>NC_133210.1:3030020-3367520 GCF_958299795.1 Porites lutea
TTAAAGTAATATGTATGCTTATATCAATTAAAGTATGGCATGGTATAGTTTTTTTAGACGCAGTATTTCCTTCAGGTATTTACCACCTTTTGTAATATAAGATTGAAAAGGAGTCTTGTTCTTGCTGATTTCCCAAACATACTATCTTTGCCAATACATTCTACAACACATTTAGTACTTTGTAAAATTCTATGCCTCCAGCTAATCGAAAAAGATATATATGTTTTACTTTGATTATTGAACTGCCATTTCTACACTAATTCAAGTCGAATTCATCCATGAGCTCGCTCCTAGGAGCCTTTGATTGATCGTCTGATTTAGGACAAAAAATGCTGGCCCTGAGGAAGACTAATTTTGTTAGCCGAAATATTAACCTATAATAAATCAGCCCTTTGCCGTATTGCCAGCCCTGAATTCAGTTTTGTTTTATTTTACACTTAAAGTGACGTCTGGCTACAGCAGCTCTTTCTTAAAGATCCAGCAAGAGGAACCAGTCAGTCATATTTATGCGTTACGTGGACCTCTGCATTCAAACAATTTTTTCTAAACTATGTATGTGCCCCAGTAGGGGTACCATTTGTCAATAGAAGGTATACGGAAGGGGTACCTTTTCTGTTAAAAATGGTTATAAAAGGGGCAAGGGGTTGGACCTCGTGGCGGAGCCTCCCTGTAAAATAACTTTGTTGAGTACCCCGCGGATTTAACAGCACTTTTAGCCTGTTTGGGGGGCCGGGCAGTACACTTCCTTTAACAGGAAGGGTGGGGATTTGACTCGTGGGCTCCTACTCGTGTCTCAGTTATCTCTCACGTTTGATAATGTTATGCATCAGAACTAATAAGTTTGAAGGATTAAAAAATTTTGTCGTATCCTTCCCCCTAATCGTATATATGACTGGAAGTGAAAAAGTTTGATTCCTTTTTTTTTTTTGGAGAAACTGATGTACTCGACAAATCTCATGGAAAATAAATTTGCCAACGACCATCACGTCTGATTGTAAACAGCTTCCTCACTAACCAGATCACACTAACACTATTGTTTAGAGGTGGGGTGAGGAATTGGATATATATTGGTTGACTTCCTCGAATGAAAATGATTGACCTCTTAGACCCTGTTTACAAGGAGGGAGGGTAACCCTGGTGCTAGGGTTACCCTGGCACTCGCACTTACACTCTTATTTTTACTCGAGGTATTTACAGGCAGGTAAAGGGTTACCCTGGCGCTAGGGTAACCCTACCTGAGTGCTAGGGTTACCCTACCTGCCTTGTAAACTCTCTGTTAGGGATAGTTCGCCTAACCAGAACACTGAACTTTGCTCCGTCATGCGTCACTAGTAATTTTGACAATTTGAACAGAGTTATCCGATTTCTGAGTTAAATTATAAACATCTTTGGATTTGGGTAGTTTAGTCTAGTATAGGTCAGAAAAATTCAGCTGAACTAGCTCTCATATAGGCTTAAGGGTTCCAGGGTCCCAGCGGCACATCCCCTCCCAAAAATTCCTAAAGTACTCTCCCCCAGGAGATATGACATTTAAATGTTTCAGTGTATGTGCCTGTATGTGTTTTTATTACTAAACCTGATGCTTTTTCTGAGAGGTTGTTTTTGTAATTTCCGGAGTCTGTTCTTCTTTTTTAAGCACCCTTGATTCAAGTTTAATATGCTGAAGGTCATCGGAGGGTTCACAACACGCTATATTTTGGGGGGTAAGGTTACCATATTGAAGTAATTGAACTAGTTATAATTTGAGTTATTTTTAAGCCTAGTTAAAACTCCAAAGATCTTAATCGCACTGTTTGGCAAAAAGTCAAATCACGTACTGAAAACAAAAACGACTTTCTGTTTTTCTTGATACGGTCATTGAAACTTAGAATGAAAACTGAATTGGAAACGACTCGAAACTCAGGAATTCGATTCGCGTTCTGCCACGTACCTTGCCTTGCTCTCATTCACTTAAAAGACTGGTCAAGCTAATTCTGAAATGACCAAGGCTGCGAGTAAATGGAATCGTTTGGGAATTTCCGGAGTCTGTTTTTCTCTTTTAAGCATCCTTGCTGCAAGTCATGCTCAGCGTCATCGCAGGGTCCACAACACACGACATTTTTGGGAGTAAGGTTACCATATTGATATAATTGCATTGCGTTTAAAACCTAAGAACTTTACGGTGACGGCAAACTGGAGTTTAACTTTAACCGCGAAGGACGAAACATGCCGTACTTAGCTTTAATACGCTGCTTGTAAGTTCATTCTAGACATCAGTAAATTTATCATCACTGATGACCTAAACCGGTTAAATTCTGCTTCATCCTTCTAGGCTGTTCATCGGTTTGATTTTGCCTGTTATGGTCTCTGCAGGTTTTTGGCCTTCGTACAGAAGAATGACAGGTAACGGTAATGGAAAGTGTGCTTAGTGATAAGATAACTTTAAAAAACGCCCGAGTGACTTATCAGTTTGTAGATTACCTAATAGCATCATAAAGAAATAAAGCTGGATACATATTTATGAGTTACATGTGGACGAAAAGAGCCGGAGGCACGTTTTTGTTCAAGTTTTTCTTTTTTGCCCTCGCTCGGGTTATTTATTTATTTTTTTAATTCAATATTTATCCAGGGGCATCCTAGAGCTAGTTTAAATGGAGCCCTGACATGACGATATGTTATTGACGATATGTTATTGATTCTTTCTTAGAACGTCCTTCTTTCAAAACATTAAGAACAGAACTATTACAGGGGCTTTCTATGATTTGAAAATTTTATTCTATCCTGTCCTTCAGCTTCGTAAAGCGGGTTCGTATGTATTAATTTAAACTCTCTCGCCGGTAAGCTTGATTTCCCCTGCAAGAATATTTACCGCTTTGTAGTCTAGTCTGTAATTAACTAGTGATATTGATTACTAGCTAGGCACCTTAAGATCAGATGACGGCGATGGCAACGAGAACGTCAATAAAGCAACAGCCCAATACAAAAAACAACAATTCTTCACGTGCATCGCATTTTTTTTGTTCATTACTTTGCCGACACTTACACAATTACTACGTGGAAATGCTTTAATTCCTAATTTCACGTTTTACCGAGGACTTAACTTTTCTTTCTCTTTCTGAAGTTCAGTTCAACGGATGTGGTTCGTAGGAATTCAACTCCAGGAGAAGTCGCCTAAGCTTCTGACAAAGCAAGTGAGTTGAATTATCGCGATGAAGAGTGGAATAAAGAGAGCTCCCTTTTTATTTGATTTTCGCTGCCGTCTGTGCCTTCGCCGTCCTCTTATCTTAACGTCCCTACTATTATAACTCAAAGTGGTGTGATGATCATGATCTTTCTTTCAAGGTGTCATCTGGCGCTTCCCCCCTTACCTTCGCTGTAGGCGATGGCCACTACACGGACAGAGGACAATGCTTCCCCGGCAACGAGGTAAGGCCGGTTTCGTCATCAAGATGGACCATATACACCCCGCTGGTTCGTCATTTCGGAAAGAATTTGCTTCACTAGACACAGATCCCAACGCAGCAAGGGAGAAGGTGATGAGTTTCAGGTTGCGTTCCTCTTGACCAATCAAACTCCCGATTTCGAGATGAAAAATAACATTTGATTTATCGTTCCATTAAGGGCTAAACCAATCTTAGATTGCAATCTGAACGATTACCTCCACGCTTGGATTGTTCAGACTGGTATCTCAATCTGGTTCCAGATTTTCGACGTTCCATTAACGAAACTGCTCTTTGATCACCAGAATGAGCTCGTTTCTCGATAAACATGGCTGGTCAAGGCCAGTTCAGGCAAACGTTTTTATACTCTCCGTAGTTCTATGCCGCTGAAGAATTGTATTGTATTTAACTCAAGTTGCACTGGGATAGGAGATTCTCACGGTGAAATGTCCGATGTGTGTGTTTAGGGCTCGCTGTTGAGGCCTCAAATAAACGACCCTAAATCTAATACAGGTCCTAAGTGTAATAACTTTTGGTCCTAAATGTAATAAAGGTCCTCAGTGTAATAACTCAGTTTAGCCCTATACGTACTAAAGGTCTTCTTCTTCTTCTTTTTCTTCTGTTTCTCTCTGATCATCACCAACGGTGTTATTTTGTTCGTATTCCTAAGACCATCATCATCTTCTCCTTCCTTCCTATCTTCATCATTATTATGACACTTGGTATGATTTTCCTCTTCACGATTAGAAACGCTCTCAAAGGGTAACTCTAAATCCGTAAAGAAACGAGAGCGCTTACGTCAACGACAATATTTTCTTCTTGGGTCAGACCATTAAGTGCGACGTAGTGACCGTGGTTTTCCGCAAAATCAGTGTCCAATGAAAAGTGTTGTTGCTGGAACATTTAAGCCGGGATGAAACACATGGCTAGCACCAGTACCAAGCGATGATATTATATGAATGTTAATGTTATAAAGGTTATAAGCTGCAGCGTATAACGTCAGTTGGTCGCCGTAGGTGTGGTCTAGTGCCATGCGACTCTTGAGTAGCCGCTTTCTAAGTTAATGAATATCTATGAAGACTACAATAGGGCGAAGAAAGTGAATTGCCAGCTGGCTATAACATTAATATCGCATCAGGCCGTCGCATGCATGTTTCAGTCTGGGGCTGTTATACTACATACATGTATTATAATACGGGGCTAAAACCTATTACACATATAATTAAACCCTTTATTACATTTAGGGCCAGAAGTTATTGTATTTAGGACCTTTATCACATTTAGGGTCATTTATCACAGTTGAGGCCTCAACGCCTCACAGCATTTTAAGGCTTCGTAATTTTCTTCTGAGCTTGTTTGGTTCAAATTCCAGATATATTCAAGTTACAACAGAATTAAGGCCCAGTAAGAAAAGCTACTTGTTAAAGAGCTACTTTTCCTTCCACTGCTCTACGAGAAATTTGTACTGATATCAAGAGTAATGAGAATTATTCTCTCTGTATTAGACTACAAGCTACGGACTTTGTCAGACTTTAAAACTTGGAATTTCTTTTCTGCGAGAGGCTAAAATATTAAAAGATTAATGTGACTCAATCATAAAATGTGTTTGAATGGAATATAATTTCTTCTTTATTACCTATACAGTTCATCCGACAAATCGCAAATCCAAGTTACGAGTTGAAAAACACCGAAATAGTTAGCCTTTCGTTAACGTTGCATTTTAGCCTATTAAACAAACATCTTAGCCCTACCTTTTATAGTTTAACCTACCGCTTGTCACTGCTCCTTGACAAGAAAAGCGGCTCCCTTCTCAATCAGTTAATTTTTTTGTACGAAGGCCCAGAATGTTGAAACGTAACGCTGGCTAGCCAGGGCTATCTACCGGATGAATTACCATCAAGTAGACTGAAACGCGGTTCAGGATTGGTGTTCCCAGTGCAACTGTTTTTCTTTTGGAAAAATTAAGTCATTCGTAGAAAATTTCACTGTATATATACCACTCGAAAGCCTTGCACTAGATATAAATTAAACTGACTC
This sequence comes from Porites lutea, assembly GCF_958299795.1. NCBI lineage: Eukaryota > Metazoa > Cnidaria > Anthozoa > Scleractinia > Poritidae > Porites > Porites lutea. The sequence continues at coordinate 3,035,477 of NC_133210.1, forward strand.
AGTTTGATAATTTAGCACTAATAAACTTTCGATTTATAAACATAAACGAGTGTGTGACAGGAAAACACCAGTGCGATTTCGCCAGTTCATTGTGCTATAACACTCTAGGATCTTTTGGGTGTGTCTGTCGGAAGAGGTATCAGTCCAAAAGTGGACAACATATTGTACAGGTAACATGTCAAGATCTTTAAATTCAAACACTCATATTAGATATTTTGTAGCGACGTCTCTTTGGCGTTAATTTCCGCCCTTCGAAAGTTGTTTTCAACTAAAATCGCGTTATTTAAGTCGAGTTAATTTCCGATACCTTCATTGTTATTTTCATGGAGCGTTAATTTCCTATAAAAAGGCAGGAATATAATTGTTATTCTAATAGGCCATTTTATTTTTCAAGTTGACTCAAGCCTCTGTCTTAAAACGAGGCTAAGTGCGAAGCCTTTGACACAAAAATGAATTTTACAGGAGAAAAGTTTAGAAATTGACCTCGTTTTGAAAGTGAAGATTTTTGGAACTCGGAGATAGCCTATGATATTGATCTCACTAAAATAGCTATTGCAGTAGGTCACAGTTACTTGGAATTATAGAAAAACTAAATCAGTTTTAATTATTCAGTATCTGACTTCGTAATTGCAGATATAAATGAGTGTGAAACAGGAAAGCACAACTGTGACGCAGACGCTATCTGCAGTAACACAATAGGATCCTTTGTGTGCACTTGCAAGCCAGGGTATTCTGGGAATGGAGTTAAATGCACAGGTGAAACAGTATACTTTGGTATTACTTATAATCGTTTCTTAATCAACTCTGATTTTTCTCGCATTTAAGTCAAGCTCAGTTACAAGGTAGGCTCGATTACCAGCCACTGTTTGGAAATGAGCCTGCTCTCTTCCCCTCGGGGAGGACCGCCTAGAGAGCAGCGGAAATCGAGCCTGGTAACAAGGTAGTATGCTGTTACAAAGATTCAGATATTTGGATATACGTCAAAATATATGTTGCAGTTGATTTTTTACCTTAGATAATTTTTGTTTTTCTTTTGTGGGTATGGTAATGTATGCTGCCTAATGAAGTTGAAACAAAGAAGACATAAAAATCACCTGAGATAAAAAACTAACTTTACCATGTGCATTGCAGTTGCAGTGTCAGTATTTATAATATTGTTGTTTCTTAATATGCCTTTCAGCTTATGCCTTTTGTTGTTTTATGTTGTTTCTTAATACGCCTTTTCATTGTGGTTAGGGCTCGCCTCAAAGCATTTTGAGACTTCGTAATTGTCTTCTGAGCTTGTTTCAGTTTAAAATCCAGATAATTTCAAGTAACATGGCTCAGTAAGAACAGCTACTTGTTAAAGAGCTACTTTTCCTTCCACTGCTCCACGAGAAGACGCTTAATTTAGCGAAAAGACATAAAAACAGATGGGTGGATCGAAATTGAGAAGAAGATCAGTGCAGCAGCCAGCTATTGTATGGATCAATCTTTTCTCAGATTTTTGTTCCGGCTAGCACGAAAATCCAAATCTAGATTGTGTAAAATCCGAAAAACGTTTGGCTAAATGGAACACAACCTTAATGTTGCTTTAACCAGTGCGATCAGGAGCTCTTTTTTCCTTAACAATTTGAGATACTTTAACACTTTTTAAGAAAATAGGGGGAGGGATTGATCTCAGGTTGATAGGGAGTTAAATCAAAGACGTTTTTGAGCGACGCACACCAACTGGAAGTGAGTCGTTTTCTTTTTTAATTTGACATGACGCTACAAACTTTGCTTTCCCAAGTGTCTTCAATTTTCTCTCATATAGACGAGTTGCCCGAAAATCCCTGGGCGGGGGGGTTTACTGCCATAGTTGGGCTATATAGGTATGTGCCGCTCTGAAGGGTATGGTTTTCAAACAGTTTACTCTAGGATAGGGTATATAAATCAGAGCGTTTGGGTCTAGCATAGGGTAGTATAGGGTATAATTTTTCAGGAAACTGATCAGTTGGTTGAAAATTTTATATAGACTAGGGATTGTGGTATAAGGTTTTGTTTTGGCTAGACTGTGTTAGTGTCCTCAGTAGTTTCTGGAAAACAGCTACTCTAGGATAGGGGGAATTTGGGGAGTTTCCTCTAGTATAGGGTAGGAAATTCAGCTGAACTAGCTCTGGTATAGGTTAAGGATTCCAGGGTCCCAGCGGCACATCCCCACCCAAAGATTTCTAAAGTGTCCCCCCTCCGGGCCGAAAATCTGGTCAAAATCACGTCTCAAGATTGCAAAATATCCGCTTCCTGTTGACGTAACAGACGTGCGTCTCTCATGAAGGAAGACAGCCAGTCATTAATTTAAAAACCCCAAATCGTGTTTTTGGAAAGTAAATTGAATTTACTGATTGAATACTACAAAACAAAATCATCGGATGGAAAGAAGGCCGGGCTAATTCAACATGTCAACGGAAATGAGGATTAAATTTAACCTCTTCTGAACTTATAGCTAACTTATTATAACTCAGTCACGTGCGACTAATCAACTATTGTTCATTACAGCCAAAGAAACTCTATAACAATGTGCAAAAAGAGAACAAGATTTCTGGCCAACAGAAATCCGGGAAGTCTTAAGAAGGGATTGAGATAATTGTCCTCTGGTGCGGTATAGCCGCCTCGCCTTTTTCTGAGTACACCCCAGGTGGTTTTTAAAGTTGTCTCAGTGCTGAATAAAAAGGGCGTATTCCAAGATTTAGCCTCTGATTTTACTTAATAACTGATTTTTTTTTTTTTCAGTTCAGTGCGGAGGTAACGTAACTGTTCACAACACTGGTGAAATCACTAGTCCCCGATTTCCATCAAACTATCCTAAGAATGCAAACTGTGAGTGGAAAATCTACGTGGATGAAAGCTCACGAATAAAGCTAACGTTCATGGACTTTAAAGTAAGTGATAAATTAATGAGGGAACAAAGTTGTTTAAGTGATTAGCAACGACATTTCTTTTTAAAATTCTATTTTTAAACTAAGTGGCAAATAATGCATACGCGGAAAGAAAGCCTGAAAATTTCACAAATCACGAATCTCCTTATCCTTAGTTCGTGCGAATAAAGATGATCTCTTTACCCATCAAATACCCTGTTCTGTGCCTCCCCCGCCCTCGGAGGGACGTTCCGGCAAACTTACATTCATGTGCTACATCTACATAGTTAGGATTTTGGACTAAAACAACTAACGCATTAGCGGAGCTAGATCAGGAGTGCTGGTTTCCTCGCTGTTGATCTTGGGTTTGTACTCCACTCACCATTCACACCTTGTTCAAGGCTTCCGGTTCAGAATTATACCTTATTTTAGACTCAGGATCCCGAAAACCGCACCCAGTTCAGCGGCGCATCCCCATTTAGGCCAGGTAAGGGAATCGCCACCTGGGATTACAGACGGAATTTACTTCCCTCCTTTTACCCGATCTGCAAGATATATATATATATATATCTATATATATATATATATATATATATACACCCGTTTTCAAAAAGGTTTTCATATAGAGAGATATATAGATAGATATATGCTTTTGTTTTCTTGCACGTGCGCCCGTGTGCATTTTTCACTTGTTATTGTCCAACTTGTGAAAAAACTCGGCTCAACGATGAATTTTCTTTTCGTTAGGTTCTTAGTTCCAATTTCTCGGGAAAAAAAATGACAATGCACGAATATTGTCTGCAATTCTCTTGTTTTGCATACTCTTGAAAATTAAAGAATGCGGAATTCGGTCAGCTGTAGGTCATGTAATTGTTGTCGTTACAGGATAAGAGGAAAACCTCAAAAAATTTAATTTTCACAACAACGCAGATGGAATGGAAAAGAATTGTTTTCAAAACCGCTAATTTTTTTTTCTGAGAAGAAAGATGTAACGGTGAATGATGTCCGCGATATGTACCAAGACGTTGTCGAGGTTCATAGCAGTACATTTTATCATAAAAATGATGGGTTGGTCAGACATATTTATGCCTCACTTTTTTTGTTTAAAATCACATCTTGTAAGGCAACGTCTCACTGAAGACAGAATACTGAACTCTCGGCCACAAATGGTTTGAAGTTAGTTTTCAGTTTCTCTTAAGAACGCCCTTGGACAGCGCATAATACACTCCATCAATAAAAAATGCTTCGCCACTTGCTATAGATGCCATGACATTAATGGCCTACCAATTTGGGGACTTCCGTTTCTACCGAATGACACAGAATATTCCAAGAAAATTTTTTTTGTGTGATGGCTTATAATCAGCCATGTAATTCGCCATTGCAAATTTTATTGCAGGGCGCATGCACTTTTCTGAAAAAAACTCAGCGACATGTTCTTTTCAAATTGGAACAAAGAACCCGACGAGGAAAAAATTTATCGTTGCACCGATTTTTTTCTCAAGTTGGACAATAACGGGTGAAAAATGCACACGGGCGCACGTGCAAGAAAACAAAAGTATCTATGTATCTATATATCTCTCTATATGAAAACCTTTTTGAAAATGGGTGTATATATATATATATATATATATATTATACACTTAATGTAAGATGCCGAGGGAAACAGTTAGTTTTGTTTTCCCAAGAGTCCTGATGTTTCCCGAGACGAAGTCGAGGGAAACATCAGGACTCGAGGGAAAACAAAACTAACTGGTTTCCCGAGGGACCTGACATTAAGTGTTTTGTTATATTTCTAGACTTTCACTTCAACAGCAACAAAAGAATAATCGGAGCGAACAAAAACAGTCGACTCGATACTTATAACAACACAAATTTAATTCTCGAAACCACTGAATGAATGATTTACAAACAAAAGTACTTTCCTCATATTATCTGCATCTTTTTCCTCCACTAGCTGCTGTTTTTCTTCTGGGAACTTCTGGGATAACTTTAAAAATCGTTGCTTTTTAGCTTGAGGCTTCGTTTTTGTGTTGTTGTGTTCATTCACGAAAAAGAAAACTGGCTGGACCTGGCGGTGTTTTTCCCGCCTTCTGTCACACCACTTTCCACCATGCTTTGATCACGTGCTGCAATGTATCCCGAGCGGGATACATTGTTTAATGTATCACGATCGGGATACATTTGATTTTAGTCAAGGCCACGTGACCAAGAATCAACCAATGGCAGTCCCTGTTTAGTTGAGTGAAAGTCTACGAATATAACAAATATATATATATATATATATATATATATATATATATATATATATATATATATATATATATATATATATATATATATAATATTAATATACGCCTTTTTTGCCAAATTAGCCTTTTTGCGTCCGACAGCCTTTTCGATCAAAAACTATCCCCAAAGTAGCTTTTATAAAAACAAAGAGTGGAATCATTGCTTTTTTTCTCTTCTACTCCTTTCCTTCTCCTCACTCTTTCTTTTTATCCTTTCTTTTTCCTTCGTTAACTGTGGTTTTGGAGTTTCTCGGGTTTAGGAAACCCGTGCCTTTTGACGCCTTTTCACTCAAATGACTGCAAATTTCGTTAGACTGGTTTTCAAAACATCGGCTTATGTAATAGCTACTCACTGATTAACGTAATGCTGTGTGTTTTGCCTCCTAGCTGGAATCATGTCCGTTTGATTATTTGGAGGTTTTTAATGGTGGCACAAAAGATATAAAGAAACGTGTGGCTAAGCTATGCGGAAGTGATTTACCCGATCCTATCGAATCCAGTGGCAATACACTCATCCTAAAGTTCTCTTCAGACAGCTCATGTGGCTACAGAGGCTTTAAGCTGCAGCTTACAAAAACAGGTGTGGCACTAGTTCTGTTCCTACATATCAAGAGTAATGAGAATTATTCTCTCTGTATTAGACTACAAGCTACGGACTTTGTCAGACTTTAAAACTTGGAATTTCTTTTCTGCGAGAGGCTAAAATATTAAAAGATTAATGTGACTCAATCATAAAATGTGTTTGAATGGAATATAATTTCTTCTTTATTACCTATACAGTTCATCCGACAAATCGCAAATCCAAGTTACGAGTTGAAAAACACCGAAATAGTTAGCCTTTCGTTAACGTTTCTTTTTTAATTTGACATGACGCTACAAACTTTGCTTTTCCAAGTGTCTTCAATTTTCTCTCATATAGACGAGTTGCCCGAAAATCCCTGGGCGGGGGGGTTTACTGCCATAGTTGGGCTATATAGGTATGTGCCGCTCTGAAGGGTATGGTTTTCAAACAGTTTACTCTAGGATAGGGTATATAAATCAGAGCGTTTGGGTCTAGCATAGGGTAGTATAGGGTATAATTTTTCAGGAAACTGATCAGTTGGTTGAAAATTTTATATAGACTAGGGATTGTGGTATAAGGTTTTGTTTTGGCTAGACTGTGTTAGTGTCCTCAGTAGTTTCTGGAAAACAGCTACTCTAGGATAGGGGGAATTTGGGGAGTTTCCTCTAGTATAGGGTAGGAAATTCAGCTGAACTAGCTCTGGTATAGGTTAAGGATTCCAGGGTCCCAGCGGCACATCCCCACCCAAAGATTTCTAAAGTGCCCCCCCTCCGGGCCGAAAATCTGGTCAAAATCACGTCTCAAGATTGCAAAATATCCGCTTCCTGTTGACGTAACAGACGTGCGTCTCTCATAAAGGAAGACAGCCAGTCATTAATTTAAAAACCCCAAATCGTGTTTTTGGAAAGTAAATTGAATTTACTGATTGAATACTACAAAACAAAATCATCGGATGGAAAGAAGGCCGGGCTAATTCAACATGTCAACAGAAATGAGGATTAAATTTAACCTCTTCTGAACTTATAGCTAACTTATTATAACTCAGTCACGTGCGACTAATCAACTATTGTTCATTACAGCCAAAGAAACTCTATAACAATGTGCAAAAAGAGAACAAGATTTCTGGCCAACAGAAATCCGGGAAGTCTTAAGAAGGGATTGAGATAATTGTCCTCTGGTGCGGTATAGCCGCCTCGCCTTTTTCTGAGTACACCCCAGGTGGTTTTTAAAGTTGTCTCAGTGCTGAATAAAAAGGGCGTATTCCAAGATTTAGCCTCTGATTTTACTTAATAACTGATTTTTTTTTTTTTTTCAGTTCAGTGCGGAGGTAACGTAACTGTTCACAACACTGGTGAAATCACTAGTCCCCGATTTCCATTACACTATCCTAAGAATGCAAACTGTGAGTGGAAAATCTACGTGGATGAAAGCTCACGAATAAAGCTAACGTTCATGGACTTTAAAGTAAGTGATAAATTAATGAGGGAACAAAGTTGTTTAAGTGATTAGCAACGACATTTCTTTTTAAAATTCTATTTTTAAACTAAGTGGCAAATAATGCATACGCGGAAAGAAAGCCTGAAAATTTCACAAATCACGAATCTCCCTATCCTAAGTTCGTGCGAATAAAGATGATCTCTTTACCCATCAAATACGCTGTTCTGTGCCTCCCCCGCCCTCGGGGGGACGTTCCGGCAAACTTACATTCATGTGCTACATCTACATAGTTAGGATTTTGGACTAAAACAACTGACGCATCAGCGGAGCTAGATCAGGAGTGCTGGTTTCCTCGCTGTTGATCTTGGGTTTGTACTCCACTCACCATTCACACCTTGTTCAAGGCTTCTGGTTCAGAATTATTCCTTATTTTAGACTCAGGATCCCGAAAACCGCACCCAGTTCAGCGGCGCATCCCTATTTAGGCCAGGTAAGGGAGTCGCCACCTGGGATTATAGACGGAATTTACTTCCCTCCTTTTACCCGATCTGCAAGATATATATATATATATATACACCCGTTTTCAAAAAGGTTTTCATATAGAGAGATATATAGATAGATATATGCTTTTGTTTTCTTGCACGTGCGCCCGTGTGCATTTTTCACTTGTTATTGTCCAACTTGTGAAAAAACTCGGCTCAACGATGAATTTTCTTTTCGTTAGGTTCTTAGTTCCAATTTCTCGGGAAAAAAAATGACAATGCACGAATATTGTCTGCAATTCTCTTGTTTTGCATACTCTTGAAAATTAAAGAATGCGGAATTCGGTCAGCTGTAGGTCATGTAATTGTTGTCGTTACAGGATAAGAGGAAAACCTCAAAAAATTTAATTTTCACAACAACGCAGATGGAATGGAAAAGAATTGTTTTCAAAACCGCTAATTTTTTTTTCTGAGAAGAAAGATGTAACGGTGAATGATGTCCGCGATATGTACCAAGACGTTGTCGAGGTTCATAGCAGTACATTTTATCATAAAAATGATGGGTTGGTCAGACATATTTATGCCTCACTTTTTTTGTTTAAAATCACATCTTGTAAGGCAACGTCTCACTGAAGACAGAATACTGAACTCTCGGCCACAAATGGTTTGAAGTTAGTTTTCAGTTTCTCTTAAGAACGCCCTTGGACAGCGCATAATACACTCCATCAATAAAAAATGCTTCGCCACTTGCTATAGATGCCATGACATTAATGGCCTACCAATTTGGGGACTTCCGTTTCTACCGAATGACACAGAATATTCCAAGAAAATTTTTTTTGTGTGATGGCTTATAATCAGCCATGTAATTCGCCATTGCAAATTTTATTGCAGGGCGCATGCACTTTTCTGAAAAAAACTCAGCGACATGTTCTTTTCAAATTGGAACAAAGAACCCGACGAGGAAAAAATTTATCGTTGCACCGATTTTTTTCTCAAGTTGGACAATAACGGGTGAAAAATGCACACGGGCGCACGTGCAAGAAAACAAAAGTATCTATGTATCTATATATCTCTCTATATGAAAACCTTTTTGAAAATGGGTGTATATATATATATATATATATATATTATACACTTAATGTAAGATGCCGAGGGAAACAGTTAGTTTTGTTTTCCCAAGAGTCCTGATGTTTCCCGAGACGAAGTCGAGGGAAACATCAGGACTCGAGGGAAAACAAAACTAACTGGTTTCCCGAGGGACCTGACATTAAGTGTTTTGTTATATTTCTAGACTTTCACTTCAACAGCAACAAAAGAATAATCGGAGCGAACAAAAACAGTCGACTCGATACTTATAACAACACAAATTTAATTCTCGAAACCACTGAATGAATGATTTACAAACAAAAGTACTTTCCTCATATTATCTGCATCTTTTTCCTCCACTAGCTGCTGTTTTTCTTCTGGGAACTTCTGGGATAACTTTAAAAATCGTTGCTTTTTAGCTTGAGGCTTCGTTTTTGTGTTGTTGTGTTCATTCACGAAAAAGAAAACTGGCTGGACCTGGCGGTGTTTTTCCCGCCTTCTGTCACACCACTTTCCACCATGCTTTGATCACGTGCTGCAATGTATCCCGAGCGGGATACATTGTTTAATGTATCACGATCGGGATACATTTGATTTTAGTCAAGGCCACGTGACCAAGAATCAACCAATGGCAGTCCCTGTTTAGTTGAGTGAAAGTCTACGAATATAACAAATATATATATATATATATATATATATATATATATAATATTAATATACGCCTTTTTTGCCAAATTAGCCTTTTTGCGTCCGACAGCCTTTTCGATCAAAAACTATCCCCAAAGTAGCTTTTATAAAAACAAAGAGTGGAATCATTGCTTTTTTTCTCTTCTACTCCTTTCCTTCTCCTCACTCTTTCTTTTTATCCTTTCTTTTTCCTTCGTTAACTGTGGTTTTGGAGTTTCTCGGGTTTAGGAAACCCGTGCCTTTTGACGCCTTTTCACTCAAATGACTGCAAATTTCGTTAGACTGGTTTTCAAAACATCGGCTTATGTAATAGCTACTCACTGATTAACGTAATGCTGTGTGTTTTGCCTCCTAGCTGGAATCATGTCCGTTTGATTATTTGGAGGTTTTTAATGGTGGCACAAAAGATATAAAGAAACGTGTGGCTAAACTATGCGGAAGTGATTTACCTGATCCTATCCAATCCAGTGGCAATACACTCATCCTAAAGTTCTCTTCAGACAGCTCATGTGGCTACAAAGGCTTTAAGCTGCAGCTTACAAAAACAGGTGTGGCACTAGTTCTGTTCCTACATATCAAGAGTAATGAGAATTATTCTCTCTGTATTAGACTACAAGCTACGGACTTTGTCAGACTTTAAAACTTGGAATTTCTTTTCTGCGAGAGGCTAAAATATTAAAAGATTAATGTGACTCAATCATAAAATGTGTTTGAATGGAATATAATTTCTTCTTTATTAGCTATACAGTTCATCCGACAAATCGCAAATCCAAGTTACGAGTTGAAAAACACAGAAATAGTTAGCCTTTCCTTAACGTTGCATTTTAGCCTATTAAACAAACATCTTAGCCCTACCTTTTATAGTTTAACCTACCGCTTGTCACTGCTCCTTGACAAGAAAAGCGGCTCCCTTCTCAATCAGTTAATTTTTTTGTACGAAGGCCCAGAATGTTGAAACGTAACGCTGGCTAGCCAGGGCTATCTACCGGATGAATTACCATCAAGTAGACTGAAACGCGGTTCAGGATTGGTGTTCCCAGTGCAACTGTTTTTCTGTTGGAAAAATTAAGTCATTCGTAGAAAATTTCACGGAATATATACCACTCGAAAACCTCGCACAAGATAGAAATTGAACTGACTCAGTTTGATAATTTAGCTTAAACTATTGAGATTTATAGACATAAACGAGTGTGTGACAGGAAAACACCAGTGCGATTTCGCCAGTTCATTGTGCTATAACACTCTAGGATCTTTTGGGTGTGTCTGTCGGAAGGGGTATCAGTCCAAAAGTGGGCAACATAATTGTACAGGTAACATGTCAAGATCTTTAAATTGAAACATTCATATCAGATACTTTGTAGCCAATTCTCTTTGGCGTTAATTTCCTATCTTCGAAAGTCGTTTTCCACTAAATTCGTGTTAATTTAAGTTGCGTTAATTTCTTATCCCTTCATTTTTATTTTTATAGAGCGTTAATTTCCTATAAAAAGGCAGATATATAATTGTTATTCTAACAGGCCATTTTATTTATTCGAGTTGACTCAAGCCTCTGTCTTAAAACGAGGCTAAGTGCGAAGCCTTTGACACAAAAATGAATTTTACAGGAGAAAAGTTTAGAAATTGAGCTCGTTTTGAAAGTGAAGATTTTTGGAACTCGGACATAATGGTATTGATCTCACTGAAATGACTATCGCGGTAGGCCACAGTTACTTGAAATTATAGAAAAACTAAATCAGTTTTAATTATTCAGTATCTGACTTCGCAATTGCAGATATAAATGAGTGTGAAACAGGAAAGCACAACTGTGACGCAAACGCTATCTGCAGTAACACAATAGGATCCTTTGTGTGCACTTGCAAGCCAGGATATTTTGGGAACGGAGTTAAATGCACAGGTGAAACAGTATACCATGGTATTCCTTATAATCGTTTCTTAATCAACTCTGATTTTTCTCACATTTACGCCAAGTTCAGTTACAAGGTAGGCTCGATTACCAGCCGCTGTTCGGAAATGAGCCTGCTCTCTTCCCCTCGGGGAGGACCGCCTAGAGAGCAGCGGGAATCGAGCCTGGTAACAAGGTAGTATGCTGTAGTATACACTAAATTCGTGTTAATTTAAGTTGCGTTAATTTCTTATTCCTTCATTTTTATTTTTATAGAGCGTTAATTTCCTATAAAAAGGCAGATATATAATTGATATTCTAATAGGCCATTTTATTTATTGGAGTTGACTCAAGCCTCTGTCTTAAAACGAGGCTAAGTGCGAAGCTTTTGACACAAAAATGAATTTTACAGGAGAAAAGTTTAGAAATTGAGCTCGTTTTGAAAGTGAAGATTTTTGGAACTCGGAGATAATGGTATTGATCTCACTAAAATGACTATCGCGGTAGGCCACAGTTACTTGAAATTATAGAAAAACTAAATCAGTTTTAATGATTCAGTGCCTGACTTCGTAATTGCAGATATAAATGAGTGTGAAACAGGAAAGCACAACTGTGACGCAGACGCTATCTGCAGTAACACAATAGGATCCTTTGTGTGCACTTGCAAGCCAGGGTATTCTGGGAATGGAGTTAAATGCACAGGTGAAACAGTATACCATGGTATTCCTTATAATCGTTTCTTAATCAACTCTGATTTTTCTCACATTTACGCCAAGTTCAGTTACAAGGTAGGCTCGATTACCAGCCGCTGTTCGGAAATGAGCCTGCTCTCTTCCCCTCGGGGAGGACCGCCTAGAGAGCAGCGGGAATCGAGCCTGGTAACAAGGTAGTATGCTGTAGTATACACTAAATTCGTGTTAATTTAAGTTGCGTTAATTTCTTATTCCTTCATTTTTATTTTTATAGAGCGTTAATTTCCTATAAAAAGGCAGATATATAATTGATATTCTAATAGGCCATTTTATTTATTGGAGTTGACTCAAGCCTCTGTCTTAAAACGAGGCTAAGTGCGAAGCTTTTGACACAAAAATGAATTTTACAGGAGAAAAGTTTAGAAATTGAGCTCGTTTTGAAAGTGAAGATTTTTGGAACTCGGAGATAATGGTATTGATCTCACTAAAATGACTATCGCGGTAGGCCACAGTTACTTGAAATTATAGAAAAACTAAATCAGTTTTAATGATTCAGTGCCTGACTTCGTAATTGCAGATATAAATGAGTGTGAAACAGGAAAGCACAACTGTGACGCAGACGCTATCTGCAGTAACACAATAGGATCCTTTGTGTGCACTTGCAAGCCAGGGTATTCTGGGAATGGAGTTAAATGCACAGGTGAAACAGTATACCATGGTATTCCTTATAATCGTTTCTTAATCAACTCTGATTTTTCTCACATTTACGCCAAGTTCAGTTACAAGGTAGGCTCGATTACCAGCCGCTGTTCGGAAATGAGCCTGCTCTCTTCCCCTCGGGGAGGACCGCCTAGAGAGCAGCGGGAATCGAGCCTGGTAACAAGGTAGTATGCTGTTATAAAGATTCAGATATTTGGATATACGTCAAAATATATGTTGCAGTTGATTTTTTACCTTAGATAATTTTTGTTTTTCTTTTGTGGGTATGGTAATGTATGCTGCCTAATGAAGTTGAAACAAAGAAAACATAAAAATTACCTGAGATAAAAAACTAACTTTACCATGTGCATTGCAGTTGCAGTGTCAGTATTTATAATATTGTTGTTTCTTAATATGCCTTTCAGCTTATGCCTTTTGTTGTTTTATGTTGATTCTTAATATGCCTTTTCATTGTGGTTAGGGCTCGCCTCAAAGCATTTTGAGACTTCGTAATTGTCTTCTGAGCTTGTTTCAGTTTAAAATCCAGATATTTTCAAGTTACATGGCTCAGTAAGAACAGCTACTTGTTAAAGAGCTACTTTTCCTTCCACTGCTCCACGAGAAGACGCTTAATTTAGCGAAAAGACACAAAAACAGATGGGTGGAAATTGAGAAGAAGATCAGTGCAGCAGCCAGCTATTGTATGGATCAATCTTTTCTCAGATTTTTGTTCCGGCTAGCAGGAAAATCCAAATCTAGATTGTATAAAATCCGAAAAACGTTTGGCTAAAGGGAACGCAACCTTAATGTCGCTTTAACCTGCGATCAGAGCTCTTTTTTCCTTAGTAATTTGAGATACTTTAACACTTTTTAAGATAACAGGGAGAGGGAATCATCTCAGGTTAATAGTGCTGAATAAAAAGGGCGTATTCCAAGATTTAGCGTCTGATTTTACTTAATAACTGATTTTTTTTTTATTACCATCTATAGGTTCTCGTTCAGTTCAGTGCGGAGGTAACGTTACTATTAACAACACTGGTGAAATTACTAGTCCCCGATTTCCATTAAACTATCCTAAGAATGCGAACTGTCAGTGGAAAATCTACGTGGATGAAAGCTCACGAATAAAGCTAACGTTCATGGACTTTAAAGTAAGTGATAAATTAATGAGGGAACAAAGTTTTTTTAAGTGATTAGCAGCGACATTTCTTTTAAAAAATTCTATTCTTAAACTAAGTCGCAAAGAATGCATACGCGAAAAGAAAGCCGGAAAATCTTCAGGCTTGCTGGGAGTAGAACCCTTGACCTCTGCGATACCGGTGAAGCGATTTCAGCAATTGAGCTGGCAACCCAACTGGGAGCTGGTCATTAAATTAGTTCGTAACCGCATACCCAGGAAAGATGAAGATGAAATAAGTAATATATGAATTTCAAACATTTAAACCGCGGAATTAATACATAAATGCATAGAAGATCCTCGCAGTTAAAGTCGCAACTTATGCATTGCGCCCTCCGCCCCATGTTAATCACAAATCACGAATCTCCCAATCCTAAGTTCTTGCGAATAAAGATGATCTCTTTACCCATCAAATACGCAGTTCTACCCCCCCCCCCTACCTTCCGGGGGGGCGTTCCCGCAACCTGCCAAAATTTACATTCATGAGCTATATCTACAGAGTTAGGATTTTTAACTAAAAAAAAACTAACGAGTTAGCGGAGCTACATTAGGAGTGATGGTTTCCTAACTTTTGATCCTGGTTTTGTGAACCACGCCACATTAATTCACACCTTGTTCAAGGCTTCCGGTTCAGAATGATACCCTGTTTTAGACTCAGGATCGCGAAAACCGCACCCAGTTTAGCGGCGCATCCCTATTTAGGCCAGGTAAGGGTCCGGAGTCCCCCACCTGGTATTATAGACGGAAGTTACTTCTCTCCTTTTACCCGATCTGCAATATAAGATAGTACGCGCGCTCTGATTGGCCGAGAGGAGTGTTTGCATGAGAGTATGTAAACATGGTTGTGGCGTCAAGTTGTTTGGCTTTTCGCGCGCTAATCACGCAAGCACGAATTTGAAAAAGTTTTCTAGTTCAAGGGAGGCGTTGGGAGAATTCTCGACGGTTATGCAAACCCTCGACTTCGTCGTCGGGTTTGCATAACTGTCTCGAATTCTCCCAACTCCTCTCGTGTTTATATCAGGCTATGCAAACACGGAAAACGTTTTCTATTGCTTAAATATAGGCGTTGTTTTTGAAAATGTTTTCGCCAATTTGGACCTTTTTAATTTGCGTCCAACAGTTTTGTCGGCCAAAAGCTGTCCCCAAAGTAAC
The DNA here is from genome assembly GCF_958299795.1 of Porites lutea. Classification (NCBI taxonomy): domain Eukaryota; kingdom Metazoa; phylum Cnidaria; class Anthozoa; order Scleractinia; family Poritidae; genus Porites; species Porites lutea. The sequence continues at coordinate 3,050,497 of NC_133210.1, forward strand.
TATTATAAAAATTAAGTGAGTGGAACCATTGCTTTTTTTTTCTCTTCTACTCCTTTCCTTCTCCTCACTCTTTCTTTTTATCCTTTCTTTTTCCTTCGTTAACTGTGGTTTTGGAGTTTCTCGGGTTTAGGAAACCCGTGCCTTTTGACGCCTTTTCACACAAATGACTGCAAATTTCGTTAGGCTGGTTTTCAAAAAATCGGCTTATGTAATAGCTACTCGGTGAGTAACGTATGTTTTGCCTCCTAGCTGGGATCATGTCCGTTTGATTATTTGGAGGTTTTTAATAGTGGCACAAAAGATATAAAGACACGTGTGGCTAAGCTATGCGGAAGTGATTTACCTGATCCTATCGAATCCAGTGGCAACACACTCATCCTAAAGTTCTCTTCAGATTACGCAATTGGCTACAAAGGCTTTAAGCTGCGGCTTACAAAAACAGGTGTGGCACTAGCTAGTTCTGTTAGTATATACGAAGAGTAATGAGAATTATTCTCTCTGTACATACTGTGTTACCGTGATGTAATTAGGCCTTTACAATGTGGTAGCAAGGGTCTGCAAAACGCCGGATAAGCAATAGTACCTACAGCGAATCTCTACCTACAAGAGATCAGACCGTGCGTCAAGCGATCACTTACGAATGCGAAAAACAATAAATCATTTTGTAAAATTACTTTACTCCAAAAGTAGTCGCGGCCACATGAAAGAGCGATACGAGAGGTTTCAACTGCAAGCTTTTACGTGGAATTATTATTATGTTTTGTTTTTTTGGTGGATAAGAACTCGCTTAATTGGAGATGGTTGTCGCACATGGTGGTTCGATCTTAATATGTATATTTCTATAATGTCAATCTTACGTCTTTCAGCTCCATTGTGTGGCCCAGAGGGTGCTTTCGCTGATTATGCCTTCCTCGTAGATGCTTCAAGTAGTATTCTCCCATCGGAATTTGATATTTTAAAAACGTTCGTCAAACGAGTGATAGACTTTCTTCAGATTGGAGCTAATCAGACCCATGTTGGTGTGATTGAGTACAGCAGGAGTGCTAGTTTGCAGCTCAATTTTTCAAGATCCTTTGACAAACGAGAAATTAAGAGCTTTGTGGAACAAGTGCCCCATACTGCGGGTATCACACGGATCGATTTGGCGTTGAAGGTTGCTTCGGAACAATTATTCACACCGCAAGAAGGAATGAGAGACGATTCAAGAAAGGTAAAGTTAAGCTGCATCTATCAATGAATTCAACGGTCATGATTTTCTAAGGTTACAGAACGATTTTATGTCGATAACGTTTTATTATTTTGTGATTTATTCAAATGAAAGAGCATTTACAGTAGTAAAAAGAGACACAAAGTTCTAAACTTAGGTAATGGGTGAAAGAGGTACCATTTGTCAATAGAAGGTATACTAAAGGGGTACCGTTTTCTGTCAAAAATGGTAAGAGGTCAGACCTAGGGGGTGGATACTAAGCAATTGTTCAACATCCAGGGACATCCAACGACTATTTTCATTGTAAAAACATCTGTTCGAAGAAGCAAATATTGCCTAGAATTTTCTATTTTTTCGAGGATTGTTAAAATTTTCTAGATGACCGTTTCATTCATGTACAATTCGCGAAGCTTATTTAATAAATTTTGTGAAGTTTAATTTTTTATATGTTAATGCCCAGGTTGGGCTGTATTCGTACAAAAAAGGAAATCTAAAATGTTCGGATTTAAAACTGTGATAGAGAGAGGAATCCTTTAATATGACTTAACGCTACCTCTTATGAACTAACCATGTGGGGAAATACATTGAATCTCCTCGTACTATAAACTGTTTATCACAAAGCTAGCAAAACCTTAAAAATAGCAAAACTGAAGAGCAAAACTAAAAGCAGCTACCTCTTAACACTACTATATAAAATTTTGTTTCAAATCACGGCTCGAGAGTGGAAAAAGTCAACTTCCGGTTGACGTCCGTGGCTCAAAAACATCGCAAATAAGCTCCCTGTTATCTCTTGGTGCCCCCCAGAGCTGCTGGACATGTTGCAGGTAACGAGAATAAAGAAAATTAAGTCACTTACAACTCGCTGAAAAAACTCAAGAGAGATATGTTAATGGTTCACAGCTGAAATTTCGAAATAAGTAGAGACCTTTAGGTTCGAGGACCAGGTTTCCAAATTTGGCTTATTTTTTTCCCGCGCATTCTCAAAAAATAGACCCCCGGAAAGCTTTATTTTACTTTTTTTTTTCACCATAATAGTTAACACGGTCATTTTAAGTAAAGGAGCTGGGTTAAGCCCTTTCCCGATCCCAACACTGATAGTAACATTTGATAACTTGATGTGCACACCACATCGTATTGAGAAAAGTTTCGTTCTCGTAGTTGTACTCGAACAACAACAAATTAACAAAAATTTTATTCGACATAGTTCAGATACAACACTAATTACACACTCATATAATTGATTACAGGAATACTGAGAAATCGCAAAAAAACTTTCCCCCCGCTAATACATAAAAGGCTAATCGCCGGAGGCGGCAGAAAGATGAAAACAAACTTATGGTGATGAAATAAGACAAAACTGAGATAACAATACAATAAGTTTAAATAAGAAAATTAAATGGAAAAATTTACATCCCAAAAAAAAGGTAAATGAATAAATAAAATTAAAAAAAATTGTAATTGCTAAGTCTCCCAATTGCTAAAGTAATTGCGCAATTGAGGCTTCAATATAGTCATTTTCAAGCTCTAAGGTTTCAAGAAGTATTTGTTTATTATAATAATTTTGTTTCGGAACTTGGATTTACCAAAACATCTAACAGAGTAAGGGATAGAGTTCCAAATGGATACACCAATCCTTGCAAAAGATTTTTTTATTTGCTCAGTTTTGAAAGTTTTCACGAAGAAGCATTCATTTAACGATAATCTGGTATTATTTGTGAATCGTACTAGTTTTGGTTAATTGGCTAAGAATGTTAGTTGGGACGGACTGCTCATGAATGCATGATGCATACCTTAAATAACTTACATGTTTAAAAAACGAAAAGGACTGACAAAGAAAGACATTTTGCTTGGACAAAAAAGGGAAAGGCATATTCCGAGCATTACCCAAAAAATTAAGCGAAAAGCACGTTTTTGCAGTACCAATAGCCTCTTAGAATATAAGGTTCTCTTTTCAATCTGTTGGCTGGCAACCAATTTGATGTGCGATTTTTTCAGGTCATGGTGCTTCTTACTGACGGAAACCAAACTGGATTTGACCTTGTTCCTGATCAGACACCTCTTGAAGATGCAATACAACCAATCAGGGATTTGGGTGTCAAGGTTATTGCGATTGGTATTGGAAGTGTAGACAGGGAGCAGCTGGCAACTTTGGTCACTGACCCCAATGATATTCTACAGCCAAAAAATTTTCAAGAACTCTTGACTTTAGTGAAGACAACGGTTGAAAAGAGCTGTGAAGGTACGTATTTAAATAGTTAACTTCATATTGGCGCCTCGGCCCTGAAGATCTGCTTTTGACGGCTAAAAGAACTGAGAGAATGGATTGGAAGCTTTCTGGCCCCTCCCCTCCCCGCTGATGATGATACGAACATCTGGAAATACAGCTCACGTATAGCTCGCGATATTTATGCATTCGGTGTCAAAGAGTATAAGACTGGGAGACCCATTACAATCGAAAAGGGGGTTAGCATCTATGAATCCTGTTTCTTATTCATTTTTGGGTAACGATTTCGTATAAACCGAACAAGCTGCATTTCCATAGAGATAAGTGAAGTCCAAAATCCGTCGATACAAAGCGGCAGTAATGTGATTGTTTCGTTATGTTTACTAGGTGGAAACAGCCCTGAGTTCAGTGTGTTGTCCCGTCTGTGATGGTATGAACATGAGAGGTTACCGGTTCAGTGAAAAACGGCAGAGGAATCATGCGTTAACCGACATAAAATCGATTTCATCGACTAATGCCTCATAGCTTGTCAGTTTTTAACTTGTTTTATAATTTTTCAGTTGTCAGGGACAAAGCTTGCCTTATATTAGAGCGATTTTCGTATGACCTTGAAATGAAAACGCGCGAATGAAACAGAAACAACAAACGAACGGAAATAGAGTTATTTGATTGGTTTATCGAACGGATACAAACGCGCGTGGCTTTTGGTTGGCTAAGCGAATGCTGGGGTGAAAAAAAACTTCATGCCCGAGAACTTTCTAGAAATCAATCGATACTTCGCTTTGACGTCATACGGCAACACAATTGGCCAATCGAACAAAGCCTTCTCCATATTAGGGTTTTCTTTGGCGGGAAAACGAAGAGTCCATGTTTTGATCTTTTCATCCACTGGTTGATAAAACAAATAATGAACACTTACCGAAACCATTTTTGAAGGTCATACGAAAATTGCTCTAAGAGTCTTCAGCTAATTGGCCCCTGTCTTTAGAGCATATTCCATTTTTAATTGGCATATAAAAAGTTGCTGGAAATGCGCAACCTCGCTCCCAGGGTCCTCTCTTACTCGTCTCCCAGAGCGATAGAGGGCAAATAGGAGAGGAACCTGGGAACGAGGCTGGGAAATAGGCTTTTTCAGGAGAAATCTAATGAACTGGCCTTGATAGGTACCGTGGATAGTACTTGACTTTTTATGCAATGTTTTCATTTTACTTTTGTTATAATCTGTCGGATATAACACGCTCGTTTCACGTAAATGGCAAAATTTCTGAATAAGTGATAATGATGATGATGATGATGATGATGATGATGATGATGATGATGATGATGATGATGATGATGATGATGATGATGATGATGATGATAATGATAACTGTGGCAGTTTGTTATAAAGTCAGAATGATTATACTTGGGGACTCAGTTCTAATAACTGCAAATGATTTCGAGTTTTAATTTTATTTCAGTGATTTTGCTTCAGTAGGAACAGTAGCACTCTTGCCAATAAAGCTTGTATTGAAGTTGTTGTTCTTGTTTGTTATTATATTTTGTGGTTCTAGGGTACCAGTGATATGACCAGGCTGACCTTATATCGGGGACACGTAGGAACCTTTATGATAAAAAGACATGAACTGCAAATATGTCACCATTTTATTTTTGTTTTCTCTCTATATTTTTTCTATCACTCTTGCTGCCGGATAAAGGCCGGATCAGTCAGTACTGTAAAAAGTTCTAATTTTAAGGTTTGGTATTGAAGACTTTATTAATCCAGGTCTACTAAAGATCCGGTTGAATCTCATCACTGGTTTGTCGTTGAGGTTTGCCTTCACAAGAGTTTAGGAAGCTTAACCCGGAGCGAGCACGCGACTCCCATATTAGGCCTTTGTCATACGGTTTTACAGACTGGTCTATTTTTAGATGCAGTTTAGAGCTTTTTTGAGCGAAATGGAAGCTCAGTTCTATCAAGAGAGAATGAGGATCATTCTCTCTTGGTTCTATCTGTTGTCGACGTCTGGTTTTTCGGGAGTGGAGAAGATCTCCCGAGTCTACTCCACTGGGAAGTCTCTCGACCGACTCTCGACCACCATTTAAGCGGGGGTGGTTCAGGTCAATTGTGCCCACGATCTCTATCGGTCGCTGACCAGCGGGTAAAAGTCAAATACGAAAAGTTGAATGCCGAATGCGGAAACTTGTAAGTACAATGCCCATAGTGGGATGTCGGAGGCGAAAACTTAAAGGACAAATGCTAAATGTTGGATGCGAAAAAATGAATGTACATTCCACGGAACTTGAAGGTCGAATTCGAAAACTTGGCTGTTGCTTATGAAAAGTTGAATGTCGAAGGCAGAAACTTGAATGTTGCGTAAATCAAAGTTGAATGTTGAATGCAAAAAAGTTGAATCGCGAATGCAAACTCAAATGACAAACACAAAATGTAGGATAGATTGTGCAAAGTACAATGTAAACTGGAACATTGAATTTTGGCGGAACTGGAACGCCATAGACGGAACTGAAATACGTGTCAATGCGGATTTTTCTACGGCGGTAGCGACTGAAAGCAGTCAGGGGACGGGCGACAAGTGAAAGGAGCTTTTTAGTATTTTAAAATGGGACTCGCAATCATAGAATGTGTTTGAATGGAATGTTATTATTTCCTCTTTATTACCTAATAAGATATTTTTGCCTACAAATCGCAAATCTAAGTTGTGAGTTGAATAACACAGAAATAGTCAGCCTTTAGGTAGAAAATGTCACGTCACCGAGTAAAATGATATAAAGATAGAAAATGTTCCATCACAGGCCGTTAAAATGATAAGGTAGAAAATGTCATAGCACGGTAGTAAAATGATATTTAAGCAATAGAAAACGTTATCCGCGTTTGCATAGCCTGATATAAACACGAGAGGGGTTGGGAGAATTCGAGACAGTCATGCAAACACGAGACGAAGTCGAGGGTTTGCATATAACTGTTGAGAAATTTCCCAACCCCTCGAGTGTTTATATCAGGATATGCAAACACAGGAAGAAAGTTTCTTATTGCTTTTATAAAATAACTTTCCCAAGAAAAAAAGCAAAACTCTCTTGTTTAGAGCATTGATTAAAAGAGAAATTCTTACCAGTCGCAAAGTCTTGTACACGAAGCTTGTACGCGTAATCACAGGCGGCCCAAACTCAGGCTAGGAGGGATGACGCGCCGGTGTCGCGTTACAGGCGACCGTTGAAAATATAAGAGACTTAGTATGAGAAATATATTCCTGAGATCTGCGAACGCTAAATAACGCTAAACCTTACTTTTTCTTAAATGGAATGAATAAAAAATACTTACCTGCAATGTATTCCACTGCGTTTTGGTATCTGTTTGTCGTTTTACGGGTTTTTTTGGCTTTATACACCTATCAATGTAAACCCCGTGGGGGGGGGGGGGGGGGGGGGAGTGCGGGCAAGGGGTGGGGATTTGACAAATTTTAAAATTTTTGGATCAAATTCCCCAGGGTGGGAAACGAAAGGTCAATCAAAAGTGTCAAAAAAGCCCCCACCCTAGGGGAAAAATCTAAACAAACAATACTATAATACTGTATAAAACGAATTAAAAGAACATTTCAAAAGTACGTCCTTACTAAACGTAAGCTCCGTTAAATTACTCGCCGTAATTAAGTATTTTCTCTCTCCACTAGCATCTCTTATTTTGAACAACAAAATCACTCTAGGAAGATTGACCGTGCTATCATAATATTAATGAAACGTAAAATGCTTGATAACATCTGCGAATGTCGGAACAGGTCGGATCAGTGACCCGTAAAAAATCCTCTGACTTTCATGGTGGAATTCGATTTCAATCGAGATTTACAATCAGATGGGAACTTGAAGATAAAAACTTTCTCAAAATAGACATTATCTGTTTAATAAAGGATTAAATTAACTGCAAAAGCCGTGGACGAAGATCCTGCTAGTTGTAAACGTTGGATCTCTAGAGAAGAGATCAAATCAGCCAAAATATAAAGAACAAGAACGAGAAGTCCAAAGACTACAGCAAAGCTGATTTAAAACAACGTGTATTGTTTTTTATAACAATATTTCGGCTGGCCATACCAGCCTTCTTCAGGTTTACAGATGTTACTGAACTTATGTGGCAATCACAATATTATATAGATGGAGAATGTCGCAATAAAAGGGAGAGGCGGAAATGACGTACAACATAAAAACTGGAAAAGAAAAATACTAAGGATATGGATTACAATAATTCGTCACTGCGGTTTAGGCCATGAGGTTCAAGAGTCATGGCCTTATCTATCAAATGCGACTCCCTGGCCTTACGAACTGAGTCACGTGAAGAATGAATTTTCTCTAGTGGGATTAACTGTATGTCAGTATGAGAATGGTTAGAGTGAGGGAGAAAGTGTTGAGAAACAGTAGTGGCTTTAGATTTAATGTTAGTTTTGTCGACTGGACGTCAGTGTGTTCGTTAAATCTGTCCTTGAGACGTGGCTTAGTTTCACCTATATATTGTAAATTACAACGGTTACATTGAACCATGTAGATAACATTTTTAGTGTTACAAGTAATGTGTGAAGTGATGGAGCGTTACTTGTAACACTAAAAATGTTATCTACATGGTTCAATGTAACCGTTGTAATTTACAATATATAGGTGAAACTAAGCGACGTCTCAAGGACAGATTTAACGAACACAGACGTGCAGTCGACAAAACTAACATTAAATCTAAACCCACTACTGTTTCTGAACACTTTCTCTCTCACTCTAACCATTCTCATACTGACATGCCGTTAATCCCACTAGAGAAAATTCATTTCTTCATGTGACTCAGTTCGTAAGGCCAGGGAGTCGCATTTGATAGATAAGGCCATGACTCTTGAACCTCATGGCCTAAACCGCAGTGGCGAATTATTGTAATCCATATCCTTAGTATTTTTCTTTTCCAGTTTTTATGTTGTACGTCATTTCCGCCTCTCCCTTTTATTGCGACATTCTTCATCTATATAATACTGTGATTGCTACATAAGTTCAGTAACATCTGTAAACCTGAAGAAGGCTGGTATGGCCAGCCGAAATATTGTTATAAAAAACAATACACGTTGTTTTAAATCAGCTTTGCTGTAGTCTTCGGACTTCTCGTTCTTATTATCTGTTTAGATGACAGTTTAAAGTATCGGATTATGGCGATTAAAACAAATGAAAACTTCACACCTTTCTCCAACAGCGTGACTTTCAGAAAGCCTCGAGGGACGGACTTGGTAACCGCTTCTGAATTGATACCAGGCTTCTGTCGGTCAAAGTCAAATGTTTCGACCCCGGGGTCGCTTCGCACGATCAAAAGCCCGACAGGGGGATAGTCTCAGGCATCAAATTCCCGTCCCTTGCCAGCACTCCCCCCCCCCCAACGGGATTTACATTGATAGGTGCATTATTGCCTAACCACTGTTACTCCTCCCAGTGTCCTTTCATAGAACGAAGTGAAGGCTGGTAACTTCGATCTGGCAGGGTCCAGGACCAGTCGCAACAAGAATGCCGTTTTTTTCGCCGAAATTCAAATCCGCTGCAAATTTTTCAGCTCCAGCCCAAGAGGGAAACCTCTTCTTCCCCTCTGGGAGATCGGCTCGAAAAAAGATCCATAATTTCCCAATCAAATCGAGCCATTTGTGCCGGACTTCGAGGCACGTCTGGCTTTCGTCCAGTGCCTGTGACCACCGTTGCGCTTACCAACTAATTTGCATTATGACAATTAGCACTTACACGACGGGTGCCAGGGCGGAAATGACACGTCAACTAGGCTCTTGCACTGTGAAAAAGTGAGTCCTTGCTCCCGTCGTGTAAGTGCTAATTGTCATAATGCAAATTAGTTGGTAAGCACAACAGACACAGCTTGTTTCTAAAGATTTTTCAAGTTTCAACCGCCGAGGAAATGGGTAAATAAAGTAAACTTGTCAAGTTTTTCAACTCAAAACCTTTTTCAAATTCGTGCTTGCGTGATTAGCGCGCGAAAAGCAAAACATCTTGACGTCACAACTATGTTTACATACTCTCATGCAAACACACCTCTCGGCCAATCAAAGCTCGCGTACTATCTTAGTTATTTTATAAAAAGGTAGTAGTAGAAAATGTTCCATTACGGTAGTGAAATGATATCAAGGTAGAAAATGTCCCATCACGGAGGTAAAATGGTATCAAGAAAGAAAATGTCACATCACTATAGTAAAATGACATCAAGGAAGAAAATGTCACATCACAGTAGTAAAATGATATCAAGGTAGGAAATGTCACGTCACGGTAGTAAAATGGTATCAAGGAAGAAAATGTTACATCACGGAAGTAAAATGATATCAAGGTAGAAAATGTTACGTCACGGTAGTAAAATGATATCAAGGAAGAAAGTGTCACACCACAGTAGTAAAATGATATCAAGGCAGAAAATGTTACGTCACGGTAGTAAAATGATATCAAGGAAGAAAGTGTGACACCACAGTAGTAAAATGATATCAAGTTAGAAAAATGTCACATCACGGTAGTAAAATAATATCAAAGAAGAAAATGTCACATCGCGGTAGTAAAATGATATCAAGGTAGAAAATGTCACGTCACGGTAGTAAAATGATATCAAGGAAGAAAGTGTCACACCACAGTGGTAAAATGATATCAAGGTAGAAAATGTTCCATCACGGTAGTAAAATGATGATATCAAGGTAGAAAAATGTCACATCACAGTAGTAAAATGATATCAAGGAAGAAAATGTCACATCGCGGTAGTAAAATGATATCAAGGTAAAAAAAGTCACATCACAGTAGTAAAATGATATCAAGGAAGAAAATGTCACATCGCGGTAGTAAAATGATATCAAGGTAAAAAATGTCACATCACAGTAGTAAAATGATATCAAGGAAGAAAATGTTACATCACGGTAGTAAAATGATATCAAGGCAGAAAATGTCACGTCACGGTAGTAAAATGATATTAAGGAAGAAAATGTCACATCATGGTAGTAAAATGATATCAAGGAAGAAAATGTCACATCAAGGTGAAAAATATTAATGGTAAGTGGATTCTATTACACGACAGGGTTATAGTCTCCTGACAGGAACATTTCATAGGAGATGTTACACCAAATGAAACATGACGGTAACAAATAATTTTGAAACAAACGGTGATACTGCGATACTACAGCTGAATTCGAAGTAGGAGACAGATAAACGTTACATTTCAACGCTTGTCGGTCATAGGGGGGGGGGGGGGTGGGGGGGTGGGGGGGGAGGGGTGCGACACCAAATCCTTGTACAACTGGCACTTCAGAAACAGAGGAACTACAACATCCAACACTGTCCTCTTTTCAACCAAGACATTTTAAACGGATTGAGTTATTTTTAAGCCTAGTTCGCCTAGTTAAAACTCCAAAAATGTTAATCGTACTTTTTGGCAGAAAATAAAATCAAGTACTGAAAACAAAAACACCCTTTTTCTTGACACGCCATGGAAACTTAGAATGAAAACTGAATTGGAAACGACTCGAAACTCAGGAATTCGATTCGCGTTCTGCCGCGTACCTTGCCTTGTTCTCATTCACCTAAAAGACCGGTCAAGCTTCTGAAATGACCAAGGCTGCGAGTAAATGGAATCGTTTGGGAATTTCCGGAGTCAGTTCTTCCTTTTTTAGAATCCTTGATGAAAGTTTAATATATTCAAGGTCATCTGAGGGTTCACAACAAATGACATTTTTGGGGGTAAGGTTACCATATTGAGATAATTGAAAGAACCCCACGGTGACGGCAAACTACAGTTCAGGTTTAACCGCGAAGGACGAAACATGCAGTACCTAACTTTATTACGCTGCTTGTAAGTTAATTCCAGACATCATGCAGTAAATTTATTATCAATGATGACCTAAACCGGTTAAATTCTGCTTCATTTTTCTAGGCTGTTCATCGGTTTGATTTTGCCTGTTATGGTCTCTGGTTTTTGGATTTCTCCCCTACCACGGAGACGAATGCAATGGATGAGACATCAACATGGAGGAGTGAAAGGTAATGGTAATGGAAAGTGTGCTTAGTGATAAGATAACTTTAAAAAACGCCCGAGTAACATATCAGTTTGTAGATTACCTAATAGCATCATGAAAGAATAAAGCTGGATACATATTTATGAGCTAATGGTCGAAAAGAGCAGGGGGCACGTTTTTGTTCAATTTTTTCTTTTTTCCCTCGTTCGTGACATGACGATATATTATTGTTTCTTTCTTAGAACGTCCTTCTTTCAAAGCATAGAAGAGAGCTACTACCGACAGGGGATTTGAAAATTTTTGTCGTTCTGTCCCGTCCTTCTAAAAGACAGGAAGTCCTGTCCCCAGCTCAGGGAAAATGGGAAAAAGCTTGAGTCCCGCCCCCCTGACCCAGGACAGCAAACAAGAAAAATTTACCGTCAGTCGGTTATTACTCCGAAAACAACTGAGTAAACCTGACTGCTGTTAATTGATCACGATGCCACTTTAATCATGATACCAGTGAAAGCCTGTTTGCTTTGAAGTAAAAAAAAAAAAACCTAACATACAGTCAAACCCAGTTAACTCTGAAATAGAGGTATCACAAAAAGTGTCCGCGTTAACTAACGTAGTAAGCGGGTCATGTTATTAAAGTAAAAAAAAACTCTTTTCAATCAAAACCCTTCTCGTGTATAACTCGTTTGGTGCCAAAAATTGACCTCTACAAATCATCCTATCCGGTATATTGTAGGGCTGGGAACATCGACATGCTGTCAACTGAAGGAGTTTTTTTCCTTGAAAAAGGAAAGGTCTATTTACATGCAGCTCACAGTTGATAATGAAGTGTCCGCATTAGCGAGGTTGGCTTTCTATAAGAATTCGTTGATTGGACAAGAACTAAGTGTCCATTGACAGCATTAACTGGTGTCCGTATTAAGCGGGTTGAATTTAGAGAAAATGTATTTGCTAAGAGCTTTCCCCAGGGGCAAAGAAAACTGTCCGTAATAACAAAGTGTCCGTATTTCAGTGGTTACCACTAACACGCGCCCTTGAATGGCTTTTCCTCTCTGTTGAAACCTGAGTTTCCGTGGACAGCGTCAACAAATTGTTTCCATGGTTTTCTCACGCGCTCCCGACAGAGAAGGTTCCCTCATCGCTGAATGAAGGGCGAAGCCCAATAAGATGAAGGATTATATTGTTAAAACAACGAGGACTCTGCGAGCTGTGTGAAATAGCCGAAACACTCTCTATAGTTTTCGTTAAGGTTTTTAAGTTGTTTATTTATTTGATTGTATGAAAACACGGGAGCCGTCGACGAATTGCCAAAGAGTATAAATTCAAAGAAACGAAAGATATCACACAGACAAGGGAAAAAGTTTCCTCTGAATGGAGGCTGTTTTCGAAAATGAATTTTGCAACCTGCAGATCTACTGATTATTCTTCATGTTGTCGAATACAATCAACAACCCTTACAACGGCAACAACAAGAATTTATCGTGGTTACGGTTTGCCATTTACATACATCGCAGAATTAGCAAGAACTCAGCGAGTTGCGAGCGTGTATTGAGAAAGATTATGTGGTTGTAGAGCTTTGTAAATTACAGCGTGTAACAAATTCGTACTTCGTGTCAGATCCTGTAGCAAAATATTGGAAAAACGACTTATAAAACGCCGACATGTTCTTCCAAGTGCTCGAGAAACAGGGAAAGAATCTTCTCTAGGCCAATTGACCTCCACCAAAACGCAGGTTTGAACCGAAGAAAAAACCTTTGAGGGCGCGTGTTAGTGGTAACAGCTGTAAGCAGGTGTCCGTAAAGCGAGGTTTGAACTCTTCTCGCTGCTAAACTAGGATTCCCCGGCAAGAATTAACCGCTTTATAGGCTAGTCTGTAATAAACTAGGAATATTAATTACTATCTGGGGACCTTAAGATCCGATAACGGCGATGGCAACGAGAACGTCAATAATTCTTCACGTGCAGCACACTTGTTTTTGTTCATTGCTTTGCCGACACTGCACGATTACGACGTGGAAATGCCTTAATTCCTAATTTCACGTTTTAAGGAGGACTTCACTTTTCTTTCTCTTTCTGAAGTTCAGCGGATATGGTTCTTAGGAATTCAACTCCAGGATAATTCGCCTAGTAAGCTTTTGACAAAGCAATTGAGTTGAATTATGTCGATGAAGATTGAACAGGGAAAGAGATCTCACTTTATGTGATTTTTGTTGCCGTCGCCGTCCTCCGACCTTCTATTAACTAGAACGATCCTTACACTAACTCAAAATGATGTGGTGACCATGATCTTTCCTTCAAGGTCCGTATAATTTCTTTTTCCATGGTCCCTTTGGGCGATGGTCACTACATGGACAGAGGTATCGAGTTCCCTGGCAACGAGGTAAGGTTTCGTCATCAAGACGTGCCCCATTCCCCCGCCGGTTCGTCATTTCGGAAAGAATTTGTTTTACTAGACACAGACCCCTACCGGGCCAGGGAGAAGGTGATGGGGTTTAGGTTGCGTTCCTTTTGACCAATCAAAATCCTGATTTTACAATGATTTATCGTTCCATTAATAATCTGAACCATCGATCTCGACGTTTGGATCGTTCAGACTGGTATCTCAACCTGGTTTCAGATTTTCGTTCCATTTAACGAAACTGCTCTTTGATCACCAGAATGAGCTGGTATCTCGATAAACATGGCTGGTCAAAGTCAGTTCAGGCAAAAAGATTTTACACTCCTCCGTTGTTTTATGCCGCTTAAGGACCGTAGTTTAATTGATTCAAGTTGCACTGGGGTAACTCTAAATCCGTAAAGAAACGAGAGCGCTTGGAGATTCTCACCGTGAAATGTCCGATGTGTGTTTAGTGCTCGCCTCAAAGCATTTTTAAAGCTTCGTAATTGTCTTCTGAGCTTGTTTGGTTAAAATTACAGATATTTTCAAGTTACAAGGCCCAGTAAGGACAGCTACTTGTTAAAGAGCTACTTTTCCTTCCATCGCTGCACGAGAAGACTCATAATTTAACGAAGATAATTATAAAAACAGATGCGAGGAAATTGAGAAGATCAGTGCGCAGCAGCCATCTCTTCTCAGATTTTTGTTCCGGCTAGCACGAAAGTACAAACAATCTGGATTGTATAAAATCCGAAAAATGTTTGGCTAAAGGGAACGCAACCTTAATGTCGCTTTAACCTGCGATCAGGAGCTCTTTTTTGCTTTTGAGATACTTTGACACTTTTTAAGATAATGGAGGGGAGGGCATTTTCTCAGGTTAATGGGGAGTTAAATCAAATACCTTTTTGAGCGACGCACATCAACCGGAAGTAAGTCGTTTTCCCTTTCATTTTGACATGACGCTACAAACGTTGCTTTCCTAAGTGTCTTCAGTTTTCTCTAAAATAGACTAGTTGCCCGAAATTCTGGTCAAAATCATGTCTGTAGGAAGACAGCCGGTCATTAACTTATAAACTCCAAATCGTGTTTTTTCGAAAGTAACTTGAAGGTGCGCATTGAATACTACAAAACAAAATCATCGGATGGAAAGAAAGCCATGCTAATTCAACATACAAGTCAACAGAAAAGGAAATTGATTAAATTTAACTTCTTCTGATCTTATAGCTAACTTCTTTTAGTTGAAATAGAACTGGTGGTCTGCTGCGTTCTGATTGGTTGAGCTACCACTAAATATAGGCTATATGTTATAGCCCACTAGTAGCGAAAAGCGCCGGCTTTGAAAACCAAAACAAAGGTTTTAAGTCTGGCTTAAACTAGCTAAAGTTTTTTTGTTTCGATAGTTTTTACCAAGTAGTTGGATTTTACTGAAACAATTATTCCTCTTAACCTCATGGCCTCTGAGTCAATAGCCCATTGACTGAGGGTCTCAATGGGGTGGTGGCTTTTACGGTTATCGACTAAAATTTTGGCTCTTTTACGGATATCGGTTATTTTTTTTCAGTTACGGTTAACGAAAAAGTTAAAAATTAACTTCTTTTGTTTTAAAAAGTTAAATATTAATTAACCTGTATTTTTTTGAATAAAGGTCTTCGGATCATCTCGGGATGAGATAAGCTATTCTTTTCAAAATTTTAACATTTGTTAGATCATACTTTTTATAAAGTATTCCACTTCTAATATTATTTTACACTTAGAAATGTCAATAGTCAATTTAAAAATAATCTTTGTGAAAAAGCAAAAGCAGACACGCGAACGCCCAACTCAAGGCCGGGACGCGATATTCATTATAACAGAAATGGCCGTTTTCACATTAGAGACGGGTTATCCGTTTGACGATTCGCGTCAGATAGGTAATACGTGTTAATTTGAAAATGGAATAGTTTTAATTTTGAATGAACAATCCACCTAACTTTTGAAGAGGGGATTATCCGTTCCAGATAGCCTGTGTACAGCCGCCCTTCCCCCCCCCCCCCCCCTAGAAAAAATCGGAGAAGGTGGTCTGTGGGGAGGACGGGACTGTACAGTGGTTAGTTTCAGACGGATGATCCATTTCTAGCTCTAGGCGTGAAAACGGCCAATAACAAAATTCCCGTGTCCAGTGTTTTTAATGATAGCGAAGGACTGTCTGCCGTTGCCTTGTCCGTAGGCCGCATTATCCGCGCGGCTAATGCGTTTCGGGTCACGTGGTCCTAGCGAGTTCGCCACCGAAATGCCTTGACCGAGATTGCGTGGGAAGACGCCGTACAGGGACTAGGCATGGCAATGTCTACGGTAGCGTCAGAGAAAAACAGGGAAATATTGTTTATTTTACAAACAGTGACATCTCTACGTGTTGTTTCACTAGTGTTTCGAGGGCACGAACTCCGGAAAATTGCAAATATTAATCCCTAGCAAGAAGCCATACTTTCGCTAAGGAAAAAATTAGTTCTCCGAGAGAGCGCCGGAAATGGAGCCTAGGTCTTGGTTAAGGCGCTTCGCCTAACATGCGTACGGAGTCAAACTAGCCAGGAAATAAAAAACGCAACCATAAGTGAGTTTAGTGCCTTCCTTAAAAGTGGCAAATCTAGGGAACACTTTCTTTTACGGTTAACTCTTTTTTACCCTTTTTACGGCTAACGGTTAAAATGTTTCAATTTTTACGGCTATCGGCTAAATTTTTGGCCGTTTTACGCCTATCGGTTAACCCCATTGAGACCCTCTTGACTCAGGGCTATAGACTCAGACGCCCATTCGGGCTCGAGGAATAATTGTTAAATACCTCATTCGCGTACGACTAAGCAACTATTGCTCATTGCAGCTAAAGCAACTCTATAACGATGTGCAGAAAGAGAACAAGGTTTCAGGCCAACAGAAATCCGGGAAGTCTTAAGAACGCCGGATTAAGATAATTGTCCTGTCGTGGGGTATAACCGCCTCGTAACAACTTTTTCTGAGTACAGCCCGGGTGGTTTTAAAAGTTGTCCCAGTGCTGAATAAAAAGAGCGTATTCCAAGATTTAGCGTCTGATTTTGTTTAATAACTGATTATTTTCTTTGTTACCATCTATTGGTTATCTTCCAGTTCAGTGCGGAGGTAACGTAACTATTAACAACACTAGTGAAATCACTAGTCCCGGATTCCCATTAAACTATCCTAATAATGCAAACTGTGAGTGGAAAATCTACGTTGATGAAGGCTCGCGAATAAAGCTAACGTTCATGGACTTTAAAGTAAGTGATAAATTAATGAGGGAACAAAGTTTTTAAGTGATTAGCAACGACATTTAAAATTCTATTTTTAAAGTAACTAACATTTTGGGCTTTGATCCAAGAAAAGATAATCATCCCGACCCCTTTCCACAGTAAGGCTTTTGTACTTGTTTACAAATTTGAGACAAGCTGAACGTTGCTTTGCACACTGAGTAGAGGTATTTTATTGCCCTCTAAGGGGTCTCCAAACGTTGCTTTCCATGAACCTGCTCCAAACTTAGCTTACTATTTGTTGTGACAGCTACCTGATCGTCGAGTTTCCTCTATTGTACCTAACGTTAATTCTTTCAAAAACCTATTTGAGCGGTTTTATTCCTGACTTTCCCCTGTCTTTAAAACCTTCATTTCTCGATAACCATCTTACCATCCAACATTCGGATTTTTCCATTTTTGTATTAATTTCGTTGACTGATAAGCCAGTAAATCGAAGTATACACGCTTATGCTCTCATATAGCTGAACGGTTTTGAGTTAAGAGGGTTTATCTTTCATGATATTCACAAACAACAGAGAAGGAGTTCGAGTAATTTAGGCTACAAAGTACAAACAATATGTGGCGGGAAAACATACTCGCACACGCACACTTGTTGCGCAGAAGTACACAACAAGTATAAAATATACTGTTTGACGTTGGCACAACAGGAATAAAATATTTAATTATATTGAAACACACAACTTTGGTTTAAACGATTTGCTTACCAAGTCCAATCATACTGCATTATAGATTTATAGAGTAGAGGAACGAACCTTTGAGACACTCTGTAGTAATTACGTCTCGCTGAGTAACGTATGCTTCACCTCCTAGGTGGAATCATGTCCGTTTGATTATTTGGAGGTTTTTAATGGTGACACAAAAGATATAAAGAAACGTGTGGCTAAACTATGCGGAAGTGATTTACCCGATCCTATCGAATCCAGTGGCAACACACTCATCCTAAAGTTCTCCTCAGATTACGCAATTGGCTGCAAAGGCTTTAAGCTGCAGCTTACAAAAACAGGTGTGGCACTAGCTAGTTTTGTTAGTACATATCAAAAGTAATGAGAATTATTCTCTCTGTACATATTTATCCTGATGTAGTTAGGCATTTACAATGTGGTACTGAGCAAGTGACTGCAAAACGCCGGATAAGCAATAGTACCTACAGTGAACATAGACTAGAGATCAGAAAGTAGTTGCGGCCACACTAGAATGCGATACGAGAGGTTTCACCTGTAAGCTTTTACCGGGAATTATTATTATTATGTTTTTTTTTATGGATAAGAAGTCACTTCATTGGAGATGGTTGTAGCTCATGGAGGTTCGACCTTAATATGTATATTTCTATAATGTCAATCTTTCGTCTTTCAGCTCCATTGTGTGGCCCAGAGGATGCTTTTGCGGATTATGCCTTCCTCATAGATGCATCAAGCGGTATTCTCCCATCGGAATTTGATATTTTAAAAACGTTCGTCAAACGAGTGATAGACTTTCTTCAGATTGGACCTAATCAGACCCATGTTGGTGTGATTGAGTACAGCAGGAATGCTAGTTTGCAGTTCAATTTTTCAAGATCCTATGACAAACGAGAAATTAAAAACTTTGTGGAACAAGTACCCCATACTGCAGGTATCACACGGATCGATTTGGCGTTGAAGGTTGCTTCGGAACAATTATTCACACCGCAAGAAGGAATGAGAGACGATTCAAGAAAGGTAAAGTTAATTAAGCAGCTATCAATAAATTCGCCGTGATTTTCCTTAAGTCCCCCGGTAAGTGTGAAACGGTAACTTATTTTTCCTTCTAAAATTACAAAACATGAACCCAAGGACTACAGAAGGATTTTATGTCGAGAACATTTTCTAATTTTGTGAAGTATTTATATTGAAAAGAAAGTGCATTTGACAGTTATCGTTCAAAGAGATACAAACTTCTAAATTAGGTAATGGGTGAAAGGGGTGCCATTTGTCAATAGAAGGTATACTAAACGGAAACCTTTCTATCAAAAATGGTAAGAGGTGAAACGGTAATTTATTATTCCTTCTAAAATTCCAAAACATGAACCCTTCTAACATTTGATGACCTGATGTGCGCACCACATCGTATTGAGAAAAGTTTCGTTCTCTTAGTTGTACTCGAACAACAACAAATCAACAAAAATTTTATTCCACATAGTTCAGATACAACACTAATTACACACTCAGATAATTGATTACAGGAATACTGAGAAATCGGAAAAAAGTAAAACACACCATAAAAGTAAACACGGCCATTTTAAGTAAAGGAGCCGGGTTAAGCCCTTTCCCGATCGCAACACTGATTGTAACGCCTTCGAACATTTGATGACTTGATGTGCGCACCACATCGTATTGAGAAAATCTTCGTTCTCTTAGTTGTACTCGAACAACAACAAATCAACAAAAATTTTATTCCACATAGTTCAGATCCAACACTAATTACACACTCAGATAATAGATTACAGGAATACTGAGAAATCGGAAAAAAAAACTTTCCCGCTGATAATAGCATAAAAGGCTAATTGCCAGAGGCGGCAGAAAGATGAAAACAAACTTATGGTGATGAAATAAGACAATTCAAAGTAGACAGACTACAAATTGTATTAACTGAGATAACTATACAATAAGGTTAAATAAGAAAAATAAATGGAAAAATTTCCTTCCAGAAAAAACAGATAAATGAATAAATGAAACAAAAAAAGTGCTTTCCAAGGCTAAGATAAATCATGCTAAAGTAATTGAGCAATTGGGAGACTTCCATATAGTCATTTTTAAGCTCTAAAGTTTCAAGATTCGGAACTTGGATTTACGAAGACATCTAACAGAAAAGTAGGTTGAGTTTGAAGTATTCCACTTCAACTGGCTCTAGACTGTACTGAGAACGCTATTAAGAACTCTACTGTTGAACTACCACTAGCTACAGACGACATTATGGACCTACTCAACCTCAGTTTGACTTCAACGTACTTTCAGTACGGTAGTAAGAACAATTACAACACGGACTTTGTTAGACGGAACACTCACAGTAACGCTGATTCCAACATTCAGACCAATTCTGGCCCTGTTACGACAGCGACTATACCGTACATCAGAGGCACCTATGAAACTATTGCACGTATATTACAACCTTACAATATACGTGTTGCACGCAAACCGATAACCACTTTACGGCGACTGCTTACTAATGTCAAGGAAAAAACAAACCGGAGGACAGAAAGGGAGCAGTATACAAGATCAAATGCTGCGACTGTCAGGCTTCTTACATTGGTGAAACCGGCAGAAACCTAAGCACGAGACTGACCGAACACAAACGAGCGACGAAGAATGGTGACGTCAACAATCACATTGCTGAGCACCATTTAAAGACGAAACATCAAATTGACTGGGACTCTGCGACATGTATAACGTATTCTACAGACTGCTATCAACGTCTTACTTTAGAAAGCTGGTTTACTAACTTAGAGCAAACGCCACTGAATCGTAGCCAACAGTTACCAGCGCCGTACAAACGACTTATTGACGAGATCAAGCAAAACTAACTACGAGAGAATGACAATTTGACTAACAATAGACGACTGTTTAACTGTGATAATAGACGGATCGAGACGCTCCAATTACTGATTACGAGTCTTCGTAGCCAATAACATCACGGCTTAACTGACAGACGACCAATAACATTGCGATGTAATTGACCAATAAGATCAATAACCAGAGTATGATACCGTCAACTGACGTGATACAACTCAGTTTGACCCTGAACATGACTACCGCACAGGTTTTCGAAACGTCAGTCACTGTCAACAACAACAGTCCTATTCAGGACTACTTTCACCTGGACGATCAAACTCAACCTACTTTTGAAATGACTCCTTGGTTCAAACCTTTCACAGTTCTACCTCTAACAGAGTAAGGGATAGAGTTCCAAATCGATATACCAATCCTTGAAAAAGATTTTTTCATTTGCTCAGTTTTGGAAGTTTCACGTAGAAGCATTCATTTGACGATGATCTGGTGTTACAATTTTGAATCGTACTGGTTTTGGTGAATTGGCTAAGAATGTTAGTCTTGGGACGGACTGCTCATGAATGTCATGCATACATTAAATAACGTACATGTTTAAAGAATGAAAAGGACAAAGGAAGTTATTTTGCTTGGACAAAAAAAAGGAACCGCATGTTCTCGAGCATTACCAAGCGAGCGAAAAGCACGTTTTTGCAGTACCAATAGCCTCTTAGAATATAAGGTTCTCAGTTTCGATCCGTTGGCTGGCAACCAATTTGATATGCTATTTTTTCAGGTCATGGTTATTCTTACTTACGGGAACCAAACTGGATTTGACCTTGTTCCTGATCAGACACCTCTTGAGGATGCAATACAACCGTTCAAGGATTTGGGTGTCAAGATTATTGCGATTGGTATTGGAAGTGTAGACAGGGAGCAGCTGGCAACTTTGGTCACTGACCCCAATGATATTCTACAGCCAAAAAATTTTCAAGAACTCTTGACTTTAGTGAAGACAACGGTTGAAAAGAGCTGTGAAGGTACGTATTTAAATAGTTAACTTCATATTGGCGCCTCGGCCCTAAAGATCTGCTTTTAAAAGAAAAGAGAATGGATTGGGAGTTTTCTGGCCCCTCCCCTCCCCGCTGATGATGATGCGAACATCTGGAAATGAAGCGAAAAGTATCAAGGAGTATATAACAGTGGGAGACCCATTACAAACGAAAAGGGGTTAGCGTCTATGAATCCCGTTTCTTATTCATTTTTGGGCAAATGATTTTAGTATAAACCGCACAAGCTGCATTTCCATGAGTGAAGTCCAAAATCCGTCGCGCTTGCAACAGCAGTGAAGAAACAAAAGAGATCAGACAAAGGAAAGGCTCATTTTACAAATGGGTCATATTTTGAGGCCAGTAATGTCTTGCTTCACTTAATCGCTAGAGGGAATAGGTTACGCACGAGTAAGCTCCTAGCCTCCCCTCCCCCCTCTCCTCCATCCCCTATAAGAACGGAGCACCACATCGAAGGGTCAAATTTTATCAAGCGCAGTGGCGTACATTACAGTTAATTCACCAGTTAACTGTTCTTGACGCCGTGACAATGTGTCAGTAAAAAGCGGCAGTAATATGATTGCCTTGTTGCGTTTACTAGGTGGGAACAGCCCCAGTTTGTTGCCCGGTCTGTGATGATGATGAACATGAGTCGACGGTCACCGGTTCAGTACTGACAACGGCAGATGAATCATGCATAAATCGCAAATGCCTTATAGCTTGCCAGCTTTTAAAAATTGTTTTATACTTTTTCAGTTGTTAGGAGCAAAGCTAGCGTTATATTAGCCTTATAGTAGTGTAATCGGCTCTTGTCTTTAGAGCAAATTCCATTTTTAAGCCGCTGAAGTTGTAAGCAACCTCGTTCCCAGGGTCCTCTCCTAGTCGTCTCCCGAAGCGAGAAGGAGGGCTGGGAAATAGGCTCTGATGAACTGGCCTCGATATAGACTACGAGTAGTCCCCATTTTTCCTCAGGGATAGTAGAGCGAGCGAAACGCGAGCGAGCGTGAAAATCACCCCACGCGAGAAAGGCGAAACGCGGCGGTTAGAAAGAAACTTCATGTTGTCTCTCCCCACCGGCATCTCTCTTTTCTCGCGTGGGGTGATTTTCACGCACTCTCGCGTTTCGCTCGCTCTACTATCCCTGACGAAAAATAGGGACTAATCGTAGTCTAGCCTCGATAGGTACCGAGGAAAGTATATTATCTGTCGGATACAACACGCACGTTTCACGCAAATGGCAAAATTTCTGAAAGTGATGATAATTCAGTAACGGTACAGGAGCCGGTAGAGATAATAATAATGATGATGATAACTCTGACGGTTTGTTATAAAGTCAGAATGATTGTACTTGAGGATTCAATTCTAATAACTGCAAATGATTTTGAATTTTAATTTTGTCTCAATGATTTTCCTTTATTAGCACTTCAGTCAATAAAGCTTGCATTGCTGTTGTTGTTCTTGTCTGTGATTAGTACATTTCGTGGTTAAAGTGCCTCCAGTGATATGACCGGGCTGACCTTATGTTGAGGACATGAGGGAGCCTTTAAAACACCCAATTTTGACTGAATTGAAATAGTAAACCGAACCTTACGGAAGGAGAGTGATAGAAAAAATAAAACAAAAAAAAATTAAATGGATAATTGTATTTGGCAAATATATTCCACTGTGTTATTTGTTTTCTTTCTTTATTTTTCTATGACTCATCTGCCGCAAGGATCAGTTTGCTGTTTAATTTTGAAATTTGGTATTGAAAATTTTACTGATCCACAGATTTACTAAAGATCCGCTGACCCTCATACCCTCACTGATTTCTTACGGTATACTTTTAGATACTTTAGAGCTTTTGGGGCGAAAAAGAAACTCCCCTCTTTCTATGAGCGTAATCGAAGCCAAAGATTTGAAACAGGAAAACCTTAACGTCATAAAAAGGTCAAAAATACCATTTCGGGCAGGTTCTGGGCAGGTTACTTGTCTAAAAAGGAATTAGAAGAGGAGTTAGCCCCTGAAAACCGTTTCTAGCTACGACACTCAAAATTCGAATTATGGGACTTTAAAGATACAGTATTATAGTGTACACCCTGTAACCATACCTTTCCTTAATAAAACGATCGACTTCTTTGATTTATTTTATTGCAAAGTAAGCTGTTTTTTCGGTAACTGGTCCAATTCTCGTATCATCTTAGATTTTCGTCTTTTGACTTAAAAACGCTAGTTTTTGGAAAACAAAAACTGATCACTTGACATTTTATTACAAAATTTTCTTTTTACTTTTAATTAGATTCGACAATAAAGACAATTACGTTAAAATCATCTCATATCCAACAAGCGCGAGTGGAATAATTGTTTTATTAAAACGCCTACAGAATATCGAGAATTCTTCCCGACTTTATTTGTAAAAACCAACTATTTTCAGCTTGTTTTTAATTTTAAGAAGACGCGTACAGCCGTTACCAAATTTGGAGAGCATGGTATAATGGCTCATATATCCACAGGTAGCCCAAGCTCGAAATATGAGCATAGGCGAGCATCGGCATTGTTGCGTAACATTCAAAATATAAGGATTTGTATGGGGAAAAAACCTATCGTTTCTGTAACCTACCGAAATGAAAGGATTTCAATAAAAAAAAAAAAGCTTACCTTACTTAAAATGTGTGTTACGTCTCTCCTGTGTGGTCCACGGGCCGATTTATGGCCGTTTTATGGGTTTTTATGTAAGCGGTTTTCTGTGTACATAAAGGTTTACCAAGGTGGGCACTCCAGCGAAGTGGCCAGACTGATTGTTGTATTGCCTGCATGCAGACGTCTCCTATTTCCGTTGTTGCAACAAATGAAATAGGAGACCTCTGCACGCAGGCAATACGTTGTAAAGAATCTAAAGAAATTAAGACTAAGAATCTAGTACTAGATTGTAACAGCGAGACGCAGTCCTAATTTGAGTTGCTTCTGATGCATTCGGAACAGGCCTGACTTCAACAACAACAAAACAACAACAACAACAACCACAAGAAAAAACAAATAAAACTTTTCATGTACACGTATACAATGACACGAGCCACGTTCTTCGAAAACAAAAATAACAAAACTACTGATACTAGCCATGAGTATAATTTCCCGTTTCCGATGACTTTAATGGCGAGGCCGGAAATAGTCCTGAAGTGGTGTTTATGGCTATATGCTGAGTCATGCACTATCGTATAATTTGGCCCACCCTACAAGTCCTTTTGCACTGTATCTGAAACATATACCTTCTTATGTAACAGAAATTTTTGTCGTACGTTTGGTAGTACGGCGGGTCTTTCATATGAAACACAGAGGATGCGTGTCGTCTGCGATGTTTTGTAAACCACATTTCCGTTTGTGTAACCGCTTCAGCTTTAGTCTGGACGGAACGGAAAATTTTTAGGCATACGGGCAACACCCAGAAAAAATAAAGCACGCTAAAAAGAAAAGAAAGAAAGAAAGTTGCGATGACATCTACTTTACGTGCTTTATAGAAACTGAAACTGTTACATAATTATTTGGCTGTCATGTCTGTTACTGAGTTAGGGGTTAATATTAGAAAAAGGCTCGATCTACGCCCACGAGTTTCGCGGTACCTATAAAGGGTTCAATCCAATGTTCCTCAGTCAGCAGTGGTTTTCTCTTGGTTTTCCTCGATGATATCCTGTTGTCTTGCGGTTATAAGACATCTTTCTCTATCGTAGACCTTAGACTACAGAGCTTTTTGTTTCATCCCAGTACACTGTAAAACTACCTTTGCAGTCTACTAACCTACAAGGCCCTTTGAAGAGACTAACAAAGGTACAACATTCGAAAAAAGCCTTTAGGATCTTTAGTCTCGAAAACTCACAGGCAAGATTAAACTTGTCACTACTTTTATATTTACTAAATGCTCTGAATTTTGCAAAGCATCGAGCAAATACGCCCACGTGTTGGTTGTTATGAGTCATCCAAATTAGTGAAGAGTTTTACATGTACTGATCTGTAGTCTGTATGAGCTGTTGGTTGACGCCGATCATGAAATAAAACCGATTTAGCTCGGGCGGAAATCCGCTACTTAAAAGCGAACAGCGCCCTACCAGAATGAGTCACGTTGGCTGGGTAGAAAAAAAAAATGGTGAACAAACAACAGACAATACCGTAAGCAATCCAGGAGTTGCGAAGGACAGAGCACACAACAAGATTTGAATTCTTATGGTGAAGAAAAAATGACAACCGCCTGGACAGATTACTACTGAGAGCTCACGGAAGTACGGTAAGCCGTTTGCCTGTTATGCCTACAATGTCGCACTTTAGCGGTTCTGACGTGGAACGTGCCCACGTCTACAGTTAGAAAAGTGACTTAAATGATCGCTATTTCCTGCGCAAGAAACTGCACCGAGTGCCGGCTGTCCATGGCCAATAAAACACATTACAGATACAAACTCCTGACAAAGGTAGAACCATCTCAGTACCCAGCGTAGATGATCTGTTACCTTACGTCTCTTGTCATGAAGATCAGGCTGCAGAAGTTTAAAAGGTGGTTAACAATATCCATTGGATGAATTTCTATCCACTGGATAGCGCAATTGGTTTCCCTAACACTTGTTCACTGGATAGTGATTTATCCGTTACATAGCACTATCCTTCTTTTGAACACCTGGGGCCAGATCCCACTGCATTTTTGCTGCACTGCGTCTTTAAAACATGAACTATCTCACTAACGCCGATGTACTAAACCTGTGGGAATTCAACGCATAACATCGCAGATATAAAAATCATAATTTTATACACATTATCTAGGGGCTTGAAAAATAAAATATTTTATTTGTTGGTTAATTATAAACAAACCCCATCCCTCGGCTCTGTCAGTCTCTGATTGGGTATCCTACATAGCTTCAAAGTTTTGATCACGTTCAATGTACTTTTGTCTTTGTCATTTCCGTTGAGTACGATTATCATAGTAAGCAAAACCCCCGGGAGGTACTCACCGAAGTTTTATACGAGGAGACTCCGCTCCGAAGTCCAGCCCCTTTCCCTTTTATGTAACGCTTTTGACAGAGAAGAAACCCCCTTAGTTTACCTTCTATTGACAAATGGTACCCTTTTCACATAACTTGTTTAGAACACTAAATCCCCTTTAACTGCTTTAAATCAGTGCTCAGTCTAGAAAGTTTTCTTGTTCTTTTCACATCCATAAATTGCGTCTGTAAGCCCTTTTTGGCCCTTTTACAGAGCGAAATGACAGATTTCCCTACCCTTTCATACACTTCAACTGATGAAATCCTACCCTTTTATATAGTAAGGCCTGAAAAAGGTAACCATTTCGGACGGGGAGCCTCTCCGTATATAGGCCTTCATAGGGAGTAAATCCGAAGAGTCGACGGGTTTTTTGTAGTATATCCCTCATCAGAAACTGTTTTTTTTTCTATCCTTTTGTGTCTTGTATTAAAAAATAACCAGTAACCAAAATCTCTATACGATACATCCTATACGCGATCTAAATTTAATAGAACGGAAAAAGTGAACAACTGTTCCTGTTCTAGCGCCTTATCTCGAATCCCGAGATACGATCATCAACTTCAATTTCAAACTTTGTCTTCTCGAAAACTTCCTTTTCTTCAAGAGAACCCTCCATGCAAGATCTGATAAAAATCTGATAAAAGACATTCTTTCATAGCAAGTGCAATGCGATTACTTACACGGTCAGGTTAGCAAACTGTTTAAGCTGACCGTGCGAAGAATCATATAGTAATATCTAGTTTGCAAATCGAAGATTTAAGCAGATGAGTCTAATTTATCTACTGGATAACTATTTATCCGTTGGATAAATGTTTTGAAGATAGCGATAACAACCAATATTGGTATAAATTTAACCATGCAGCGAATTACGCATCTTTGGGTGTGGCATGACGACATCAAGTGCTTTTTCTACCCTGGAGGCAAGTTTGAAGGCAAAGTTCTCTTTCTATCCATATCCGGTTTTAAAACGTATTAATCTTAATTTACAAGCAGCTGTTATTTTTGCGAGTCAATCTGTTTTGATGATATATATCCGGCTCTAACCGTTTGTAAGCCCAGCTGCCGGGCAGGGCCGCTCATATGTTTTATACAGTTTTATTTTGACTGAAGAGGAATACACTTAACTTTTAGAATAGATAAGAGAGTGAGGTTGTATCTGCATTCTTTGTTCTTATCACTCATTGAAGAACGTCATCTATGATTTCAGACTCTTTTCAATTAAGCAAAGCACTGACCAACAAGGCAATTGTTTGAATTGAATCTAGAACCTTTTCTTGCAAACTTAAGCCTTAAAAACAATCTCATCCCCAGAGCTTTTCTCCCCAGAAATGGGGCATTTCCCAAGGGGAAAACCCTGGTTAACAAGGTTGCGTTAAGAATTGCGAATTTAATAATTGCACTGAAAAATATACTGAGATTGTTTCAGAAGAAAATAGATAGGAGAGTTTCGTAACACAGTCCTAATGTAATTTCAGTAATTTATAATTCAACTAAAAAAAGTTTATCTTAATACAGCGTCTTCGTCTCAATCTCATCCATATACATCCGTTTGGCCGTGACCTTGAACAGTTTACCTAGTAAATCACACCATTTGAAAAGTATATTGGGCTCACAAAAAAAGTATAAAAAGGCACGAGCTGTACCTAACCACTACAGATTTAGCGTTCATTCTTCCATTCACCGCATTTTTTAAGGCCGGAAGTATTACGCTATGGCGGTTTTAAAGTTCTTAAGGGGCGACGCCTGTTTTTGATTTCATAGTCGTGCTGCCTCTCATACCATGAAATAAACAATATTTTGCTCAAAGAGATGCAAACACAACTCTTAAAGTCAAGAAAATTCAGAGAATTTTTTTAACAAAGTATTTAGGAACAAGAGAATCAAGCGAAAGATCTGCCGGTCTGTACATTCGGAAAGTTACGCTAGGACAGGTACGATTTCTTTCGCCGTGGATTCTGGCCACAGTTCAAGGGAGACTCTATTTGGGTGTCCTTTTCTGCATGCGACCCAAAACAAGTTACTGTTTAGTCTCGCTGGTGTCGTCCTGAATCAGTTTCAATTTCTCTCTTAATCATCAGAGAAGATTTACATTCTTTGGCTGATTAATTTTTCGGAACAAGTTTTAAAGTCTTTACAAATAATCTAGAGTGAGAGGTATTTTTTATTCATTACAAATAATTTAAGGTTAGGACTCCTTTATAGTGGACTCTTATGTCCTCGTGTTTCGAACCTTACTGCTTCGCCCCTCACAGCTGCTATACTTTACTGAAAAATAAGAGACTTCAGTTAATGCACAAAATACTAAACATGAACGGTAAGCACTAATCTATTTCGCCTTTCAAATCAAGTTTTCAAGCCAAGATTTCACCTGAGAAAACTGTCAGTTTTTCCACAGTCATATATTACGTACATTTAGCATCTTTTTATAACTTGATTCAGAGAGACTGAATCAAGGCTCACTCAGGTCAGTTGAAATTAAGCCTCGCACTAAAGTTGACTTCTCTGCTGGCAGGTTGAAATTAATCAGTCAAACCGGGGAAATATTTTTGCCTAGTCATTGCATCAGATTTCCAATGCCCACGGAGTGAACATTTTAATGGTAAAATTTTTGCTTACAGTTGGTCTTTCCTACCATCTAGCGAGCTTAGTCCAATCAATCTTTCAGCGCAGTCATAAAATATATCCAGCCAACTCATTAATTAAACTACAACTAAACACATCAGTTTCAGTTGTCAGTTAGTTTATTGAGGGCATTACAGTTTCGATTGTAGATCGAGAGTCGTATGACATTTTTGTAGTTAACCAATTTATGTAGCTACTTATACTCAGAGCACACAACAGCTGAAAAAATAACAAGGGAAATACAAGAATTGACAATTTGGAAGGAAAACTCAACGTGAAAAAGCTTATCACATCAACCGGCTGTGCCAGGAAAGTTAGACATTTGTGATTTTCAGTGCCATCCGGGTCTTGATATATTTTTGGAACATTACTGCGGTTGATATAGTCATCTAACTAAAGTGTGGTAAGCCAGTAATAGTTTCGGGTAATGCCAAGAGGATTTCGCTATTTTTAGCTGTTTGACTCCACAATTATATTTCCCGCATCATGAATTGTTCGTGCCGTAAGGCCATCTTCCCATAAATGGTAATCGGGCAATAAGAAAACTCTCATACAATCTATCTCTTTCACAAACATTTTATACAGTTCAGTTTTTGTTTGCTCAAGCAGTTAGGATCAGAGAGCTAGTAACTGAGCAAAGTCAAGAAAATAACAAGGGAACAAATTCAGGTATGTCAGCTTCATGTAAACTTTGTCTTTAATGGTAGTTCAGTCTATTTTCTGGGTAAGAGATTTCTAATTAAGAGTAATTTGATTTAAAAGACGTTTCTCTTGCTGGGAAGAGTGAGGGGCGATCTAACAAAGCTACAACCAGGGGTCGCTAAAAACTTTTTGGGGGTGAAAAAAACGGCTTTGTTACGAGTTTTAAGCTCAAGAAAGGCTCTCCTTGTGGCCGGAAAACACGCTTCATTCTTATGGCTTAACCTTACTTTGTACAATATTTGTCACTGAGAGACAAGACGTTACAAGATTTTTTTTCTAGTCACCGATTGAACTGCAATAGTAACGTCTAATATTTTTTATTTTGCTTTGCTTTGTTTTATT
This sequence comes from Porites lutea, assembly GCF_958299795.1. Classification (NCBI taxonomy): domain Eukaryota; kingdom Metazoa; phylum Cnidaria; class Anthozoa; order Scleractinia; family Poritidae; genus Porites; species Porites lutea. Next base: position 3,080,817 of record NC_133210.1, read on the forward strand.
TTTTTCTTTACGCTTTACACGATGTCTGTAATTTTTCCCGCCTTGGATGCCATAAGATAGTCGTGATCGGTATCCGGCTCAGGGTTTAAGTGACGCGCGTATAACTGCCGGGATAAACGCAACTAAAAACAGACTTTTCGTTGGTACTGTTCGTGATGTACAAGGTGTTTTTGCTTTCAGCCTCGTTAAAGAAACAGTGACCCCAGAGCAAGCGTCGCTGTTTATAATATTACTTAAAGGGTGCTATGTCACGCTGGTTTTCTTTTTAACAAGCTAAAATTTGCCTTCGCATAAATAGTGGTCCAGTTTTGTAGCCATTAAAACTCGTTTCTGTCCTCTGTTGCTACGGATGTCAGGGATATACGGACATGGATTGAAACTTTGAAAAAGGTTGGCCAACCTTTTCAATTAGTGATGTGCCTGAAAAATCACCCAAAAAGTTGTTATCACTAATTGTTACTGCACCCCATAAAATTTCACTGATATCTTCTTCTTAACTCTACAAGAGCATTTTGTGTATGGGCCAAAGACACCAAGCAATGACTTCAGCACAGAATTGACTTAAAACAGCAATGATCAACGCCTAGTCGTTCAAAGGGACAGAAATCCGACGAGAAAATCGTCTTTTCCCCCTTACCCCCATTAAACCTTTTAGTCCTAATAGTGATCGATGACGATGACAATGCATTGTGAAGAGAAAAGATTATGAGAAGTGATACAATTTTCATCAAAGAGAAAATGATTCGATCTTTTACCGAATTTTCCCAACAAATTTTGTAAGGAAATATATGAAGATCAGTGTGGAGAGTTAGGGCCCGGGGGGGGTACTCCCATATATGGGCTATATAGGTACGTGCCGCGGAATAGGGTATGGTTTTTGAGGTTCTCAGTCCTTAAATAGGGTATCTTTTTTTACCCTTTTGTTTCTGTCAGTCCCTGGTGTGTTCCTTAGATAGGGTAGCTTAATTGTGTTATCTAATAGTGGAGTGTGAAAACGCCCGCCTAAACGAACATTTTTTTTAAACTAGGCTTATTCTAGTATTTTATGCTTGATGCTGTACATCCAATGTTACAGAGAAGAAATAAAGGTTTCCTTTTCATACTATTGATAATTTTGTTTTTTCCTTGAATAGGGTGTCATTTTTCGGCTTTGGGCCTTAAAAAGGGTATCCGTTTTCGCTTTCTTAGTCCTTAAATAGGGTTAGGGTTCACGAAACCTTCGCGGCACACCCCTATCTAAAATTCGCGGGAGTACCCCCCCCGGGAGTTAGGGCTTAAAGTGTTTATGATGAAATGCCAACGGCTCGCGAGTGAAAGGTGTTAAGATGCAATTTCCTGTGTTGTTGTTATTGAAGAACAAGATTCATAGTTCTGTAGATTTAGTGTTCACCCCTTCGATATCAGTGTCGCGGCTGTGAACAGAACATGCAAGCGATGACTGAGCTATTTGTGACTGAACGTGTTCTTTACGATAAGTTGACTGCCTTTTTTTTTCTTTCTTTAAAGTTGTCGCTGTACTTAATTAATGCTTAAAAAAACATCATAAATAATAAATATAATATAATATAATTTCTTTATTGTTATTATAGTTTACGAACATTTCAGTCGTTTTGTGCTAAGACCAGGAAATAAACGGAAGAGTCCATTTTTTGGAAGGTTTCGACATCGAACAGATTCAATCCACGCAAATAACTTGACATAAACCTCCCGTAAGGTTAAACGTCACATTACAGCTGAGTAAGGAGGAAACGGAAAATCGTCCTTTTCGGTACTTGAACCAAAACATCTCAGGCATTCTCGGTTTGTCTCTTGTGTTTCGTTTTAAAATTAAGTTGTACATCTATATCTACATTTTTTAACGGCTGACGGCGCAAGATGTTTATCAAAATGCATAGCCGTCGTTAAGAGCTTTTGTTGTAAAATCGGGCGGTAAATTCTGAAATGAGTTCTTTCTTCACTGCCCTATGATATGTAAAAACCGTTAACCTTGCTTCAGAATTCCTTTATATCTATTTTTTTTTTTTCGGCAAATTCTGCTATGAGGAATAAATCACACTTACCATTCAGTAAACTACCGTTACGACATACCCCAGTCCAGCTGGGGAATAAATCGCCCGCATCAATTTAAAACGGATCGCGCGCCTGCAGACGATCAACAGACTTGCTTTAAAAACAAAGTTACAAAGTTATCGGTGTGTCATATTATTATTGTCATAAGTGTCATAGCAATTATAAGTTGTTTATACTAATTTCTCATGATAAATGAAATGCCATGACATCATATTTCTTTCAAAGAGGACTCCTTAGCAACGTCTGTGGTGCTTTTTCTTTTATTTGGCGGGAATTCTTTTACCATTTTAAGGAAACTCAGGTAAGGTATTAAAGGAGGTTTGAAAGAATTTGTCAATTTAGTTATTTTTCTTAATACAATGACCCTCTATTGGATGAAAACGCTAGCTTTTCGCCCGAGTAAATAAGTTCATGTTGACAAATGCCACAGTATCACCAGTTACAGTTCTATACCGGCTCCAAACCTTTTTAGTGCACTTTCAAAAGGCTAACGGCGATGGACAGTGAATTAAAGTAACAACCTTAGCTTACAGTAATTTTTTTAGCTTTTGAAAATCTGCCTTGTTTGACCGTTGTAAGCCTACCCTGGTATCAGGGTTTTTTTTCGTGGGGCGATTGAGTGCGGTGGAGACTGCTTTTTTTCTGCGGGTCGGCCGCATGCAGGCCGAACAATGGTGCGGTAAGTATTCCGCGTAGAAAGTACTGCCGATGAACTGATCCACCACAAATCGTATAATTTTATTTTTGTTTATTAACTGAGGTGATACACTCTTTTTTTTTTTGGAAGAATGTTGTTTTTCCTGCCCAGGCTCAATATTCTTATTTTTCTGCCGATTTTAGGCTAAAAATATTCTTGTATTATTCTTAAATTATAGCTTATGACATTTCCGTTATAGAATTTATTGGGGGTATCAATTACAAGTGTTTGGTATCTAGATCTGTGCTGAATACTGTACATTAGCCTGCGTGGCAGGCGTTTGAAAGGGAAGGGAAAGGGGTTTTTTTTAAACTCCCTTTCCCTTTCCTTTCAAACGCCTGCCACGCAGGCTAACTGTACATATGTATTACATGTACCGTTCATCGAACTGTCATTAGCGTTGAACATTTTGCTAAAGCTAGTTCAGGTTTTTTCGTTTTGTTGGCTAGTTTCGCCGTTCAGAGAAAGGAATAATTTTATACGGTTAAGTTAAAAACATAAAATTGTATTGTATTTATCCTTTTCAAAATCTCAGCCTCGGCTTTATTCTTAAAATATTCTTAAAAATTCGCAAATTTCAGCCTCGATATTTTTATAAAATATATTCTTATAAAAAAAAAGAGTGTATTGCAATTATTCGATCTGGGAAAAGGACAATACAAAATCGTTTTGTAACTATGTATAACTAAACACATGACTAAATCCTCCAACAATGGTTTGACTCCAAAATAGCTCAAAAATATAATTTGACAATCATATTCAGGTTAGCCTGATTTAGGTTAGCTTAATAAAGGCTTGTTTCGGTTTAGCAAATTAAAGCTAGACCTTTCCTTTTGAATTTACTGACTGAAATGAGATCTAAAGTACAAAAGCTTAAATATCAATCAATGTTCTTAATCCTCTATTCAAATCAATGTTCTAAATCACGTGATTCTCATTCATCTTTTCAAAAAACGAAACAGTAAGCCCAGCGCCTCACCACATCCATCCTCGCTGGCTCCAGCCAGCACCGCTTCTGTAAAAAGTCCCTACAAGCTCCCCTGCCCAGAGTGTTCTGGCTTTTTAGCCTGCGTAGCAGGCGCTTGTTGGAAGTAGTGGGCACAAGGAAAAAACTGGCACCCCTCGCGTGTCCCCCTCGCGCGCGCCCGTTCTCTCTTTCGCCCACTACTTCCAAGCGCCTGCTACGCAGGATACTGGCTTTTAGTCAACGGTCTTTTTTCTCTGATCCACGCACTACGTGCGCATGTAGTGAATGCCATAATAGCTAAGTTAAACATATATGTGATCATATGTCCGGCCTATAACTTTATTTCTGTGGGTCACAGATTTTTACTGTAAATATCTGTTCTGCTTCTTGGTACTACATGTATCAGTTTCAAACCTGAAAATCAAAAAATAATCAGTGTCATCCTAGACAACTGTACTTAACTGAGGAATGCAAAAGGCAGTGAATTCTTAAGGTACCTCCAAATATCTCGACCGGTGCTCTGGTAGCCTGCGAAAACATCCGTTTCTCCTCGCTCTTCGTCCCTGGGGACGAAGATCGCGGAGGAGAACCTCTTCCGTGCGAAACTTCCCCAACGGCGCAGAGCGAGGAGAAACGGATGTTTTCGCAGGCTAGTGCTCTGGAAGATTCCACCAAAACTCACGAGCAGATTTCTGGTCTAGCCTTAACGCTCAAAACGTCAGTCGACTTGAGGAAGTCACCGGCATAAGCTTAAAACGATCTGGTCCTCTGCAGACAGTAAAAAGAAGAGACCGATTTGTTTGATTGCAATATGGTAAAATACCTGTCAGGTATTACCGGAGTGTAATTAAAAGTTGTTTATTTCTTTGAATTGCAAGAAATACTTCACAGCATGAATAACTCTAATTTTTAAAAAGGAGCGATAAGTTAGCTTCTTAAATACAAGTGTTTTATTTTAATACTTTAACCTGCATCTTTAGTTCAGCCCCCGCTCTCGGAGTATTTTCCCATTTTCGCAATTTTAAGTGACGTTTGCTGCCCATCGTAACTTTTGACGAAAGAGTTGTACAATTTGCTTGATCTAACTGAATTCGAAAACATAGACGCTATGAACACGTATACGTATCCCTCAGGTTTTAGACGAGATTAACCCTCCTCATGGAGCAAGGTCTGTGAATAAATCTGGTTATGAATAATCCACGTATAGAATGATCGATCAGGTTTTTTTATTTCTTGATCATGATATTATTCTCAAGAAAGTTACTATCGCGTTATAGCTTGTTTCCGATCCTTTGGCTTTAACTCCCGCTGAGATCCCGGCGGTGATTCAGATCGTCAAAAGTAAATTTTGTCGTCAAATCTCGGTAAAATGCAATTTGTACTATACTTTTTTTATTTCGAGTTGAACCCGGATAATAAGTTGTAAATAAATTAGTCTCCAGTGTCTCTCCAATCTCATTGTCCACGTTCGCATGTATAAACAGGTGCCGAACTGAAATGAAATGGTAGAATTCTCAAGCGCCGGGGCCAAGCTAATCTTGAGGATTAAGTTTAATGATCCCATTTAAAAACTAAATTTAAAAGCGTCTCACTCGGTTATGATAAGCTTTGAAGATTTAAATCCGTGCGACACGGTCGTACCGACAAACGGAAGGATCACATCTATGGATAGTGCAAGACAATTTAGCCTCTTCCATTAGTTTACACCTCATCCCGGCAGCTTCCTGTTAGTGTAAGTGAAGCTAAGAGTTCAAACACAACAGGCTCATTCGCTTTTTATTTAACCCCCCCCCTCCCCCGGGTGGGGTCCTTGGCAAGTTTTGCTGATGCCGCTGGTCTCCGCAGAGCCCCTGCCCCATTATAGTCTATTCGGCAGCTAATTACATACCCCATCTTAGTCACTTTTGGGCAAATATGTAATTAGTCACTTTCTATTTTTATGAATTGACCCATTTTTTAGATTCAATGAAGAACACTTTACTTTTCATCCCCAATACAAATATTCTGGTATGTTTGCTAAGGTAAATATGAAGAACTGTCGTACCCCAAAAAATACGAAAATGTGCGACGCCATTGAAAATGCAACCCCGTTATAGTCAATCCAGTCAAGAAAGTGTGACTCCATCCAGCCGCACATCCTCATTAGCCTCTTATAAGGAAGTACCCTCCCCCCCAGGATTTAACCCTGGGCATTCACTCCTCAGAGTGCCCCCACCTTTCTAGACTACGAGCAGTCTCTCTTTTTCTTCAGATTTAGTCGCGAGACGCGAGAAACGAGGGCGGCAGCCCGAGGAGAAAAAAGAGCCTGTCTCGGGCCTTCAGTCACGCGCGTGGTCATTGGCGTGTCTCGGGCGATTTGCTCGACGGACCAAGAAAAAAGAGGGACTGCTCGTAGTCTACCACCTTTCCCCCTTCCTCCTCTTTCCTCTCCCGCTTCCCGTACCCCTCCCGCCCCCTATTCACCCGGGTTCCCGCTTCGGCCCTATCCCTTCCCCCCACATTTGCGACATTCCAAGGCGGACTTACCATGTAATTGACTCCCTTCATAGCATGTTCATAGGGTAGTTTTAATGGCATCCAGCTCTTTATTGATAGAGAGTTTTAGTTTAAAAGTGCCGGTTAGAAAGAACCTGCAACAGGGCTCGGAGTTTGGGTCAGTACAGGGTTACTTATCGAGCCTCAGCCGTACCTCACTATCCTGGTCACGACCAACTCACTCCGGAAAATTGCCTCAAAATTGTGAGAGTATTTGCTTCAACCAATCAAAAGCACTACCCAGATCTGGGTAGCAACACGCTCGCTACGTCATTTCATGTGGAAATCACTGGTGGAGTGGTGGTGTCGCGAAATGTCGGCTGTTTTCTCAAGCTGGCTAAATGTTAGTTTACGAATTGTAAAAGCTTTTTTAGGAGGAAGGGGCTATTTACTGACGGCAGACTCTGGCGCCTTACAACTGGAGCGTGGATGTATACTTATTTGAGGACGGAAATACGGAATATTCACCTTACTTTGCCGAGAAATGTTTACTTGAAAATTCCAAACATAAGAGAGCGGGATGCAATAACAAATTTTTATTTAGTTTAGTCAGTTTTCTTGTCTTTCAAAATTAGGCTTGTCTACAGTATACTTTTGTTTCCCCATTCCTGAAATGCTCCACCCCAATGCTGTGATTTTTCCAATAAAAAGTTTTTTGGATTTCGACTGTAAGTGTTCATTTTCTCTAGAGAAGCCGTTCGTTTTCATTTGCTCTGAAAAAAATTCTCGGAAAATTCAACTATAATGCTCGACTAATGCTGAGCTTTACTAAAATACTCGGAAATTGCTAGCATAATGTACAAACTCAGCCTATTCGAAATACGCTGTCAAACAGAGTAACAACAGAAAGCGTCTGAAATTTGGAGAACATTTGTAAACATGTTGTGCACTCAAGAAATTCAAAAGCTCCGTTAGAGCTGCCGGCAGGAAAGGGAAAACAAGAGCTTTAATTGATATGAAATCTTGAATGTTCATCCAAGTATAAAAAAAACAAGCGCTTAAAAACTCTCCTGATCGATGCCTCGCCTTATTACCAAACATCTGTCATTAGCATAGATGCCATCAACTGATTGAGAGAGATCTGGAGATACGGCAAATATTTCCAGTTTTCGTTTGATGAGCTTGTTAGTTTCTATCGCGCACGACTCGGAAATGCTTAGCGAAAAATCGAATCAGAAAAAGTTACTTAAGATTATGACTATTGAGATTACGTGGGTTCTGTTAAGACGAGATCAGAAGTCGTGCTCATGTGAAAATCAATCTTCTCCTACAAGGACGCGGACACAGCCATGTGCGGAAGGCATTTCCGGTTTGAAATCCTCGTTTTTGGCCACTTATTCATAGACCGGAAACTAGTAATTTCCAGAGATAACATTGTGATTAATTGATTTTCATTCCCATCGCACTGATGGTTTATACACAATAAAGAGCATGATCCCTGAGCTAAAAAAAGATTGTTGATCATTGTTTTTTGCTTTGAAAGCAGTCTTTTGTGTCCTTTGTCAATAAAATCTGATACAACGCCGCAATGTCGAGTGATGCTCTTTGTTTCAATTTCCGGCTGCCGATAAAAAAGATAACGTCATGTTTCCGTTTCCGGTCAATTTCCGAAGGCTTGTAGTGATACGCTGTCACGTGCAGGAATTTTTTATCTTTTATATTTCAATCTGGCTGTTATTAAAGCCAGAATATCGTTTGAGTCGCTTTATTAAGTGCCTGGGCTAGTCTTTTGTAACAACCTTCGAATCTTTCTCAAAACACTGGCCCAAGGGCCATTTTTCAGCTTCTTACCAAGGTGACAGTTCTTGTAATTTTCCCGCCGGGTAATTTCCGGTAGAAAGCGAAGGGGTCACTTCATAATTATTTCACAGTACAATAACAGCGCTGACTTCTGTCTTGTTCTATTTGTTTCTTGTGGTTTCAGCTCTTGTGGGCGTAGGGCGGAAATATTAAGAGGTTGAAGCTTTGCGAGCTGGTAACATGTATTCAACCAACGAGATCAGTCATTCAGCTACAAACTGTGCCGAAAAACGACCACGTTTGGACGGTATTCCATTGAGTCACGAACCTCGAGTTTGGCGATACAGCCCAAGACCTGAAATGTACCCTTACCATACGGAGGCAACAGAACACAATAAATCAAACTCTAGGTAAGTTACTGACTTTGCTGGCGAGAAACATAAACAAAGGGCAAAAGATGTTTGTTTTACTCCTTTTTCTTAGCTCTCTTTCGTTTCAAACAACTGCTTTTTACTGTTCACTACGTGAGTCAGTAGTCTTTCACGCGAAACCGTTAAAATCTAAATCAAGGAAATGCTGGTTGTCTTGTCATTTTTGTGGATAAATTTAGCTCGCACGGTAGCGCTATTTCCGCTTCAATCGGCTTTCTTTGGTTTTCCCAAATCCGCCAAACCTGCCACGATTTCCTCTGGTATCGTCTTATGACTGAAAAGGAAAAATATTAGGCCGGTCGTTCAAACAATAACTGAACACGGAAACTGTTTCGCTCCGTCGCCGATCTCGCCAGTAGAAACAATTTTAACTCTTGGTTGTACTGGTTAGACTCCTCACCTGAAAAAAAAAAACATCTCCGAAATTTGCTTATTCTTGGTTGAATATTGTCGTATTCGAGGTTTTTAAAACAGGTAAGGAGCGAATATCGTATTTGATCATTTTAAATTCCGCTTTTCTAAATACTTTCACTTAGTTACATTTTAAAAATTTGGTTAAGACTTTTTGAAGTCTTTTATTACTCAGGGTTTGTCTGTGGGAAGTTCGTTGTACATTCACTGAAATGCTGGTATACAAAAAACTCCCACTTTTAATTCAAACCTATATCTCAGCTCCTTGCTGTTAAAATACGTGTATTTATTATCTTGTTATATTCATTTTATTTTATGCGAGAGGAATTATCTGGAAACGCCTTCGGCTGCCGAAATTACCAGAGTACTGAATCGGCGAGTGAATTGGCGGATCGTTAAATATCTTATTTGTTCTACTGCTAGATGGGGAAAGTCAATACAGGCCATATAAGGCAATTTTTTGAAATAAACTCAAGAAAACAATATTATCGTACTTAGCTTAGAAATTATTTCGTTTACTAGCTGTGAAAAAAGGCCTTGGAAGTTAAAAAGTGAATTAATTTCATGTTTCAAGTAGACTTACAGCCAAAAAAGGCCACTCGAAGCCTTAAAAAATGTCTCTAAAAACTGTAAAGTTCTTCTGTTTTCTAAAGTCCTGGTAGCCCTACGAGTTCCCTATAGTGCGGTGTAACAATACTTGCGACAAATATGTAATTTATAAATCGCGTATATATCTATGTCTGCTTTTCCGGGATTATCCTATTTAATTAAGACATTCCCCATATGATTTTTACTCTCTTTATTTTTCGCCCCTTTCATTTGAAATGTCCGCAGTGTTAAGGTTAAGTTTTGACACGTGTGATGAATTAAACGCAGAGATTTTGCTAAAGTAATTAAAATATTCCCACAAGGAAGGAACGGCAAGTTTCGATTTTCGACTAGGGAGTAGCCATAAGCGTGACGTAAAACTGACGAAAAATCAATGGAATGCCATCTGCAGACATCTTGTTGTTTTGGGCTTCGATTAAAGGTTGAAAACATGCCATCTATCAATAGTCTCTGTCGATGTTTTAAGCTTATTTTGCAATATGACTCTTTGCTGACAAGTGCAGATGACTAATAACACTTGAAACACTTAACAAACTTTATTGAAATTCCTTTTGTTGTTAAAAACATAAGGAATGTTCTTCAGTTACGTTTTCACTACAAACGACAGGAATATGCGTAAGTGTTTTGAATGTTTGAGCTATGGACGAAATTTTGTGGTGTAACCATTAAGTCTGATAGGCACTCTTCAAATGTCCGTTTTCTCTGTCAGTGGAATTTGGGATATTCGTCGAAATCTTAAAAAACACTTTTTTGGAGTGAAGGCTTATGTGTATATTTGCTATTAAAAAAAACGTTTTACTTTAAGTTGCAGTTTTTTCGTTACCGCTTACGAACATTGTCATGAATTACTTTATATTGAACATAGAAACAGCGATTCTATTGTTCTGTGGCTTTAGTTGTTAAATTTACTTTCAATATTTCGTACTTATCTAGTTCATTCTTCAAAATGCTCAAGAGAAGATATAATGAAAATCAAGCATCCTAGATTTTTCTCATAGCTTATTTTTTGGTCCCTCAAAAGTGCTGATCAACAAAACAAACAGGCTCTAGCAACCCACCATTTTTTACCGATAATTTGTCCGGAGATTTTTTTGGCTGTCAGATTCAACCAGAAACCAAAAACAGTAAAAGAAGAAGAGACCTGTATGTTTCCTGGCTAGACAAAAGCGAAAGTTAGTTTTAAAATACTACCAGACAGATAGTATCAAAAGGTCAATAAAAGGAAAGAAGAGAATTTTAAGGGCGTGCGTTTTGCATCTTTTCTCTCTGAAATATCTTTGTTATAGTTTTAAAAGCTCTGAAATGCGTTTGCTTGTTAATGGTTTTAATTAGTGAATGCTGAGTTTGGGCCAAATTTGGAAGCTTATCTCACTGCTGTCTTGGTTTAGCTTGAAAGCACGTATTCTGCGAAGACGAAGTTCTAGTTTTACGTAACCTTAACCGCAAAAGGAAAGAGCCTTTTGTTTTCGAGTTCCTGTTTTGCTCGCACATATCATCACGTCTTCTAATTTTCGGCTTGGTTGCACTTTTATTCTTTGTTCGTTTTCTTGGGCCGAATGAAGTCTGAAGTATCTAGGTAATTACCTATTTTCTTTTCTGCGGGTTTAAAAATCCCTTCCTAGGGAAGATTGCCAGGTCACGATTTATGAAGATCAGAGAATTATAAGTAAAAAAGTTTACATGTAAAGGCCGTTTGGAATAATTGCTAGGTACTCTATCCTAATTCCCATCCTATTGTATTTAGTGAGCAACTCGAGAGCGGATTTTCAATAAACCTCTTTGTAGCTTTATAAGGTTTTGTTGCGTCAACGTTTCGTGACGTGGGCTATTTATATGCGATGAAACGAGCTATAAAGCATTTGCGTGATCTCCGCACCCGTTTAGTTTTCCACAACGAATAGTGGGTAATCACAAGCGTGGAATTTGCTCGACTCGGTGGCGTATTTTAAAGGAAAATTGATCGATCTTTCTGAAAATGTCTTCATCCAGGTATTAATACTTTTTATGTCTAAGTTATAATTATACTTTAATAGTTCCGTCTTCACCTTGTTGTTCCGGAATTCCGCAATAGTTGTTGGTGAGGTGTATTCTTTATTTTGAACAGGGGGCTGTATTAGCTTTCCGGCAATCGAGAAATTTCGTCATATTTTTTAAAGGCTTTGTTTAGGGTTGTTTTTCACTGAACAAAACAGAATTACTAATATCGATCACTCTCAAGCAGCTGCAATCTTCATTCTTTCAGAATTTGACTTGTTCCCAAAATTGCTTTCTTTTAATTCTTAGCTTAATTGTCAGCCTTAATATTAATTAAAAATTGCTTTACACGAGCCGCCACTTGCTTGTGTATTTATCGATGTAATCCACAAAAAAAGATAAAAGACCGTGACTTCCGAAATATTTGTTAGCGTGAATCATGCAAAGAATACAAACAACTGCCGGCAGGAAATAATCTATTGAACATTTCCGGTTACACAGGGTGCATGCTAGTGCCTCATAAGCTCTTTATCACGCTATATATATACACATATCTTTGCTTGTCGCGCGGTAGAAGTTAATATCCAGAGAAGAACTCGCATATTAGCGTCACTGTTAACCGTTCATGGCTTGTGTTTTTCCAAGGTTGGACCCAACGCTGGCGTACCCCGTGCCTTTGCGACCGAGCGTTTTCCAACACGCTCGCTTTATCGACAAGATGCAGCCTGGTGTAGCGAGGATAAAACAAGAGAAGCATGAAGTTTACCACGATGAACCGTTAAGCGAAGGTATGTAGACTCGGGAGTATGGCATTACTGGGATTTTTTGTACTTTAAAAAAGTAAACGTTTCATGAAGAATTTAATTCCTTGGTCACTTCAACTAAGTTAACTGAATGATTTTTGTTTGTTTGAATGGCATAAAACCGATAAATTTTGCTGATTTTCCCTCGCAATGACGATGATGATGACGATATGTGAGGAATATGTAAAATAATCCGTCTGGCATCTTTCGAAACAGTTTTCATGCCTCACAGCAATAGCAGTGAGTGTTACAGCAAGAGTGGTAGTTAATACTGCTTGTGTTTGACTTTGTTAATAACTCCCTCAACACTAACCCTATGCTTATATGTTCGCTGTTTGACCTATGCTAGCTTATTAAAGCATTGTTTATCCTCCCGGCTTTGAAGTACGTGATCTGCTTTTTTCCCTTTGCACTTTTGTTTCTGCTTCTCAGTAACCAGCGCAATTGGTGATCAGTTCTCGTCTCGTTAGAGTGGATTTCAACTGTCGCGTACATCTTTTAGGCGCGTAAATAATATAGAGGCAATGTATGCGAGGTGACGCGTAAAAATCTAAAAGTTGAGTGAGTAGTTGCAACGTTTTTTACTTTTACGTGCGACCTTCCACACACTGCCTCTATTTTTAGTGAGGACTACGCATATAAAAATGTGTATACTAAATTGAAGTGAAAATCATTTCATCAAAAATTTCAACTTTCACTGACTTGCGCACCCCTGAAAAATAGATAGTACTGTTGGACAGGCTACCTTAGAGGTTTTATTCCGATGATAATTACACTGATACCATAGAATTTTAGTGATCTACGGACTGAAAGAGTTAGCTGACAAACTACAGTATGTCACGTTTCTCAGTTTAACTCTGTCGTACATCATAAAAAATATTAAAAGTAACCGGATGCAGTGGCTGCTAAATCAAATTTCAAAGGGGACAACTCTGCTATGGACTATAATGTGTTGATCCAGTGCGTTTCTTTCTTTCTTTCTATCTATCTTTCTTTTTATTTTTTTCCAACAATGGTCTTTTCCAACATAGCAATGAAATTAGTACTGAAACCAATGTTTAATAAATATTATTATTATAACATAACAGTAAATTGTGACATCCCTACGCTGCCAGAAACGGCCGAATCGGAAATTGAATTTAAAGAAGTCTGCAAATTAAATTTTGTGAAATATGAAGATACAAATTAAGCTGAACAGTGTATAGCGAGCGAGGAAGCTCTCTAGAGGGCTCCTGGGTTGGGGGGGGGGGGGGGGGGGGGTTGGGAGAAGAAGACCCTAGAGAGCTCACTCAAAGACTAAGAAGCGCACTCCCAAAGGGTGATTTAAATTGTTACCGACCGTTAAGAGATTTTTCACATGGAGACTGAGGTTTTCTGCGCAGGACGTTGAAAGGACATTCGCTGACACTAACAGTCCTATTCCGGTCTACACATATCCAGCCTACTTATAAACATGTCTCCTGAGTCAGCCTGCACAAATACAGGCGTCTCTCACTCCGCTCCTCCCCGTTAGGTCTACTAGGGGGCGACGTTTCGAAGGAGGCGAGGAGAGATATCTGCATTTGCAGGCTACTCCTGAGCTCGTAAACCATCAGTTACAGCGAAGGAGCTTGCAAGGCGTAGATTAGGAAACACTTAATTAGCGTGCCTTAAGACAGTGCTTCTCTTTTCCGCAGCAGATCCCAGGCGATGGAGCCGTGAGGACGTCTGCCGCTGGCTACAGTGGATGTCTGAAGCTTTCAACCTCGGTAGTGTTAGACCTGACAGATTTCAAATGAACGGTAAAGCCCTCTGCTTGATGACCATGGACATGTTCCTGTACAGAGTTCCAGAAGGTGGGAACATTCTCTATCAGGATTTCCAGAGAAGACTAAGGAACGCTGTTGCTTTACAGAATTAAGCACCTCGAGTTCTTGACCGCTTTTTACCATGGAAAGATATGAGTGAATAATGGATTTGGATGGGAATTTTACGAACTGAGATAACCTGAAGACAGAGAGGAGGGATAAAAGTTCACGATGAAAAGTGGGAACAAAAGTCAGAAGATTCTGTGGAGAATGCGTTAAAAAGTCGTCAGTGTGGGCAGACTGTACAAGAAAACTGCCCTTCTGAGCACGCGTTGAAGCTCTATGCCTTATCCCGACTGGGAGGTTGTTGTATCTCTGAGTGCTAGTTTTTTGACGAAACGAGGAGAGATAATAAAAATTATATTTAAATACATATCTTAATTTCCAAGAAGTTTAGAGTGAAAGATTTCTTTAGTAGAAATTTCTAGACGTAGTGCAATATTGTCGGATAGTAAAAGAGATTATGTCAACACAAAGATTGTATTTAGAACATTCCGTGATTCTTTTTTCTTTAAATATTTAATTATAATAGAGACATAACAGTGATAAGTTGACGACAAACAGAAAATGATGTATAAATACAATGTGTCAAGTAATGCCGAAAAATCGTAACATGCGCCCAAACGTGTTTGTGAATATGTGAATATTGTGAAAAAAATAGTCATTCGCTAATGGATATATATGGAGAAATAAACGCATTAGAAACATCGATGTTGCTGCTAGTCTATTTCGTGAGTTGTTAATCGCAATATAAACAAGGGTTTCCGGAAATATTCTTGACGAGCTGATATTTTTGGCTTTGCGAGCGTCATGAATGCGAGTGAAAATACCGCCACAGTTAATTCTCCGACTTTCACGCCTTTTTTTCAAAAAGCCGCCTATGTCTTCTGCACGCTATCAAAGCGCCCAATCGCAGACAAAATGCGACAACCGACTCGAAAATAACCGAAGGATCATTCTGGAAAACTGTGCCTACACTTGCGTCTACCTTTTTTGCTCGTCCAATTTTTCTGCTGTTCTCAGCAATGACAACAAAATGTAACATAAAGGTTTCGTAGAGAGGGTTTTGGCGCGATGGTTGTGCCTTTGAAAATGGTCGAAAAACTTCGCAAAGTGTTCACGTTCCCTTAAATTCATTGGTACAAAAAAATGAAACTGAATTGAACAAGTTCAAAATAAGTTAAAAAGTGAGAAATGTGTCTTCAAGAGTATAAATTTCAAATTGGCCTGGAGTCGGTAGTTATAAATTAAATAAGCTTATAGAAACGTACTTCATCCTCTTTGCTAAGAAAGTAACATTAAAGCAATTGATACATCCTTTGTGGTCTACATTAACGGGCTAGTCGGTGTCTCATCCGGCAGATTCAGTTCACATCCAGGACATTGCTGCTTGGAATATATGGGGGCTCATGGAAACGTACGAAGTCCCTGAGGTGCTAGTTCGGTCGAAAAATGTCGATCGATGTCGAGACAGGTTTACTTTTAATGTGCTGTTTTGTTCATAACCTAGCCGCCTGCATCATACGGCATTTACGGAAGAAAGGTTTACAATGTAAAATACATACAAAATACGGGATGAAAGCAACTTCCAAGCAAAGTCAGGAGCGGTATCTTCTTGTGCTACTGACTGTAGTGTCCACTGATCAAAAGTCTTATAGCTGAGCGTGTATTAAATTGATTGAACTGAACTGTGCAGCTCTTTCCTGAGATACCCATTTGTTATGCTTAACATGCAGGTCGCTCTAATTTTGGACTCTGGTTTGGATGAGTTCCGGTGGACACACACTAATTGAAGGAAGTGATCAATACTTTCCAATACTTAATTGGGCTATAAGGAGTCTATACGTTCGCTGGCTTACATATATTTCAGTGAGTCCGTTACAGCTCGCACTGGGCCACTGAACAAGAAGACTTGCTTTTGGAATTGTTTGCATTGTTTAGATTGTACAACTGAAGGTACTGCAACTTTTTAAAAATGCAAAAGAGATCAAGTGTGACCATTTCTGAATAACAGCCGAAACGATAACTTCTGAGCAGAATCCTAAAGTGTGACGACTCAATCACTGAATCACCCCAGCAAATGAAACAACTGAGCAGAGAGTACAGCTGGTACACTGAGACTATTTCTTTAATGCATAGATATCCCGACAAGGCCATAATATATCAGGGGTACCCAACGAGAATATAGTTCAAAACCACTTAAAAATAGCATTGTTAAACGTATTTTAGCATTTAAACGGTAGATATAGACATATATCCCCTAAAAAAATTTTCATCTGTTCGGATTTACTAGCTGAAAGTCTAGTGATTCGAAAATTATAGGAATCAAAACTGACCTTTCCGAAAATCTCAGCTAGAAAAAAGGTTCCCGAAAATTCTAGGTGATCCTTTTAGGTTAAAAATACGTTTAAAATCGGCAATTATACCAATTTTTTGGTGTTCGAAAATCCTAGGAGAGGCGGGCAAGCAAGAAATTTTACAACAAATGATCCGAAAATTCTAGATCTCAAATCGTCTTCCGAACAGATATTTTCCGAAAATTGACGTTGGGTGCCCCTGCTTGATGCTGCTTTCGCTGGACCGTGATGACGTCTATAAAATTTCAAAGTGAAATTCAATTAAACCGCAAAAACGTTCGAGCCTCCATTTCTGGATCATTAATTCCATCTAGATCCATCTCGACAGACTAGCACAACGTCACTCAACCGAGGATGTGGTTTCCTAATTCACCCCATAATTATCCTTTCCGTTTTGTTTTATAATCCATTCCGGTTGAAAACAGGAAATTGCAGAGAGAAGAAACGAAGCTTCAAGCAAAGGTGTATCAAGGACTCGGTGGGGGTGGGGAGGGGGGGGGGGGTACTCCAGTATAATGGGGCCCTAGTTGTACAAGTACGTTCAGCAGAAAAGGGATACCTTTCGAAGGATTCAGGCAATTCAAAGGGCGGGAATTCAAGAGTAATAAAGCACCGTTCAAGCTGAGATCGCTTCAGTGATCTCAGATCTGAGGGCGCTTAATCAAAATGTTTTGAAAAGAAGGGCTTTATAACGGGTGTTTAATTTTAATTTATTTATAATACCAGGGTTATGGGCTCCTCATAATTAATACTGTTACACGAAAATTAAATTAAGACTCCTTTTTAAGTAATTTATTTCTATTAACCCTATCACTGCCAAATGTGGCCAAAGACAAATTTCGACCAGATTTCCAAATTTCGTTTTGTAAAATTTTGAAAAGCAAATAGCACCATGTGTAAGTACAGGCAGAGAGCTTTCATTTGAATGGTCACATCATAGAATTTCGTCCGCAGACTCAAAAGCCAGAGCCACCGTACAAAACTCCATCAAACACTCTGGCAGTGAAAGGGTTAAGGAGGTATACGAGTGAGGGGCAACATTTTTAATGGAAGGTATGTACTGAATGGGCACATTTTCTGTCAAAAAAACTGGTCTATAAAGGGGTAAGGGGTCGGACCTCAGAGTGGATCCTCCCCCGTATAAGACATTGTTGAGTAGCCCTCTCTTGATCAAGGAAGTCAGGTTAGTCTTAAAAAATAGGTTAATCTTTAAAAATATCTGTTGACCTTTATCATAGTGGTCAAAATAGTTTTTACTCCAGTCTTAAGAAGATGACTGACTACTATGATTTCCCAGGCTTTAATTGTAATTTACTGAATAAATGTAAAATTAAGCAATATGTAGATCTTATGCAAAAGAAATATATCACTTACTGGAATCATACCCTTCAACATTCACAAAAACTTAACTTTTATTATAAAATCAAAACGAATTATAGCCCTTCTGTCTACCTAGATTTAACAAGAAAGAACCCTTCTAGGAAAACATTAGTGAAAGTGAGAATAAGCAGTCACAAACTTAGGATTGAGACAGGTAGATACGACAATCTACCACTTGACGAAAGGTTATGCAATCTCTGCAATTGTAACAGAATTGAAGATGAAACTCACTTTTTATTAGATTGTCCAAGTTTTTCTTCCATAAGAGATATGTTCTTCTCTAAACTAGATCCTAAAATACCGTTTCTGCGACTACAATCACATGAGTCCTTATTATCACATCTGATGAATTCTCCTGACTATTTTATTAACATCCAATTAATTTCATTTATATCAACTTGCTTTGAATTGAGAGACAAACTTATCTCCGGAATAATTAATCCTACTGATGGTTAGAAATAAACAATGATTGATAAGTTTCAAATTATTTTAAATGTTTAATTTACAAGGAATCAATAAGTAATTTCAAGTAGCTTTTGCAATACTGTAATACTTTGTTATGGTCATGCAAATAAAGCTTATTGTTGTTGTTGTTGTTGTTGGTTAGTGTGATCGAGATTAAGCAAATGATACTCGTGCTGAGTCTGAAGGCTGTTTTAACAAGCTGTATCTAGTGACAACATGAATTTCTAAGGAATGAGATTTAAAAATTTACTAGACAGCTGGACAACGGCTGAAGCCTGGGGGCTAAACTAGTCATCATCATCATCGGTCGGCTGCAGAGCAGGCGACTACGAGCTTCCTCCAGCCACAACGATCCTGTGCCAATTCAGACAGCTTGCCCGGGCCAATCGTGTTGTCTGTGTCTCCCAAAAGCTGTTACATACATACATACTTTATTGACTTTCCCAAGGGGCTTTTCAAAGACAATACATGATCCTATTTACAATTAAGAAATGTTTTAAAATATATATAAAATTACAATTCTTTAAGTAATTTAGTACGTAAACGAGTTTTAAAAACATCAATCGAGTTACACAGTTTAAAGGAATTGTCTAGGGAGTTCCATAAGTTCACAGTTCTATAGAAAAATGTTCTCTGACCGGCAGCTGTTCTAAAAAAGGGAATTTGTAAAAGCTGTGAATTTCTGGTGCTACGTCGGCTAACCTCTGCTCGCTTTATGAATTTTGATGTAAGGTATTCAGGGGCTTGACCGGTCATACATTTAAAAGCCATTGTAGCGTTCCGGTAATAAAGCTGACTGGGAACTGAAAGCCAATTTAGCTCCTTGCGAATTGGTGTAACATGGTCAAATTTACGCGCGCCGCTAACAATGCGGCATGCGAAGTTCTGCACTGCCTGTAACTTGTTGACATTACATTTTGAGGTATTTGACCAAACATTGGAGCAATAAAATAACCTGCTAAAAACTAAGGAATTAATAATCATCAAAAGTGTACGTTTGTCGAAGACATGCTTGACACGGTTTATCTGGCCAAGGCGGGACATGCACGAGGAAGCGGTTTTAATTATATGTTCATCGTAAGTTAAATTAGAATCCAAAGTCACACCAAGGTCTTTGGCGGTGTCTGTAGGGACAATGTCCTTACCCATAAAGGAAAGGTAACGAAATTGGAATTTTGCACGCATCTGCCTGCTGCCAAATATCATCAACTTGGTTTTGCCAGGGTTTAGTAACAATTGATTGTTGGAACACCATTCCCCTATTTTAAACAGGTCGTCTTCCAAATCAGCAATTGCATCCAGGTTGGCTTTAAGCTCGAAGGAAGTAATGAGTTTCGTATCATCTACATAACTCTGGGTGCTGCATTTCTGTGGGATCAATGGAAGATCGTTCGTATATATGCTAAAAAGAAGTGGGCCCAAGATGCTTCCTTGAGGAACGCCACTGGTCACAGACAAAGGCTCAGATAGCGTTGAATAGATTCGTACTACTTGTGACCTGTTGCTTAGGTAACTACGAAACCATTGGAGAGTGTCACTGGAAATTCCGACATCTTGCAATTTTAAAATTAACGTGTCATGATTGACACTATCAAAGGCTTTGCTCATATCTAATAGTACAACTGCCGTTAACTTCTTTTTATCGATGGCGTTAAGAATTGTGTCTGTTGTTTCAATGACAGATGTTTCACAAGAGTGCCATCTCTTGTTACCGCTTTGACTCTTTGATAGGGTGTCATTTGATTGCAGATACGAGGTGAGTTGATTATGTACTACCCTTTCGCAAACCTTCGATAAAACTGGTAGAAGTGAGATGGGTCTATTGTTGTTTGCCTGTTCATGGTCGCCCTCCTTTAGGATGGGTGTAACCTCGGCTGTTTTCCATTTTGATGGAAAAACACAGTTTTGAAAGGATGCATTAACGATAGACGTTATTGGGTGAACAATTGGATTAAGACAGTCTTTGATGACACGGATCGGAATTTTATCTATCCCGGGGGCCTTGTTTGAAGGCATCGCTGCTATTATACGCTCTACTTGTTTATAATCAACGGTACTAAGTGTGAACTGGTCAGAGGAAGCGTATTGTCTCGGCACGAAATAATTCTGATTAAGTGTTAAGTTGCATTCATTAGCCAGGGACGTAATTTTGTCAACAGTGCTCTGACCAACAGATACGAAGAACTGGTTAAATTCGTCTGCAACAGATTTGACGCTCTTACTAAATGTTCGCTGAGATGTAGATTTATTGGGGACACACTGGCGGATTGCTTTCCAGATATTATTGGTGTTATTTGGGTTCCTTTGGATTTGTTCAGCAACAAATTCTCGTTCAGCAATTCTAATTTCCCTCTTAACTTCCTGTCTGAAATATCTGTAGGCAGTCCAGGATAGCGGGTCATTTGTTTTCTTTGCTTTTTTACGCCAATCATCCCTGGTCTTCATCAATCCGCGGATGTTGTCGGTTACGCATGGGTTTGGCTTACAGCGTGCTTTAAAGGTTTTAACTGGAGCATGACGGTCGAGTATCTCAGTAAACAGCGAATCAAATGCATAAATTTTATCCTCGACATCGTCGAAAACATCGACTATGGACCACGGTGCCAATGATACGTCGTTGTTGAAATCAATAGGACAGTAGTGTTTAAAACTTCTGGTAGTAATATAAATGGGTTTGGAGCGCGTCTTCTTCAATCTTAAGGTGACATAAATTAGCTCATGGTCGCTGATCGAGCTTTCCATAACTGTAGCCGTTTGGACTTGTCTTGTATCCGATGCAAGGATAACATCTAAAATTGATTTCGAAGTCTCTGTAACTCGTGTTGGTGTGTTGATCAATATTGACAAGTTATAGGAACGGCAAAAGTTAACAAGGGCTTTAGCTCCAGGATCGTCGCTATTCTCAAGTCTGCAGTTCAAATCACCTAATAGATAAATTGGAACATTAAACGACGAGGCATAAATAAAGTTCTCTGTAAGATCTGAATCGAAACAAGATAAAGAAGTGTCCGGTGGTCTATAGGTTGTACAGACAAGGAAGGACTTCATGTTTCTGACGTGGATTTTTAGCCACAGTTGATGGAAGCCAGAGGCCGTGATAAGAGAAATGTCACTCAAGTACTCCGTCCTGTAATTTCGTGAGACATAAGCACATACTCCACCGCCAACCCTCGCCTGTCGGTCGATTCGGTAGATAACATAGCCAGGGATTTCTATCTCCAAATCCGTAACTGAACTGTTGAGCCATGTTTCGGATACGGTAAATATATCAAACTGTTGAATGTATCTGAGAAACAGGGTTCGTTGCCTACCTGGTTTTCTCTTCCCATGTGGTGGAATATACAGTGCGTACTCCTTGCATGGCTCATCATCAGGCATCCTGAGTACATGGCCCAGAAACCTAAGTTGGCGGGTTCTGACATTTTCCACTAGCGGGGCAGTCTGAGTTAGATCATAGATTTTAGCATTGGACACCCTATCAATTCTCTTCATGTTGAGCACAATTCTATAACATGAGGTACCAAAGGCATTGATCTCACTTTCCATTGCTTTCGACAGGACCCACGACTCACAGCCATATAGAAGGACATTGACATAGGTAGTATTAAATAGCTTGATCTTGGTGGAGATAGAGATGTAAGGGCATCTCCACAGATGTTCCAGCTTCCAAAAAGCTGTCCATGCAAGCCCTTCCCTTCTTTTGAGATCCCCACTACTAGATGCCATCATGGAGCCAAGGTATTTGAAGTCTTGTACATGGTTGATTGTACTACCATATACTTCTAGCGGAGGCTGTGGACAGCAGTTGATCGTTATATACTCAGTCTAGTATCGTTTGCAAAAGTCGCCAGGGTCCTGATGCAACCTCGTTCCCAGGGCTCTCTCCTACCAAAATATATATGAAATATCAGCAAGTCCACAGCGACAAACCGTTGGGTGGTGCCGGATCTCCCAGTTGTAGACCTGCAACGATCAGTACAATAACAGCTTGTATAAGCTATAGAACGGCAAACTGATCCTTACGGCAAGGCGATGAACAAGCTAAGTAAACGAAAGAATAAAACAAAAAATCTATATTTAAACAAATTTGCCCAGTATTTTAGTTTGAAAGACAAACCTTCTTCACGGGGTAAAAGAAAGGGACGGGCAGTTCTCTCCTAGCCGTTCTGCTCTTGCTCCGTGGGGATGGGTCAAGGAGAGAACCCTGGGAACGAGGTTGGCTCCCGATGTAGCCTATTGTGGCTGGTGCATAAGGAGTGAAAGGGAAGGGAGGTGGGCTCGCTCTGATTGGCTGTCAAAGCTCGAAGGTGGTTATCCTGTGCTATTTACCTCTAGTTCGGTTAACAATATTGTTAAGTATTGTCAGGGAAGCTGCGGCATTAACATCCGATAGTGCGACGCCTTCTAATGGGTTATGATTTCTGTGGTTGCACATGTTATTCTTTATATTAACTTATGGTAAAAGTGGTGTATACCTCATAGTTATTTAGAGTGGAGGACCCGGGAGGGTCGTAAATTCGAGGGGGTGTGCTTATTTGAAGAGGGGCGCTAATTCGAGCCTTAACTTACTGTAACTGTGTGTCTTACCAGGACAGAGGACGTGGAGGCTGCTTATTCAAAATGTGGTATCTGGGCTTCTACTACGTCAAGGAAAAACAGTATGTTCAGTTGTTACGTTACCATAGCAATAGAGTAGTTTGCTAGCCAGCTTCTTATTCTTTCCCAGTTTTTAGCGTTTCCCAGATGAAAGTAAGGCAGCGAGCAGAGGGATGGAAAATTCAACAAAAGCAGAGAACATGTTTGTTTCATATATCTTTCTGTGAAACTCAGGTTCAAATTCGCTTGCACAAACTATATGATCACAGCATGCCCATGACTTCATGTAGTATTACACTAGGACTGTATCTATTGCTTACCCATTACACAGTGAATTCGTCGGAAAAGTAGGAGCCCACGGTCACTTGTAATCAGCCGTCAATGCTTTTAAAAGCGCTAAAAGAGAACTGAACAAAGAGCACGACTGAGCGACCCAGAACAGACGGAGACAATCAGTTTTGGTCTGCCCGGTGAACTAACTACAAGATAGCGATTTTGAAAGGTAAGAATTTTTTCCGTTACACCGCAAGACGCTACGGCCGGTAAACCACGTACAATGTATATTTGTACAGTCACAACGCGCACGCGAACCAAATTGAATTAAGTTCAAACACAACTCTGCGGTGATTCCTGTGTGCTGCGAAAGGGCGTAAGAGAAATAAAGTAGAGTTTCAGGTGGTAGGGGGAACGGGGCGTGGCGTATCGGAAAACTAGATAAGATAGGAATAAAACGAGAAAGATTTTTTTTCCTTCGGCTAAACCATATTGAGGCTTTTCTTTTGTCTTACTTAATCGGGCCACTGTTCATGGGCGCGGGGAATACGATTCTCACTTAATCACGCTCTGTATTAAACACGTGTTTCGTTATGATTTAATTTTCTGCTCTCTACGAATATTGATCCTTCGGCTGAACAAGATCATCAGAGGCGCTAACGCATTTTATTTTTTTTCTTTATTATGAGAACAAAATAGCCAGAGCTGTTTCTCAGCTACGTTTTACCCCGGTGAAGAGAATGAGAGAGGTACTGGCGAGGTACCTTACTGAAATAATGTCTTAAATTTGACACTGCTTTGTATTCGTTGATTCACCCAACGAATGGTGTTATTAATTATTATTTTTGTTATCAATATTTATTTTTTATTTATTATGTTATGCGATGTTTTGTTTTGTTTTGTTTTTGTTTTTTAAACTGAAAAGTTTCAGACACTCAACGGAGAGTGGAGCGTGTCCTAACTATGTTCTCTGACAAGAGAACTTTTAATTCCATCTTGCCTCCAAACTCAGTGGAGCTGAAACGACTTCAAATGTGGTTTTCAAAGCTATCATGATCAATTCACGAAACTTTTTCTGGTCTCATTTATATTTTATTGAATATGGAGTAGACCCATTTCGATGATACGAAAATTAATTCATACTTGGCTCAGACGCTTGGGAGAATAAAACAAAAGAAATTTATTATTCATTGCTGACGCTCAAGATGATATTTTTAGTTTTATTCCCCTTATATGCTTAAGCCTTGGTGCCAAGTCTGAATGTTAAAATATCCGGAAGTTGGTCTATCACGATCCAAGGTTGCTGCTTTGAATTTCAAGAATTTTTTCCTTTTCCGTCTCATTGGCATCCACAATTCAAGTTCTCCCCTTCTGTGGGTAGGCGGAACGCTTTTGCTAAAGAATTGTATAGAGAATTACGCATTTATTTATCGTCTCCTTGAATTACGAAAAAGCTGAGTTAGACCCGCTAAAGCCTGGAAAGACCGACAAAAAATAATAACCGCTATATAGTACTGTGTGAGTACTAATGAGCTGGACGCTGCTGTTACAATTAAGTATTAATGAAGGGCATTTTTTAGAACTATTCTTCAATTTTTCGTTATCGTACAAAGAGAAAAGAATTAAATCACTTGTGAGAGTTTGCGCAACTGTGATGGAAAAGGAAGGAAGGTATTCCAAAATCATTTTTGTACTTTTGCAACATCGGTACTCGGATTTATTTATCATATAATATGTGTAATTGGGTCATTTATAAGCAATTTAGCTCAAAGAGATGGACCGAAGACGATTCACAAAGACATGTTCTCTTTTATGCGAGAGTGATGCTTGGCGTATGACAATTTTTCACTGAAGTGGGGGTGGCTAGTTGTGGATAATAATCCCGGCTTGGTAAATACTAACTACTAACCAACGAAAATGAACGCGCAAAAACCACTGTCAACTGTTTTAGTAAATACTAGAAATATATATATTTTTAATATGTTGCATAATGCTAAGCGTATATTTTCCCAGAAATTTGAATCATAAAAAATTTTTTTTTCCATTTAAACCATTTTTGTTCAATATATTATGTTTGGAATTCATGAAGCGTTTGGTTGCAAATCCGTTGTCAAATGTTGTGTAATTTATGGACGCTTTCCATTCAACCAAGACCTTCGAAAATTTGGAATCAGCGGCAAATGATACAGACATTCCCCGGAAAAGTTTCCAGAAATTCCGGAAACTGTTGAATTGCCGAAATGCGAACCATTCAACCGAAAATTCTAGATTTTCCGGGAGCATAGTTGAATGGAAACAAAACTTCCGGGAAAACATTTTCGAAAATTTGGGTATACATCGCAAGGTTGTCCTGTTTTTGACTTTTTTTTGCTCCTGGAAGTTGCTGAAAATTCTAACCGGACGTTTTGGTTGAATGGCACGGGCCCTTTGTCTCATTCACCTGCGTGCGTGTCTGACCGTGGAAGACTCGGTTACACTTCCCCAGTCTTTCTCTGCGTTTATAATCCAAGATGGCGGAGGGTCAAAGCTCGATGAAGTTCCTGGCTATATATGACCATAATCCTCTCCTTGAATAGACGCCAGAAATAGATTCTTAAACGTAGGAACAAGGAAACAAGGTCTTTTGACCAGAATTTCCAACGATCACTGGATTTTTCCTGTTTTTAGTTCGACCTGCTCCTGTTAACTTGCTCGGCGAAATCGAACAGGGACCATTCGAGACCACCATCGAAGGAATCTACTTAAACAGAGAAACAACATGTCCTCCAGTGGTGACAAGTTTGTAAGTGCAGACTGCGCGGTTAATGCGACCGTGCAAACAGGGCTGCAATTTATTTACCTCATAAAATGTGCGTTCAAAGTGGGAGAAATGCCCCGGGGGTGGGGGGGGGGGGGGGTACTTCCTGATAAAAGGCTAATGGGGATGTGCCGCTGGATGGGGTCGCATTTTCACGACTGGATTGACTATAATGGGGTCGCATTTTCAATAGAGTTACTAGAATGGGGTCGCACATTTTCGGATTGTTGGGGGTGAGAGTATTCTTCATGTTTACGGTTATCAAATGTACCAGAATGTTTGTACTGCAGACAGAAAGTAATAGTGGTCTTCATTGCATTTAAAAAATGGGTCAATTAATAAAAATACAAAGTGACTAAGTTGGGATCGCAAAAATGACAATTGGCTACAGTATAAACTATAATGGGTAGGGGCTCTGAGAGGCCAGCAGCACATACCTAGCAAAAATTAACCCAAGTACCCCCTCCCCCCCCCGGGGAGAAATGGACAATAAGTTTATTGTTGAGTGTAATGCTAGCGAGCAAGGCTTATTTGTCCAAGGTAAGCACCAGTTTTGAGTAGTTCTTGATCTTTCAAAACAACCTGTTTAAAATGAAGACATTTAATTTACTCATTACTCCATTTCCTCAAGATGCGAACAATAGAATTGTCGAATCAACAACAACAACAACTTTTATTGACAGGGTGCAAAGAAAGTCATTTTTACAGCTTGCCATTCGAGCAAGCTGAAGCTAACATTTACTAGCCCAAACATAATTTCAAACAGCACCAAAAACGTTTTGATGAGCAGATTGATTTCACAGCTCTTCTGTAATTTGAATTCCTCAAAAAACTTCACTTTCCCATTGGGCAAGTTAATAACAGAATTCACTAGCCCAACAGCAAAATCCACTAGCCCGGGGCTATCGGACACTACTTTTTTTGCACGCTGAATGACCCCTTATACTTAAGAAAAATTAAATTTATATGAAATAAAAATTAAAGCTAAAATGGGTGTTGGCTACCTAAAATAACTAGAGAGTTAACAAGTCTAGGAAGCCAAATTACATCGAATAAATTACAATATTCACAATATTATAATATCAATATTAACAGAACAATTTTTAGTCGGCATTTAAGGTAGCCAGAAGTATAATACAGCTGATAATAGGGTTATATGCTTCTGAGGTAGCTCTGAAACCCTTCCAGTAAGTTTTTTTTCTTTTTCAATGTTTCCAAAATATTTTTATTTGGCACTACAGACCTTTACACATTTGTATCAACTTTTGACATGGACAAGTTAGGGAAAATCCGTCAACACCACTGGGAAGAGCGCCTTAATTCTTTTTGTTGTGGGCAAGTATGTGTCCCCCACCACACAAACGTCTGCAAAATTTTGCGACTTTGAGGAGCTATATCTAGACTGCAAAACAGTCCGTATTTTTGCGTATTCAAATACGTACGAGCAGTCAAACAAAAGGTCTGGAACGAGGCTGAAAACAGAGATCGAGACGCTAAAAATACCTACGGGCGTGTGAGGCTCGTGCGCTTCGCGCGCGTAAGACTCTTACGCCACGCTTTACCTAGTTCTTTACTGATTTTGAGAAAAAAACCCGACTGTTTTGCAGTCTAAGCTATATCTTGGTTAGTTTTCAACAAATCATTTTCAAACTAGGCAATTTTAATGTTACTAATCTTAAGGCGTTCTTTTCAATGGTGTTGACGGACTTTCCCTAACTTGTTCTGTCAAAAGTTGAAAAAAACCGTGGAAAGGTCTTTTGTTGTTTGGTTCTTTGTACTTCCTACTTATGTTGGCAAAATGACATTTATTTCAAGTCGCCTCACAGCCACATTCCGTACGGTGTAGATGGCTCTGGATTCTACTCGGACAACACCATCGGCTGCTACAACGTGATCTTAGAGTCAGCGCCTCTCATGTTACAATGCATCAAGTCGGCGTCTGTAACTCCTGGTTCTGTGTTCACCATCGCCGACTTCGGCTGTGCGGATGGAGGTACCTCTATGCCACTGCTCTACGCATGCGTGAAAGAACTGAGAGAGATTCATGGTGACAGTCTACCTATTCATGTGGTTTATGAAGATCAACCAGTAAATGATTTCAAGTCTTTGTTTCTTCGATTGCAAGGTATTCTGAGTGTTGTCTGGAAACTGCTAGAAATGGTCATAGCAAGGAAGTGAGACTAGTACACCATGCATACATTGCATGTGGTACATAGTGTCTAAGGGTGGATTTCCACTGTCACTAAATTTTTAGGTGCCCACGCGCCTAAAATTTACTTGCGTAAATGAAATGGATGTTATGTATGAAAAGCCGCACGCAGACGTAAAAGTTGAGCGAGGTTAAACTTTTTTCCTATTTTTGCGTTATTCTTTGCCTATAAGTGCACAACGTTTCCAATGATGACAAACTAATTTGCGCGTGTATTAAAATACTAATTATTCGACATATTTTCATGTTTCAAAAGGATGAATGCTAGTCAATTTGTGGGAGAAGAGGCCTAAGATCAATCTGTAACTGTCATGTTTTCCAATTCTTTCGCAGGACTTATACCCGGTCCGAAAAGCTATTTTCTAGACTTCTCTAACGTGTTTGTCACTACGTGTGGTACCAGCTTCTACAGCCAATGTCTGCCCCCTCAGTCTATAAATTTGGTATTTTCCGCCACCGCCATGCACTGGTTGCGCGAGAAGCCTTGTGACGTCACAGGAGCGTTGCATCACACAATGATAACTGTTCCAGAAGAGGCGGAAAGGTTTAGAATTCAGGCTGCAAAGGATTGGGAAACACTCTTACTGGCTAGGGCCAAGGAGATGGCTTCGGGTAAATAGAAAAATACAGACCCCTTTCTCACGTCTCTGGATGTTTTTAAAAAGAGAGATTTTTTTCGCCGTTTTACTTTCCGTCTATACGTAAACGGCGTTTTCGGGTACCAAAAACGTGTGTTCTCGAACGGTCCCCAGAGTGCAGTTTTTGTAATCGCCGGTTTATCGTTTTCGTGTGGACGGACGTAAAGGAAGGTTTTTGAATGCGATGATGTCATACATCATACAGCGCATGCCCTGAAAGGTATGCTATCGTATATTCATCGTTTTCGCGCTTTCATGTGGACGGACAAAAAGGAATCGAGTAAGCTACATTTGGACGCGTATCTTTCGAAGAAAAGCGAAAAAAAATCTCCGTTTTCAGAAATATCCGGATACGTGTGAAGACCCAGCAGTCAAATCACCTCTGTTCGATAGAGGCACGTTACTCTGCTTGGAGTGTGCAAATTTTCACGAGAAGAAGCTCCGCCCCCCCCCCCCCCGCCCTTCCAAGTTGCAGATCCTTAACATCACATACACCTCTGCTAAGCAAAAAGGTACCCTTTTCATCCATAGAATATGGTACATATTTCTTTTACCTACAGAAGTGTTGGTTCATCACCGAGCGACTTTGCCTTGACTGTTCTCTATTTCTCCTAATTTACTTAAATGCCTCTTGGTGAGAAACTTGAAAGGTGCTATGTCACGAAATTAACAAACCTCAAACAGTTAAAGCTGCTCAAAACATTACAAAAGGACAAAGAACACAGCAAATACAAAAGAAGGAACGGACGGACACAGAAGAAGATTGAAACGAATAGCAATTGCGGTTCTTAAAAACTTGTAAGCCTAGCAGTTTTTCAAAGGTCATTTTTGTTATTTTTCAAGTTTGATATAATGCTTTGTGAGAGATGTTTGTATGATACGAAGCTGTGATTTTGCTACTTACAAGTAAATACCGTAAAATTCCGAAAATAAGCCCCTCCATGTATAGGCCCCTCCAAATATAAGCCCCTAAAAATCGTAACCCAAAAAACCCTCCGTTAAATCGCCCCTTCGAATATAAGCCCCCCAGGGGGCTTGTACTTGGAATTTGCCCTCGAATACAAAGTAAAACAAAGGAAAAATGGTTAATTTCCTTCCCACTACAAGGTCTGCAACCTAGCCCAATCGATTTTGAAACGCAAATTTCCTTCCGTACATAAGCCCCTTCGAAAATAAGCTCCTCCAAAAATGTACCCCTCAAAAAGGGCCTTTGAAAAATATAAGCCCTAGGGCTTATTTTCGGAAGTTTAAACGCCGTGTATTTCACCTTCCTTAGCTAATAAAAACGCGTTATTGGCAATCTGATCAACCCAATGAACTAGAACTGCCGTGACACATGCCGTCCTTTAAAAAACCTGGCGATGCAACTGCCTTATATGGTAGGTTACCGAATTTGTTTCTTTTCTTCAATTAACTCTGGTACTACCCTTGGGCCGGTTTTTTAGCGATCTCACCGTATTCCGGCGTGCCAAGGCTGACGGTGTTTACAGACTTTTTCAATAATGGCGATTTTCAGATAAATAGTTGTTCCCTTTTCTATCTTTTGATTGAGGTGGTAGAATGGTCCTTGTTCAGTTCGCTGTAGACGATGAAGGACAGTATCTAGGAGCAACGAAAAATGTCCCTGTTTCCATGCATCGAACTATGAGAGACTTGTGGAAAGGACTCCTTGACGAGGGCCTCATAACGCAGGTCAGATGTTCTCTCCTTAACTATTGTTACCCACCGAATAAAATAAAATTAAAAATTAATAAACTTTATTGAGATCTTGGTTCAGTCTTCCCTTCGCGCTGTTGTCGTGCACTACGTTGTTGTTGATGATGTTTTAGGGGGGACGGGCATGTGCACTTGGCTACTATGAGTGGTGTTGCATGATTAGCCGCGCACAGGTTAAGTGCCTAATAAGCGGACGATTTTTGCCTGATTCCAAATCTGATTTAGACTTTCTCTGGTCGAAAACCCTTTTTTCTGTAATTGTCGAAAAATACGTCTTAAAAGCTCATATTCTTCCTCAAATGGGCAATGAAACAATAAATTTGCTTCATCGGTTGGTAGACACTGCGAGTGATTCATCTTGTTGACAAGAAAATTTCTCTCTTTTTGCAGGAAGAGTTTCACCGGACTACGTTTGTCAATTACTATCGGACTGTAGAAGAGTTCAAGGCCCCATTTGAATCATTGGATTCTCCCGTAAGCATGGCTGGTCTGTCGCTGGTTTCCATAGAAACCAAAGTAGTGCCATGCCCCTACAGGGAAAAGTGGTTGCAAAATCGGGGTGACCCAGCAAAGCATGCGCGGTGGTTTATGCCAACAACGAGGACCTGGAGTAATGCTACGTTTACTTCCGGTAAGAGAAGAGTTGGCCTATTTGGAAAAAGGAGCAGGAGTGTATTATCAGGTTGAAAACCACTAGGCGAAGCCGAAAGTTTTTAAACCTAATAATACACTCCTGCTCGTTTTTTGAACGGCTTCAAAATCTCTGATATAGCTCAACTCATTCTTGCACTAATATTTAGATTTGGGGTTATTTTGGTCTAAAAAATTGGACGTAAAGTTTAGCCGTGTCTTTATCAGATTTAAAGACACTCACTAAAGGGACAGGTTCACGGATAAGCGCATGCTCTTTAATTAAATAACTTTTTCCCAATTTATTATAAATTCTATCGGTAGGCTATCGGTTAATAATCCCACTCACATGTATCTCAGCGATCTCAGAGTGTATTTCAAAGTAGAAGTGTATTTTAGAGTAACCTGAAGTAAGATGGAGGAGTACTAAAATCGCAGAAAACATTAGTGGATTATGCCAACACCACCATTGTTGACCCGGAGGTTTTTTTCCATGGTTGATTGATTTACAGCTATTTGCACTTAAGAGGATCAAGTGACCGCCAGGGGAGTGTGCAGATTGGTTGTTTGACAACATTATGACATGATCATAATGCTTGCATAGACGATACAGCATGTCCCAGCAGAAAAACAGCATTTTGATAAATGAGCATGCGCTGAACCGTAAACCTGTCCCTTTAAGCATTTCTTCATTTCTTCTAATTTCTTTTTCTTTTATGAATCAGTGAGTTTTTGAATTAGTTAGGAAGAAAATTAGGAAATATATATCAGCTTCTTTGAAATTTCCATTCGAAAAGCTTGTTTCGTTGTTGTAAATATACTTAAAATTTAAACGTTTTGGGGCAAAGTTTTCAAGTTCTACTTTTTTTAAATGCGCAATCTTTTTTAGTAATTGTAAGCAAGACCAGGTTACTCGTAGCGGATGGCTGTTAACACAAACACTTTCCCTTCGTTGCGTCAACAGCGAAAGTTTATGATTTCCACCATTTTTTGGTGGTTAGTGCTTTGCTTAACTGGCCTGGCGACAGCCTCGGTGAATTACTTGATTTATTCTTTGTGATTTAAAATTATCGGTACATAACTTGCATGTTGCTGTTAATATCTTCCTTAGCACTGTCAGATTCTCGATCAGCTGAGGAAAAGGCTACCATCGTTGATGAATTCTTCAAGCGGTACGAAATCGAGGTGGCCAAGCATCCAGAGGACCACGGGATGGATTATGTTCATGCCTACATAGTTATTGCGAAGAACTAAGAGACACTTACCAACCCCGGGTGGGTCGGCCGTCATCATGAAATTCAGTCTCTTTATCATGTAACAGCTCTTGGACCGTCCAAGCCTACTTTTATGTGAGGACATTGAAATAAATTATAGAAATTCTATTTGCAGTCCATTCGTGAAGCCCTCATATTTTTACTGAACAACCCTCGTCTTCTAGTTAGTTTAAACGTAGACTCCATTTCCAGCCTTTTGAGCGCCAAGGTCACGGTTCCCCAAAATGGCGGGTAGTCAAGTCTACAGTATGCAAGCCATGTGTTGAAACAGAAATTTCTTGCCTACTCCCTAGGCCCCATTATCTCGCGCGGCCTATACATTTCCGGTCATGTGGTCCGACCGAGTTTTCTTTTTGAATACGTCACCGAAATGCATTGACCGAGAGGGTTTAAAAGGACACCGTACAGGCAATTGGCCAAGAAATCTCTAGAATTTCACGTTACACTCTTAATTTGGTCACCCTTCTTTTCTTTGTATTTTTGATCGAGGAGGAGGGCCCGCAGCCTAGACTAGTCAATCTGGCTTTCTCTCGGAAACTCGTTTTTTCAAGCTTAAGTGCTCACATCT
The DNA here is from genome assembly GCF_958299795.1 of Porites lutea. Lineage (NCBI taxonomy): Eukaryota > Metazoa > Cnidaria > Anthozoa > Scleractinia > Poritidae > Porites > Porites lutea. The sequence goes on from NC_133210.1 coordinate 3,113,804, forward strand.
GTTTATTGATAAACCGATGGTTATAACTGAGCCCACTGTACAAAGCGCACAGCTATTAGGCCTGGGTTCGAAACTATATCCTAGTATTCTCGTCCCCAGAATTGTAACGAAGGCTACGTGACCAAGAATCGACGGGCTCTGGGGACGAGAACATGCCACGCATCGCTCAACAAAGGTCTTAGTCAATTCATGCAGTTCTCGAGTTCAGCCAATAGAAAAGCCCTGCTGGCAGGGTGTACTTTGCTTCTCTGCAAGTCAACATTGGGCAAACCAGTGGTCAGGACGCTTTTTATGGTCAACGTACCAGCCGAGGGGCACCGACAGCATTGTTGGGGGTTGGGTGTCGGAAAATAATACTCTTTATCATGCAAAACTGAATGCTGTGATTTTTATTGTCCACCTTCCATAGTGTACTTATAAAGCCGCAGCAACAATAATATGCACTTAGGAAAACAAGTGCAGGCATTGCTTTAAATAAAACATTTTCCAAAAATTAACATTCATGGCAATAATTCGTGACAATACGTCACGACTAAGACGTCTGGCGCTGAACTCCATTCATCAGAAACAGAAACACAACAGGTCAATAATTTGCTTTACATTCAAGTTTTTAGCAACTCAATTTTTGTACTCTTTCACTCCAGTCCGCTCTCGTCTTATTCTGCTCTAGAAAACGTATATCACCCACATCGTTTGTAAATCTTTTTTAAATATCTTGTTAAGTACACTAGTAACACAATTAATTACGGTTAACGCAAAACTGAATTATCTTCAGGCCCGTTTACATGGAAGTGGAGGACCCGAAGTGAGGTACCCGTTTCATTAGCTGGGGTACACCCAGCCCACCAATCAAGTAAACGTGATATCAAATTAAAATGAGAGATTACATGGACAGGCGAGTGAACACACCTAAGAGGGTTACCTCACCTTCCTTGGCTCCCCAGCCTCCATGTGACCAGGCACTAAATTTTTAATGTCGACCCTCTAATTTTCCTTTTTAACACCACAGCGCTAGCAAGAAAAATCTGTAGTTGAGAACAAGTTCATTCCTTGTTTTTGCTTTAGATACGCCGTTTGCTAAGATAATTATTCACCACAATAGAGGGTTTCGTTAAAGCATTTACATCTTAATTACCGAGAAATGAAATCAACCCATTTCAACAGAAACCAAACAAACAACTTCGTGCTGCAAAATTGGATATGCGAACAATTTGCACTCTGTTGTATTCCTTTCATACGGTGGAAGCGTTAATAGACAGATTTAGAACCACGTTTAAGGCAAAAAGGCAAACTTCAACTTATTTCAGGTGATATACTAAGTCTTCCCTTTACTTACTGTTTATCTTATTTTCCCAAATAAGCGCCGTGTCGTTTATTTCATCTTTCACGCCTCAAATGTTGCACCTATTCGAGAGTGGTGCATATTTGAGGACGGTGTTTATTTGAAAGTTGCATGCGAGAAAGAATTATTTTAACTACCGTATTGTTATTTTCCGTAATCAGATAACAAAATTTGATTATATCAGGGCCGTGGCACTTATTTGAGTAAATACGGTCCTCTTCATTTAGGCTAAGCAATTATCAATGAATTTATAATGCTGCAGTTTTTTTTGTCCGCTCCTTTCCAAATTGGAGAAATTGTCAACTTGACTCTTACTTTTGCCGTTTGTCGTTAACGTGATTCTAAATCATTTCAAAAATGTTCTTCCATTTTGTCAACAAGTTCATATATTAATCATTTTAATCTTGCACTACGCTTTACTTATTCAGATCCTTGTTATCTTGGCTCGCTGATTGCGACGCCATTAAGTCAAAAACTCGCCTCGTGTTTTCAGCTGAGGCCCTGGCTACCTCCTCTGCATCAACTCCAAGGCATTTTGCCACGATGTGAGCCACGATGGGTAAAGTGCAGGGCTCGTTTCGTCCTCGCTTGCATCTTTTAAGAAGAGACTTACAAACATCATCCAGCTCTTTATCAGAGGCGTTTGGCGTCATGTACGGAGCATTGCTTTCAAGCAGAATTCTGTCGAGTGGAAGCACTCCTTCTTTGAGAGCATCGCGCAAAGCTTTGCCTGGGACCTCTGAAGAAAGCAAAACAAATTTGATTAAAAAGTGCAGATATGAGAAAGAGATGAAAACAAAACCAGTTAGAATCCAGACACTGACCAGGGCCTAAATTTGGTACTTTTTTATGATCAAACATAACGAGCATTGCTGTAAATGACGGGATCAAAACCCAAGCATCTTCCAATTTCTGTTCCTTATTTCAAGAAGATATTCACAACGAAAACCACTGTCCACAACCGATAGACCTGCACACGTTAGGGAAAGAGTATCAGAAATTAATCGCTTTAATTGCAGGGTACTTATTGTCCTTTTCATTTTTTCAAATGCATTTCAAAGTCTTCAAGACACACTATGAACTATGAATCAAAAAATACAATTCCCTGGCTTTTCACTGACTTTGACAGTATCAAAGATTTTCCTCGACTTTTTAAAAAATTCTCACTGAATTTTCCCTGACCTTGGAAAAATAAAATTATTCTTTTTTCCTGATTTTTCTCTGACCAAAGCAACCCCGAATTTTTATCCCAAAACGCTTTTTTTTCTTGACCAAGACCTCATAAAAAGAGCTTCACAAGGGGAAATGTTTTAACCTCTGATCTCACCTACAATTCTAAGAATACTGAACACTCACCTTTGCAAATAAAACCACAGATTCCAATATAGAATCCCATTGAAACATAAGCGCTCATTTCAGAAACACTGCCAGTAAAGCAGTGGATCACAATAGAAGGTAATCTGCCACTAAACTGGCTCAAAACTTCAATGAACTTCTGATGGGAACCTCGCTCATGAGCCAAAAGTGGTTTCTGAACTTCACAAGCAATGGCAACCTGATGAGAAAAAAATGCAGGCCATATTTCAATGTTACAATGTAAATTAGAGACATGAGGGCTGTGCAGACTGTATGTTAAGAGAACACAGGAGTCAATACACTGCATTCTTTATTGAATTCGCCACAGGGACTCAACACGGTGACAGAGGATGAAACTGTACTTGCGTCCTGATATCATCTCCTTCATTACCCACCCAGCCTATGAAAGGCTGTACCACACCACCGGGGTCTATGCCTCCTACTCTTTATGATCAGCAGTGTGGGTTCTTTCAAGTCCCACAAGAATCAGAACAGTGAAAGAGTTACCAGACAGAGCCTACAGTTTTTTGTCCTTATCTGAGAAGACTGGAATGTCTAACCATTTGTAGATGTCACAAAAAAGGCAGTACATTCTCCTCAGGTATTTTAAGACCCCGAGTGTTGTTCTAGTCAGGGTTTGAACTCACAGCCTCCTGCTCGGCAGATCGGTGCCTCTCCAATTTAACTAGCCGGGGGGCTGTTGGCTTGATCTTGCAAATGAGCCTGTATCTAGCAGACATCTCTATCATGTGGATACTAGCTAGGGTCCTCTGAGCATCATCTACACACAAATTCTCCACACTAACCTCCAAACATTTTTAAACGAATTAGTTGAAAACAAACAAACTAATGATTGATTGACTAATTGATTGCTTCCTTGCTTGCTTGGTATATAATGAACACTTGATGACTGTTCCCTCAGAAATCTCAGCGTTTCCCTCGGCTTCACCTTGGTTCGGATTCTCGGCAAACAAAATTCGCTGTTTCCTGAGGGACCAATCTTTAAGTGGAAATTTTGACACTGGAAAATATACATTAAACCTCACTGCAAAGGCGGTAGTCAGTCAACATTCGCGTGTTACAGTGCATTGTTACCCTCTGACGTCATAGATTTTATGCAATGTGGCCCGCTCAGAGATTTTGGCGGGAAACAGTTTCATTGTTAGATGTCATGTGACCTTGAAGCAACCAATGAGAGTGCACACTGTTGGGAAGAAATTTCCAGCTATATAACAATTAATTTATTGGCTGAGTGACTAATTGCTGGATTGATTGATTACGCGCAATATCGACTAACTGACTGATTTAAGACAAGACCTGTTTTGTGAATGCTTCAATCTGGGCCTTCTCTGATGAATAATTCTTGTGAAAATCCAACCCAACTTCACCAATGGCCACGACTACGGGATCCTTAGCTAATTCTTCAATCTCTTTTGCGGTTTTACTGTTCCATTCCTTCTCTGTAAAATGTGGATGTACCCCTACTGAAGCAAACAACACTCTAGGATATGCCTTGGCTTGAAGGACAGCTGACTGGCTCATCTGTAGGGTATTCCCTGTAAGAATCATTTGCTTAATTCCAACAACTCCTGCTTGCTCTATCACATTTCGAATGTCTCTTGCAAAGCTAAGAAATGTAACAAGAAGAAGAAGCAAAATAAGATCTTAGTATGAATGCTTAAACAGTGTTAAAAATGCTAGTAACTTATTACATAGCAACAGGGTGCGAAGAAAATCATTTTTACAGCTCGCCATTTGGGCAAGCTAAAGCTAGCATTTACTTGCCCAGATGTCATTTCAACTAGCCCCAAAAACGTTTTGACATAACATCCAAGAAAATATCACACAAGGGAGACTCATTACAAATGCTTTTTTTTTGATAGTTCAAAATATCAGATCAAATTTTTCTAAGACCCATATAATCCTTAGGGAAATATTTTCTGTCCCTATACAAGACAAAAAAAATAATTACAGTGGAACCTCGTTAATAGGGTCACCAATGGGCCAAAAATATTTGGCCACATTAACAGGTAACCATACTAACGAGGGTCTTTTTTACAAGAAAACGTAAGGCCATTTTGCAAGGCGGCCCAAAAAAAGTGGCTGTAATAACGAGGTGACTGTATTACCGAGGTGGCTGTAAGGCAGGGTTCCACTGTATATGTCTGTCTGACATGAATACCACAAATCATTATTTCAGGAAAATTCATCAGTGCTAGGTATTGTAACCACTAACCACAAGATCAAAAACAGCAGAGCGCAAATTGTTTTTATCAATAAGTGGGTGGAATATTTTGACAGTGATCGACGTTTTGACAATCTCTGCAGTAGTTGTCCTCAGTGTCAAAGTAAGCTAATTGTTTCACATCAGTTGATGGTATTTAATTCTGGATATTGACCTGAATAATCAGTCAAATCATGATGTTATTGGCTTTGAAGACTCCAAGTCTGATTGCTGCGTTTTGCTCCCTCTTTTGACACAAAACATGAAAAAGTTGTTAAATTTTGTTGTTAGTCAAATTGTTAGTTGTCCAGTCATTCTATGGCTGTCAGTTTTGCTTGAGTTCGATAACCAGAGTTTAATTAGTACCATCAAATGACATCCTTGATACAACTCAATTGAAAAAAATTGTATAACACAACTTACACTTTGTTTGGCAAATTTACACCCACATCAATAAGCTGCAAAACCCTGTCCTCGGGAATTTTCACAACATCGTTAGGACCCTGAGGGCGGCGCCTGTTTTTTGAATTCTTTGGGAAATAATAATTGCTTGTGTCGTAGCTGTAACTAGCAAGCTGAGGTATAAGATAGGAAGGTGGTATCATAGATGGAATGGACACTCTTCCACTGTAGCTAGCTCTAGAGTTCCTTGCTGGTTGAACTTTGATGAATTTGTCATGAAGCTTAGTTCCATTTAGTTGAAGTAAGTGATCTGGAAAAGAAACAATAAATGAATATACATGTACACATAATTTCAAAATGGAAACAAAAGACTATATTACTTTTCATAAGTAGGAAGAATATTATTGTCTAGATGAGTATACATGTAGTCCTGAATAAAGACTATTTTAAACAGTTATAGTCACTGATGTTTTGAACCTGTGCAGTAGTTATATTTATGTTTGTTATCCCTAAATACCTTGATTGCACTTGCAGTATTTAAAAAAATTTCTACCTAGAAGGAGGACAACAAGGGCCAATTATCATAACCAAAATTATAAGGTGTATACATATGGAACAATAATCAAATGAATGACAGTCTTTGAAGAGCTACCTGTACCGGATTAGAACTCCTAGAAGGATGCATGCACAAAATTACCAGCTACGCTACACAATAAGTGGTTGTCTTCTCACATTTAACTGGTGAGTGGTAATAATTATCATGTTTAATATTAATGTATGTGCTTCAAAAGAATAGATGAAACTTACTGGAAAGATGTTCAGGAACGTTGATAAATGCAAAGCCTTGTGGTTCAACAGCTAATTCAATCCACGATGATGAGCGGAGATATGGTGTAGAATCAAGTCCAAAGTGATGGGCCAAGTCTTCTTTTGAAGTCTTCGGGGGAAGATTTCCTGTATAGATCGTACAAATAAATAACACATCAAATGAGAATACAGCTACTTCAAACAATTTCCTGAATGTCACCAAAACAAATTTACTGGTGTTTTTAAGAAAAAGCTTAGAATTTGCCCCTTATTTGCACTGCCCATTAAAAAACAACTTGTTGGCTGCCTAACCCCCAGCCCTCACCAAAAAAATAAAATACATAAGATAAGCATTGGTAGGTGCAGTGCTAGGGAGGGGAAGGTACTCAAGGGAAGTTTGAGTAGAGGTGTCCCGCCAAAGCCTTCAAAACCTTCTGACCCTGTTTAGGACAAACATTGCTCATTTTGCTACCCTGTTTAATAAGACAAGAGACCTTACTTATTTCATGATCCTGATTCGTTTCATTTTCCATACAGAACACAAATGTGCTAGGGTATTTTTAAACTAATATCACAGAAGTAAATGTTTTGGAAAAAAATTGCTCATGCCACAAATGTAGACAGCTCATCAGACTGCAGCCTTCACACTCTTTGAAAGGACCCTGCATGGTCCAAAACCACACACTGAAATAGTGAAATGGTGCTATATACATGTACTTGTTTAAGACTCAAGACCCTGGAAACCATACCCTGTTCAGTGGCACATATCTGCCTAGAATGAATAAGGGTGTTTTTGTACCTACAAACAGGCTTGGCCAAAGGGGGTAGTAGGAAATAAATAAACCCAAGATACCAAGATAAGATACCAATATACCTAAAAATTGTAAAATCTTTTATACCGAATACCTGAAATTGCTTTGAAACAAAACACTGTATACCTAAAAATTATTTGTCAGGTACTGAGAGATAACAACACCCAGATACAGTGTAGACATTTTGGTGCACTGTAGCCGGTCACAAGTTTTTTCCATTCCCTCCTTTGCCAGCTCATGGTGAAGCTCTGAGCATGTTTCAATCATATACACTTTATAAAAGTATACAAAAAAACTCGTGTCTAAATACCAAAAATCTAGGAAAACAAGATACTTTCTACCTGTATTGTGACACCAAAATACCTCACATCCAAAACCGGGCCTGTTCAATGGTCCCATTAGGGTTGATGAGTGAGCTGCAGTGCTCCAGTTAGGGCCATACTACAGGGTGAACTGAACTTAGTTTTCTAACCCTAATCGCTAAACGGCGTTCTGCAAAATAGCGTTTCCGCCTCGAAAACGTATTCCATTCCCCCACAAGAATTGCAGAATGTTCAAAAATTCTGTCCAGACATTTCGGATGAATGGCTCCGCGCTAACACGTGGGAGACATGACACGTCGCGAATACGACCTACGAAGCTTGCTGATTCGTCTTTACATTTCTGTTCATCTACCCTCACTTTTACTTAAATCCAACCTTCCACACCACCCATTTAAAAACGCGACAACTTTTCAGGAGTAAAGAAAGCCTATTTTCAGTGAATGAGTGCGCGCGTCAACAAAATGTTTCTCACCCCTCGATTTCGAAATGTGGCGATGGCAAAATGAAAGCATTTTGAAAGCAAAGCCGGGGAAAACGCAGCAAAAACAGATAAAGAATAAAGTGCAAAACAACGGGAAAGTATGGGAAAACAATTCAAACAGCAATTTTGGGCAGAAATTTAAGCTAAAAAGAGGTGACGAATTTTGAGTCTTCATCTGCGGAAAAGCTCGATTCGACGAAGTCGTTTCAGGTATTTAAAGAAAAAATACTCAAATAAAGCAAAATTGCGTCAACTCACCGACGTAGAAGCGTCTGCTCGTTGCCATTCTTTAGAGTAACTGAAAAACAGGCGCAATGCAAAGAAGCTAGAAAGGTCCAATACTCTTCAGCTCTTCAAGCGAAGTCGGCCAGCTGATCTATCGGATCTGGACAAGTCACGCATTCGGTTTAATACACGTGATTGGCCAACATATCGTTGGCGGGAACCGGGCCTTCACATTCGTTCGTTCGTTGTGCTTTCTCACGGCTCTGTGAACGCCTAGGGTAGGCCCGGGCAGGGGAAGCGAGGGGGTACTTGGGTTAATTTTTGCCAGGTATGTGCCACTGGCGTCTCAGAGCCCCTACCCCATTATAGTCTATTTTGTGGCCTATTATAGATCCCATCTTAGTCACTTTTAGGCAAATATGTAATTTTCGCCATCCTAACTTAGAAACGAGAACGAGAAGTCCAAAGACTACTGCAAAGCTGATTTAAGACAACGTGTAAAAAAAATTGTTTTTATAACAATATTTCGGCTGGCCATACCAGCCTTCTTCAGGTTTACAGATGTTACTGAACTTATGTAGCAATCACAATATTATATAAATGGAGAATGTCGCAATAAAAATTGTTTAAAAGGGAGAGGCGGAAATGACGTACAAAACAAAAACTGAAAAGGAAAACTACTAACTGAAGAGATGGATGACAATAATTCGTCACGGCGGTTTAGGCCCGGGTTTAGGCCATGAGGTTCAAGGGTCATAGCCAGGAACCGATGCTCCTGTCATAGCCTTATCTATCAAATGCGACTCTGCGGCCTTACGAACTGAGTCACGTGAAGAATGAATTTTCTCTAGTGGAATTAACTGCATGTCAGTATGAGAATGGTTAGAGTGAGAGAGAAAGTGTTCAGAAACAGTAGTAGTCACTTTCTGCAGGAGGCGCTTTCTATTTTTATGAATTGACCCATTTTTCAGTTTGAATGAAGACCACTTTACTTTCCATCTGCAGTACAAACATTCTGGTACGTTTGCTTACCGTAAATATGAAGAACAGGCTTACCCCCAAAAATTCGAATATGTGCGACCCCGTTCTAGTAACTCCATTGAAAATGCGACCCCATTATAGTCAATCCAGTCGTGAAAATGCGACCCCATCCAGCGGCACCTCCCCATTAGCCTCTTATAAGGCAGTACCCCTCCCGGGGGCTAGGCTCGTAACAATATTAAAATGCCAGTCATCGGATATCAGTCAACCTTAGCTTGCAGAACAGGTGACATTTTTTCGCTGTTTTAAGGCGAGATGAAGACTTGCAGTGGAAATTACAAAAACAAAACTGAATGTAAGGCTGGCAATACGGCAAAGGGCCATTTTATTTGGGGCCATCGACTAACAAAATTATCCTTCCCTATAATTAGAGCTACACTGAAAGCTGAAATATACTTGAAGAGAATCCTGTGGAGGAGAGAGAAACACGCTCGTGGCACAGAGAACTTTTTCATTGATCAGAATGATACCAATTTCGGGATGCCCTCTCCCCCTAATACCTTCATTGGCAGAAATTTTCGATAGCGCCCTAAAAACTAACCGAAAAACTCATGGCTCCCCCAAAACTTGCTTAAGCCCCCCTCTATATAAATTATGAACGGCTCATAGTTAATTCTCATATAAACGTACACCGTATTCGGCTCCTGAAACGTGTATCATGCAAAAAACCGTGCTAAGCCAGATGTTCACAAAATATTGTCTTATCAGCCTGATTTGGCCCAAGCATAGGCGGCGGAGCGGGGGGGCAAGGGAAGGGGGGGGGGTGGTACCGAAAACACTTTTACGATTGTTGACATCGGCGACTTCAGAGCGCACACGCACAGTTCTACCCTCAGACGACTCAAAAACTACCTAAAAAGCACCATGAATCAGGACCGCCTGAACAAGCTTGAACAGCTGCCTACAGATGCATTGTAACAAATCGATTACGGACACACTAGACACCGTGAAGATGGAAAAACTTTTGCTTGTGCCAACTAAAAACGCCAAGGGTGTTTTGGAAAATTTGAGTAGGGGTATGCGCATGGCTGAGTGGAAGATGAGCTCCCCCACGTCAGTTCAAAACGCCCGCCGCCTCTGAGAACGAGTTTAAATATTAGTAATTCCTTTGAATAAAGAGGGGGCAAAGGTCAGTTTTATACAACGGATTTGTGTTACCGTTTTTCTGATTTGCTACCCCCGCCTCCTAGATTAGTCGTACATCTTCGTGACGGGTGTTAAAGCACTTTTTTAATTGTGAATTTTCATTTTTAAGCTCAAACTTATGGAGGAGCTCATGGGATCCGAGAGGAAACTTAATGTTGGTGAAGATTTTTCCTGTGAATTAGTATTTATTCCTAACTACGATGACCGTGAATGTGCCCCGAACCAATAAAAATTTGCCTTCCGTTTTGAAATGCACTGTCCACACTTGGGAGTGTCTCCCACCCTCTTCGTTTTCAATGAACGGAAAAATGATCGGATCAGTTCACGGCATCACAGCGGAGAACGTTGTCGTTTTTAAATGTTTTCTACACGAGGTTCCAATTTCCTTGTTTTTTAAACTCTTTATCAGCATTTCATTCCTTTTTTTTCCCCCAAAAAAATAACTGAAAGAAAAAACAAAATAAAATGTGAGTAGTCGAAATCAGGAGCTCCTGAAGAAATAAGTTCAATGGTTTCTCAGGTATACCACGCGGAGGAAGTGTCAGAAAGTTCCTGAAAGTTTTCTTGGGATGGTGCAATTCGTTGGAGGTGACGACATTACCAAAAATGAGAAACACTAAATTCTGAATATATGAATGCATAAACAGGGAATATTCTTGGCGGTTTCTTTGACAAACACAAAGAATCTGCCGAAACGCGCCAATAACGCAACAATCTTATCACAGCAACCAATCACATTCGACAAAATAATTGTCATGCAAATATCGCTCGATTTCCATATCACGTGACTCGTTAATCTCGTCCTTTGCTCAGTAGTCTGCTTTCGTGAAACATCAGCCATTTTGAAGTTTTTGTTTGCGAGTTTTAACGAGAATTCTGGTGTATATTACTCCTCAGGAATGAATTCGTTCTTTCTGAGATCGTTTTTAGAGTGTTTGATCTTCGCAACGGTGAGTATTTTATATTTCTTTTACGCTAACACCGCATTTAGTACACCATGTATCGCACGGTGGTTTCTGGCGGTCTATGAGAGTTAGCTTGATTAATTATCGACAAAAGTGTAGGTTTTGTGCAGGTTTTTCGCAACGTAAACAGACTAAATTTGTTCAAATTATTTTGCAGAAAAGTCCAAATTGCTATTTGTACAATAGACCGCGAATATGGAGTTTGTAAAAGCGAGATTTAGAGCTTCTATTGTCAGGAAATGTCCTCGCATCTCGTTTTCGATGTTGCGGTGTGGTTCTGGCAGTTGCTGTAGTTAACCCTTTTTTTAATGTGTTTTGTTCCTTGAAAGGCACTTCACATGACTTACAAAGCGTGTACATATAAAAACCTGGAAACTAGATTTGGATAGCTCTTGTTATTGAGGAATATTTTCGTACAAGAATCGTGCTTTAATAAGTTCGATTTAGGTTGTTGAGTTTACCTACACGGTGTTTGTTTTTGGTAGTCGTTCTGTCTAGCGGTCGAAGTTGGCTTTTTCTAAAACTTATTTACGCCTCCAAGCACCATTCCCTGAAAGAATACTTCTTATAAAGTACTCGCTTTTTTAGAGGGAAAGGGCTTTGTTTACCAGGCGACTGTATTCGTGTATCAATTTACACAATTCTTGATTTGGAGTTGTGTCACGTAGGAATCCGGCTTTATGTAATCAACAGGAATTCACTCAACAATATAACTTTTATACGTTACAGTGTAGGGAATAACTGTAAGTCCTGAACTCTAGTGAAAAAGAAAAAACTTACCAAAACAATTAACACAGAGGCCATTCTAAGTGCTAATAACACTTAATATGAGAAAAAGTAAACATTTCACCAGAATCCAGTTTGAGAAGGTACAGCAAACATCATGCAGTAATATTTTCATTTGAGTAATTATTGAAAATATGCGTTAATATACATGTAGTGCTTATTGGTTGTTGTTGCAAAAGGCAAGTTCTGCAGGCAGTTCTGTTAATACAGTAGAAGCTAGGATAACTCGAATTCCTCACCGACTCAAACTAAAATTCCTTTCCCTTAATCAAAATTTCACTGAAATTTACGTCAGTAACTCGGATTCCCACTAACTGAAACTGTTTTTGTTTCGCTTCAGAGTTCATTTTACCAGGGTTCTACTGTACAATGGTTAAGTCTTGCCATACACCCCTTAATGTCACTTTGCATGCATTTTTTTCATACCATTTATCGTGAACAAACATACAGTGAATATAAAATTAATAAGAGTCTGAGTTTGATAATCCATGCATTGTCAAGTGCAGAAATCTTACTTTGTTTGTGTCTTATGCATCGCGAAAGTAACTTGCTTGGAATTTCCTGTGTGAGAAAATTTGCAAGATTGTATGTAAAGCAAAACTTCCATGACGCTAAATCCATGCTAAAACAGTCTTCAATATTGATGCTGGAGAAAGCTGCCCTAAATGAGAATACTTGCATGTATTTGGATGTTTGTATGGCAACCTGTTAGAGCAGACAGGCATAGTTTAATCTCCACTATGTTTTTGAAGAACCCGGTCTTACTTAACCAACCAAAATAAAATCTAAATGAAAATCTAAATTTCGGTTTGGTTATATTGTACCTCGAGCAATCAAGTGATGGTTGAATTTTCTTATTCTTTTGCAAAAGTGGATACTTCCCAAACTGTAGAATACATTTACCTCAGCACTTATTTCCTTCTCATTGATTACACAATGTTTTATGGTGTGTTTCTAAAGAGGCGGGATATTCTAAGATTGCTTTGAATTCTATTATTTAAGTTTTATAAATGCCTTGTGGTTTTGATAAAATTAATCTTAGGGTGGCATTTACTTGTACCAATATGAAGATAATAATTATTTCTTTTGCTTTACTCTAATGCTATAGCATTGTGAGCAACTTGTCAAAGGCTATTGCATTTACTATATTGTATGTCAAACAACACTTCAGTCCCTTCAGATCTATTGTGTTCATCCAGAGACACTATAGTTCTGTTAAACAAAAAAGTTCATTGTGCTGTGTGATTTCATGCTTCCTTCGTAAGTGTTAGTATTATTGTTTTTATAATTATTTTGCTGAAGGTGCTTCAATATTGGTTTGGCAGACAAAAGTAATTTCCATTATTTTATTTTGTCAGTCAGCTTGAAGCATTTTACTGAACCTTATCATCTCTTGGTTTACCAAGGATTGGCTAGTGTGTAACAGATTACTTCAGCTGCTCTGTGGTTTCTATTTGAAATTAAAGATTCATTCTCTCTTTTGAAGTTATTCTAAAATTATTGTGGTTTGCATTACAGATATTTAACTCTTAAACTCGCTTTAACTCTCTTTATCATTGTGGTCGTCAGCTAAAAATCAACTTTTTATAGTTATACTGTTGAGATGAATATCTTATTCCAATACATCGAAATATAGGCTATGATGTAACTTTTTTTGTTTACTCTTAAATCAACAGTGTGATGTTTTGTATGTCCCCTAGTGTTAATTTTTGTACTGCTTTCTATCTATTATTGATGATTTGAGTTCAATTTGTTTTTATTGTACTGGAGATTTAAAAAGTCTCTCTTGTTAACCTTGTCAATGTATCCTAAACATGTTCTTAATGCTCTTTGGTTTTTGGATTTGTAATAATGTTTCAATCATTTCCCCACCAGACACAATGTCCACCATGTATTCATTCCTATTTTGTATAGTTTTGTTTTCTGAGGAGAGGAAATACATGTAGTTTGGGTTGTGCTCTATCAATGCCCAGTGGCCCCTAGCATCTTAGTTTTGTTTTTGGTGACTAGAAAATGTTAGTTTGGTTGCAGCTTGGATTTCACCAGTTCAGAGCATTAGGCTCCTTTGATAGTTCTGTGTAACACAATTAAACAACATCTGGTGGATTTTTTTTACAAGCATGCACTAGCATGAGTTTCAGCCATTTAACATTAATATCTGACTGTTGAGGTCATATTGTTTGGATGTATTTCAGGTTATCAATGCCGCTGTGGAGAATCTGAATGAGGACTTGGACTATGACCCTCAAGTAGTCATCTTGTGCGATAAAGTGACCAGACATGTTGACGTCAACACTGGGGACTGGATTGTAGACAAGAATTCTTCCAGACTTTGTACTACAGATAGGAAAGAAATCTTAAAGTAAGAACAAAATGAGGCAAATTAAAATATTTATTGTATGGTTATAATAGTTTTTGGTCAAAACTTAAGATGCTGACCACCCTGAAATCATGGGTTTACACAATAATGTAGTGGCTATCAACAGTGTAGTCAGCAGGACAGCCTTGTACAGAAAAAAATTTAAAAAATTTATTCTCTGTGAAAAATATGAGTGAGGGGAAAGAATATTATTATTGATGTTACACTCATTGATATCAAATATTTTGTTACCATGAAAGTAAATAATTCAAGTATGTTTTGTGTTTTTTTATTTTCTAACAAGTTCTTCAATGTTTTTAGTGTTTCTGATTGGCAGAGCTAAAAGGAACTTATACTTATCAATCTTGCTTATTTGTTTTTCTTATGAATGTACACATTGTATTTACTGCTGTGATTTGTCTGGCCAATTGCACAAAAACACAAGTAATTGAGTCACAAGCAAACACAATACAAATGAAATATTAGTTGGAGAAACTAGCACTTTATCAGAAGTCATTTGAGGCTATTCCAGGCACCCCTTCATTTGCTTTTGTTTGTTTTTGTTTTCTTACCTTATTCCTTTTGATCTAGGTACTGCCAGGCTGTGTACCCCTCTAGAGACATCAGAAACATTGTTGAGGCTAACAATCATGTTATAGTGAATAACAGTTGGGTCACCCCTTACCGGTGCCTTGGTGAGTAAAGAAGTCAAAAATCATTAAATTAGCTGTCCTGCTTAAAGCTTTTTTATTTTTGCTTTAAATGTTTAGTTGTTATAGATTTGTTTTCTTGACACAATTGCCATTTTCATTTGACATGCTGAAAATGGCAACTGTCACAAATGTCCTCAGCTGAGATTGAGCTACAATCAGGGACAAAAGTAGTTGACACACTTGTTTAAAACGGGTGCTTTTAACAAACATTTAATTCATTTATTATTTCATTCTTTTTAAACGCCGTAAATCCCCTCACCCCCCGAATCAATGTTGTCTGAAGTAAAAAAAAGACTTGAGGGTCCAAAATTCAACATTGATTTTGGGGGGAAGGGGTTGGGGTAGACAGGGGAAGGGGATAAGTATATCCACTATGCAAAAAGGGGCCATTTTATGGAAGTGTGTCAACACTTTTGTCCCTCATTGTCTGAATACAAAATTGTGCTACTGCACACAAGTTGAGCCGTGCATGACACTGATTTTAACTGAAATTAAAGGAAACAATGACATAATTATGTTATTGGTGGTGGGGGTGATATTGACTTATTCACGACGGAATTGTAGGGCCAATTCGAATTACGTGATGACGTAATAGAAGGGCTGCGATATCCAGAATTAACGTCGATATGGTTTACAAGCTGAAAACTGACGCTGAAACTCGCGCACATGAACAACTTTTGATGAATTTCAAGGGAATGCGTACTGAAAATATTTTTAGTAAAGTGAATCTTTCTCGTTCTTCACTTTATCCCATTGTTAAGGCGCAAACAATCATGGGTAGGGTAAGGATTGACACGTAGTGGAGATAGTCACTGGCCGGCCACAGAACTATGGAGCGCTAGTGAGGAGGGGCCGTCACTGCGTTCAATATCGAAACTACGGAAAAGTGAAGGTAAATTCATGGCCAATTGAATAAAAAACTAAGGACAGCGTAGCAAACATTGCAAGTGTACACGAAAACAATTACTTTGAATCCCACCTCGTGACACCCTGTCTGACATGATAACGCAACGCAAATAGCGTGACATGAGCGCATATGTCTGTGTATTTGGACAGCATTTCTTAAGCGAAACCACGTGTTTTTGACTATTGTCGGCAGAGAAAAGGAAAAGAGAGCTTTGAAATGTGAACTGGTATTTGACTCTCAAAGAAAACAACAGCTCAAACTGAGGAAAACACTGCCTCCTTCGTGTTACAACGGTTAACCACGTTTCGGCAAACGGAAAGTAACATTAGTCTGTTAAGACCTCTTAATAACGATATGTATTCTCGTGGTTAACCGTTGAAACTGCTTATTTGCACCACATCGCTGGAATTTTTCTCGCCAAGAATACGTATTGCGAAGCACTTTCTACATAGCGGAATCTTCTTTTGCCTTTTGTCAGGAATTAGCGTATAAAAAAGGAAGATTTTCCAGCGCACGGCCGTCATCGATCAAGTGCTATCCCGCTTTCCTTGTCATCAAGTGAACTTCTGGGCCAAAGTAATTGCTGTTTTGGCGATGATACAAACTGGTGTGTCTATCTTGAAAACAATTTCTTTGGCATTCTGTGATTTACGAGCAGGGAAATGAAATAGTTGTCCATCCAACATCAATAAAAAATCATGCCACTGAATAAATGGCAGGCGGTCATCTAAAATCATTACAACTAAAGTACATTCCTAACCTGGTCTAACCTGTTCGACGGCTACCTACGCTAAAGGTTTGGATCAGTTAGGTTTGAAAAGGTCTCCAAAAAAAAAAAAACTCATATATATAGGGCATAGCACAAACGGCTGGCTCATCATTTCACGTCCTTTCACTAATGGCACAAGTCAGTGTCAAAAATAATGCATGTCCCCTCCGTTACTTTGCAGCACTTCATTCGCTTAAGTTAAACATTTACCAGAACAATTTTCATTGTACCCTAGTGTTTCCATCCTTTTTCCACTATTGATAATACTTGCGAGAACATTACATCCGCAGCAACGGCATTGATCACAACACAAATGATTTCCTATCGACCCGACAGGGTATCAGGAACGCGCGCGGGAGTGCAAGATTAAGTAATGACATACGCTTCGTACATTTTACTCTACGTATACTACAAATCAGGACGAAACTTTACAAATTGTTGTTTATAAACAAACAATTTCGCCCATAGAGTAACGTCATCGCACAAAAATTCAGCAGCGTCAAAACTCCAGCCGGAAAACACAGATACATGTTTCAGACAATCAGGGACAAAAGTAGTTGACACACTTGTTTAAAACGGGTGCTTTTAACAAACATTTAATTCATTTATTATTTCATTCTTTTTAAACGCCGTAAATCCCCTCACCCCCCGAATCAATGTTGTCTGAAGTAAAAAAAAGACTTGAGGGTCCAAAATTCAACATTGATTTTGGGGGGAAGGGGTTGGGGTAGACAGGGGAAGGGGATAAGTATATCCACTATGCAAAAAGGGGCCATTTTATGGAAGTGTGTCAACACTTTTGTCCCTCATTGTAGGATCAAGATTGAACTAAAAATTATGATAAAGTGCAATATTAAATTTCATTTTTGGTCTGTAGCTGGTAATTTTGAATCAGATGCCCTGCTGGTGCCTCCAAAGTGCCGTTTTGAGCACATGCACTACAACAGTCAATGCAAGTCACATGATGAGTGGCACAAACAAGCCTCTGACAAGTGCAAAAGTGAAAACTTGACCCTGGGTGATTATGGTGTCCTGATTCCATGTGAAATTGGACTTTTTACTGGTGTGGAATTTGTGTGTTGCCCTGAAGATGGTGGAGAAATAGCCACTGAAGCTGTTAAGGTTGTGGATGTTTCTGTTGTTTCAAGCACTCCCAAGCCAGTAAGCGTTCTGGAACACTTGAAGAGTGAGATTAGCAAATTTGCAAAGCATGTTGAAGCAAGTTTAATTGGTATGTAGATGTTCAGTTATTCATTTTACTCCCAGAATTGTAGAAGTGTTATAACGTAGCTCATATGTGACAACATATTTCAAACATCTTTTTTTTATTTTTGACAATATGCTTGTGGGTCAGTTAGTCAATAATACATGTTGTTTTTTTAGGGTGTGATCCAAAGAAATACCATGATAAACGTGATCAGATGGAAGACACTCATCGACAGAAAGTTCAGGACTTGTTACAACAGTGGCAGCAGGCCGAAAAGCGCTACAAGCTGTTGAAGAGCGGTGATGAGAATCAGGCAACTGGTGCTGTAGCTGGTAAGTTTTTGATTAACCCTTCCACTCTAAAAGTCAATCACAAAATCATCAAATGTGCTATTTGCAGTGAATAGTATGGTTTTATTTTCCAATGAACAATCAGACATTAGTTTACACCGAAGGCTTTAGATTTGTCCTAGTTGCCTTTCTTTTGTGGTGACTCTTGATGCTCACGAAGCAAAACTAATTAGTCAACTTTTGCCTTGCGGACACCCCTCTATAACGGACCACTCAAAAATATGGACAGCAGCTAAATCCCCTGCAAAAATAAATTAGAGAAGTTTGACTGAAATAAACTCCTGCTATTCTGGACTCTCGCTAATGAGGACACCAACTCAAGGTCCCTACAGTGTCTGCTATAAAGGGAGTTGACTGTGTATGGTATTAAAACAAAAAAGTAAAATCACATCCTGCTAGCGAAGCCTTTCTTTCCCTTGCCAATTGTGGCATACTCGAGAAAGATTGTGCCGGAATCAAGCAAGATCTTTGTTGAGCATGCCTACATTTTGCCAAGATACAGCTTTGAACCCAGTCCTAATAGCCGTGCACTTGATACAGCAGGCTCTTTTTTGACCATTTGTTTATCAGAAAGGAGATGCTTCCTGTCAAAAAACAAAAACAAGATAGACTAGTCCAGTGGTTCAGTCTGCAGTGACTACACAAGCTTAACATGATTCAGGCAGAGCCTCTTCTTCTCCTCCTTGATCAAGAAGAAGGCAAAAGGAGGGTCTGCTACAGCGTGCAAAGAAAGCCGTGTCTGATAGCCTGGTGCTAGTGGGTTTTGGGACTAATTGAAATGACTTGTGGGCTAGTACATTCTAGCTACAGCTTGCCAGAATGGCAGGCTGTAAAACTGAGTTTCTTTGCACCATCTGCCAGAAGGGTGCATAGCTTATTTCTGTTTGTAAAGACCCCTGTTTCTAGGGAAGGAAGCCTTCCATCTTAGCAACTGTTTTGTGTCCAGCTGCAAGTCTTAGTAATTACAGGCATCAAATGAGATACTGCATGAATGGTATTTTTTTAGATGAACTTGAAAGCTTCAAGAACATGCTGAACTCCTTTGATGATCAGGCCAAGCTGGAACGTTTACGACTGAAGGAAGAGCACCATCAATGTACCCAGATAAACCTCAATGACAAGAAGAACCAGGCCTTACGTGACTTTGTAGCTGCTATTGAGGAGGAACCTAGAGATGGTGACAAGATTAAGGAAGCCCTGAAGCGGTATTTGACTGCCTGCACAAAAGATCGTCTTCACAAGTAAGCCAATAAGGGGAAATATTACTTTGTTAATTTTCTGTTGTGTAAGAAAAAAAAACAGAACTGTATTCTCACTGCGTTCTTACCAGAATTTTCTACAGTGGGGTCCACAGGACCCATAGAGAAGCTACATTTGTAAAAGGGGGTCATGAGGGAGAAAAGCAGATCGCAATTTTTAGATGCAGTTAACTCAGAGTTTTACTCAAAAACCTGAGTTAGAGTAAATACCTTGTACTTTCTTAGATAATAAATATTTAATTTTTACATGCATTTTATAGCTCTCAGCTAGAGTAAAGACACCAAAACCAATAATAAATTATGGCTTATATTATAAGGAAATGTACATATGTGTACATACGTTTTATGTTCTTTTTTCATTTGCACTCTTGGGACCCTTAGGGCTAATTATAGTGCGGCATTCCCGAAGAAGTGTGGCAATGCCGCAATGCTGCAGTCTGGTAAGAACACTGTTCTCATAGGGTAGCACATGGTACAATGTATTACTGAAATAATTTATTATTGCTGAGTATAATAAGCAAAAATACAGCAACCTGTGGTTTTCAGTTGTTCTCCATACACGCCCAGAGAAGATCATTACAAAAGTGACGAGCAGAGAAAACATGAAACTGGGCAGATTTGCATGTACTCATACTTTTCTTTAACCCAACGTTTTTATTTTTCAGCTTGCGTTACTTTGAGTATGTTCAGAAACACCGCCCAGAGAAAGCTGAAGAAGCTCGAGAGGCTCTACAAACCCACTTGAAACTCATAAATAACCTTGTTAACCAGTCCATGATTTTGCTATACAAACTCCCAGAGATTGCTCGTCAGTTCCAAGTTAACTTGCCTGACTGGATTCCTAAACCACCTGCTCTGGTAAGTGACCAAGTTCTGAGTTAAAATGTAGTTTAACAGGGCTCAAGATTAAAAAACCCTCAGGTTGCCTTTTGGCGGCCAACTAGGCAAATATAGTCGCCAGATGCAAATTTTTAGTTGCCAGTTAGTATAATGTAAATGATGCAGCTCATAGTATGGCGCAATCCATCGGATTTTATTGTTTGAAAATAGCGGGGACAGAAGTCGGTATAAATTTGGAGGTAAACTGGCTTTCTTTATGTGATTTGGCGCATTTTTTTATGATGACAGGAAAGCAGGATAAGGTGAAATGTTTTTTTAACTTTACTTTTTTAATTTAAATCTAAATCATAAAGAAATAAGATGGCCAAAGTGGTGACTAAACCAGAATTTAAGTCACCAAGGAGAAAATGTTAGTCACATTGGTGACCATATCAGTCGCAATTTCGAGCCTTTTTTAATGTAAGAGACAAGTTCATTTTTTGGCCAAGAAGAAGTGTGTCATGATATGTAAAGCACTTTGTACCCTACACATTATTGACAATAGTACAGTCAATTTTCTCAGGCCACTAAGTTCAGTTGGTGTCTCGTGTAAATGACAACCTACTGTAAGTGACTGTGACCACGTTAAGCAGTGACTCGTTATTAATTTACTTTGTTGTTACCTCCTTTTTGATTCCCATGTTCACTGTATGAACTATGATACTGGAAGTATAGGAAAATTTGTTGGTGAAAACATGGCACTGTTTATATGTTACTTGACATTTTGTGTTCCTGTTCACTTGAACAGCCCACAGAAACACCAAGAGATTTTACTCGACATTTTGTGGCCATGTTCACTTCAACAACCAACAGAGAAGCCAGCATTATTTCACTTGACATTTTGTGTTTATATTCCCTTGAACTGCCCACAGAAAAACCAACATAATTTCCTTGACATTTTGTGGTCGTGTTCACTTGAACAGCCAACAGAGAAACTGACATATTTTGCTTGACATTGTGTGGTCATGTTACTTGAACCACCTACAGATAAACCAACATATTTCACCTGACATTTTGTGTTTGTATTCACTTGAACTGCCCACAGAAAAACCAACATAATTTCCTTGACATTTTGTGGTTGTGTTCACTTGAACAGCCAACAGAGAAACTGACATATTTTGCTTGACATTGTGTGGTCATGTTACTTGAACCACCTACAGATAAACCAACATATTTCACCTGACATTTTGTGTTTGTATTCACTTGAACTGCCCACAGAAAAAACAACATATTTTACTTAACATTTTGTGGTCATATTACTTGAACAAGCTTCAGAGAAGTCAACATATTTTACTTGACATTTTGTTTATTATGTTCACTTAAACAGCCCACAGAGAAACCAACAATAGAAAAAAGCTCTGCAGCTAAGGATCCTACTGACCCTCCCAGTAAAGGAGAGGAATATCAAGATGAAACCGTTTCTGAAAAGGAGGATCCTATAACCAAAGGTGTGTATACGTGGCAGGACTTTATCCTTCTCTTTCTTTTAACGCACAAGCATTATTGTTAGGGATGTACTTAAAGGATTTTTTTGCAAGCATCATTCGTGACTGGGTCAGTTTGTTCTGCATAAATACACTAGAACCCCGGTAACTTGAACTCAAAAGGGAAAGGAAAACAGTTCAAGTTTGAGTTATCATGGTTGTACTGTATATTGATACCATAAGCTTCTGCTTTTAAGCCTTGGGACTAGGTTTATACAGTAATGTATATGTAAGTGGGGAGCTTACATGGGTGGGGGGAGGGGGTTGGGGTTGAGGGTCAGGGAGCTTATAACCGAATCCTAAAGAAAGTGCCTCAAAACAAGGTATCAAACACTGCTGATCAAAATACATTCTGAAGGTACTTCGGTGGGGGGGGGGGGGGGGCTTATAACCGAATTATTTCTAAAGAAAGTGTTTAGAAACAAGGTACTTAAAACTGCTGATCAAAATACATTCTGAAGGTACTTGTTTTTTTACGCTTCCATGAAAGTTTCCAAAAAATTACATATTGGAGCAATTTAGGGTTCTGGGGAAACTGCCCACCTACCCCTCCCCTAACCCAACATTTTGCCCTATTTGAGAAGTGAGTGTTAATGTTGACTTAGGGGAGGGGTAGGTGGGTAGTGTCCCAGAAACCTGAATTGATCTAAAATTGCAAATATTTCAATACGAGCATGAGGGGGCTTATAAGGGGATGTTTTTTGTTTACAGGTGGATGAGGGGATGGGGGTAGTGTTATAAGCAGAGGTTTACAGATTTCTCTTGTCTTCCAGCTCATGGTGTTGCTGCTGCAAGGAAGACAAATGATGACAAACCAGGTGATGTTAAACCTGACCCTGGTGATGATGTTGATGACGTCACTGAGAACGAGGAAGGCGAGTTCCGGAAGAGATACCATTCTCAAGCCACCTTCTCTGCTGTCATTGGACTAAGCTGTGGGGCCCTGGTTATCATGGTGATCATTGTTGTTGCCATGGCAATGCGTCGTAGTCGCCCCAGGAATAACACCAAGACGGTACTTGTAGACGGAGATGACGACAACGCCACAGAGAAAAGTCACCTTGTCAACATGCAGGAGAATGGCTATGAAAACCCCACTTACCGGTTTTATGACTACTAAGTAACATTTTATGACAGTGAAACAGTATTGCCTAAGACAACCATCAATACCCTGCACTAACGTCTTGTAGAATTGGTCTTAGCACTGAAAGTTCTTTGTAACCCGGCACTATACAACAATGCGCGGGATTATCTGGTGATTTGTGCAGGGTATTTTCCGGATCTCTTTTAGAATCTCTGATTGTATTTAAGCTCTATTTTGGTAGTAGGTGCAAAAGCGTTCTCAATTGCGCAACCGCAGAAAGGCAGCTTTTTATAGTCCTTATCATACTGTAGATTATTTGGCAAGAGAGTTAAGCAGTGGAACAACACTTTCTCGGTAAAACAAAATTTGATTCACAAATGACAAGTGAAGCATGAGAGCTCGATTTTTTTCGTTGCCTGAATTGTTTTCTTCGTATTTTCTTTTGCTTGACGTTCACCTCTGTTATTTCTCAATCCTTACGTAAAGGAAAGCAAACTTGAGAAAGGTATCATTGTAATTTTTCTACTGTTAAACTCTCTTGTTAACTTATAGATTTTATAACCTAGGAATCAGGGGTCAAACAATAATAGCTAGAACTTAAAATATTTAACTCCAGCACTTTCTTTGGACACATAACAGTATTTATTGGGCGCAGAGCCATAAAAATTGTAAGGTTTGACCGACTAAAGCACAACGTCTTTGTAAACAGTTCTTTCAATAGCACTGTGATCATTCTGACCTGTTCTTACGCCCAGTCTTCGCCCTTCAGTTTCGCATTTACCTCGAGGAAGTGAGTTGAGAAAGCTTGCCTTCCACGCGGACGATCTTAGGGGCTTTGTCACGCGTTCATTCCCTAAGAACGTTCTTGAGGGAGGAACGCTTGATGAAGGCGTAAGAGTATTTGCGTGGGAGGCAATTGAGAGGGAAAGACTTCTTTTCCTCTCGGCGTGGATTGGAAAATTTTTCTCGACCTGTTCTTGTTGGCTTTGAAGTTATGCCAGGACAAACCAGTAGCCTCACAGGAGCGCCATAAGGCCAGCTTGCATGCTCTCAAATCTGAGGGTATAATGGGACAGGTGTTCAGTCCAGTTGAATTATCTTAGGAATTATCTCACGCCAGTTCGGTGTGCGTAAGATAGTTATCGTCAAAAGTGGCCCTTGTAAACCAAGAAACGCCCACGATTTCGAAGCAGTTGACCCGGCGTGATAATTCTGGTGTGTGATCGGAAACTTCGATGAATATTTCCAAAACTTTATAAAAGTTATGTGTACACGATTCAACTTAATCGCATGCGGTGTGCCTATGATGAACCTTCAACCTGAACAGTAAATTTTAGATTAAGCCTTCAATCTCAAATCAGTCGTAGAATTCATTTAATCGCTACGATTTGTGTCCTTGGCTTATCGAAACAAAATTTGCCTTAACTTTGTTCTGGAGTATTCCTGAATTAAAGTAAGCGATACACTCTGCCTCGCCGAGTGGTGGACGAGATCACTGACCTACTGTAATTAATAGACTATGGGTTGACTTGGGATCCCCGTGGGAACAGTAAAGAGAAATATCAAGCATATCAACCGATGATCATGGATTATAACGCCGAATTAAACTGTTACAAGATGTGTAGTTCTAGACAAAGTAAGCATTCTATGGGAGCCTTGAAAGCTGTAATGTAGAATACTGGTATTTGGCTATTAAATATAACATTTTAGTACCTGAAATCTCGCTCTCGTGTTTTTTTTTTTTCTGAAACGCCCTTTTAGTACCCTGGCTTTCTCTCATGTTCCCTCCTGAACCGGAGGACAGTGACCTTAGTTACGCAAGATTTCACTTTAACAAGAGCCGTAGCTCCATTCCACGAACCGTAAGATCCGAGGACTGCGACGGTAGCGAAAACGTCGCTGAAAAAGTAAATTCGCGTTCTTTCAATCTTCATCGCGATTTAATACTCCATGTCACTGACTTGTCAAATGTTGGTGAACCCTCCTAAAGTTGAATTCCTAAGAACCATATCCAAGTTCAGAAGGACAGAAGAAATTTCGTTGTCGGTTGTGTACTTCCTCTGTGAAACGTGAAATCAGGCATTTTCACGTCCTATCGTGCAGTGACGGCAAAGAAATGTACGTACAAAAAAGCGTAATGTACAAGAAAAATTGTTGTTTTGGATATTAAACCTGTCGCTTTTTCGACGTCCTCGTTGCCGTCGCCGTCGTCGGATCTTGAAACTTATTCAGGTCTTTATATGAGAAAGGAACTTACTTGCACTGCTCAGTGTTCAGGAGCCTGTTAGCCTGCGAATACAGCCGTCGCTCCTCTCCACTGTTGCAGCATGAAAGTAGGTTCCTTATTATGATAGGGTTAGACGGAAGCAGTTAAGCGTCCTCGGCCTCCTTATTTTCACGAAGCGGGTTATGTTTCGTCTTTCCTGCGGGGGTACTATCACGTGTACAAATCGGATTTGACTAGACCTCGCCTTCGCCTTTATAAACAAGAGATCTGGGTACGAGATTATGTCGAAGGTACTACGGTCGACTCCCAGTAACTTGAACCCTCTATAACTCGAAGCAATTTTCATTTCCCTTCAGATCATTTTCTATATAATTTTACCCTCGATATAACTCGAACTTTTTTCTATTTCCCTTGAAGGTTCGAATTATCGGGAGTCGACTGTATCCCTTTTGACCCTACTCTGTAATAAGCGCCTTTCCCCTATACCCCATCCCAACATTTAACTCAGTCCCATTCAACTTTTACAACGAGATCAAAGGAAAATGCCCGTAAGCAAACAGATAAAGTGTTCGCATCTGGAGCTGTCAGATTATTGGAATGATCCCCGGAAAAGACCACTACGGGCGCAAGGAGAGTGGCTTTCATAGGTTCTCGCACCATTCACATTTAACCTATCGTTCCCAGGGTTCTCTTCAACTTGATGCGTTGATAAATCAATGAAAGTATTGCTTATTTTCAAACAGAGGGGGACTAGGTAGGAGACCGTGTATACACCACTTGCACATCTCCCATAAGGCACCTTATTTGCCCCCCCCCCCCCCACCCCCTTCTCCTGGGTATTACAGCCGTCCCAAGAGAAATTGAAAATAATGCTTATGCAAAATTTTGGGGGGCAAGTAAGGTACATTATGGGAGATGTGCAAGTGGCGAATTATGGGATCGAGCCCTATAAAATTCTCAACCATAAATCTCTAAGTTAAGTACATAGCTCGTACCAATCCCCCTTGATTTGACACCTCAGAAGGAGAGACGAGCAGGAGGGAGCCCTGGGAATGAGGTTGCATTCACATTAAGAAACGGTCCAGATAAGAACGATAGCAACAACGGCAACGAACATGTTGGAATGCAAAATTTCTATTGTCTGTACTTACTTCTGATTGGCTCAAACAGCAAAAGTTAACAAAACTTCATAAAGCAGTACATATATTCATCCTTACTTCCCAACAATCTTCCTTATAACAAAATCTGGTCTCAGTTTGAATAACAAAGAAATCCTATGTGGGGAACATGTAAAATTGTAAACTTTTCTCGGCTATTGTTTTCAACTCTTGTGATTGGTCAAAATCTTTTAACACAAAAAAACACCCTTTCAAAGTGGAGTGTAAATGCATTTTATTGGGTAAACGGCCTTCATGCAGGTTTATGCATTCTCTGTGTAAAAATGAGAACATTCCTATG
Source organism: Porites lutea (assembly GCF_958299795.1). Classification (NCBI taxonomy): domain Eukaryota; kingdom Metazoa; phylum Cnidaria; class Anthozoa; order Scleractinia; family Poritidae; genus Porites; species Porites lutea. Next base: position 3,140,410 of record NC_133210.1, read on the forward strand.
TGGGGAAAGCACCGTTGCCACATCACAAAAGAAATTGCTATCCACCTTACCCGGATCATTACTTAAACATTGTAAATACAGGAAAACAGTAGAGAACCACGGTGTTAAATGACTGTCTCAAACACATTAAGAGCTAGCCATGGCCAAGTACTAGGACTGATCTTGTGCTGTCAGTTTAGGGGCGCTTAGAAACAAAAGAAAGCTCAAAATCATTTTATATGTGGTTTTAAATTATTTTGCAAAACAATCTGTTGCGCTAACAGTTTATGTCCCTGGCCTCTGTTAAAAATGACTCTCCCTCCTCGCCCCCCATCTCAAAAGAGTGAACTAAACTAAAGCTCTAGGGCTCTTAGAGCGCTTACGATTTGTAAGTCCCTATTCTGTGAAATGGTGTTAACGTCTTTTCAGAGTTACAGTTAGAAATGAAAGACTTAAAGAGATCTTACGATAGCCATTTCACATTATACCATTTGTTTGTCACTATTTGGTCAAATGAAGTTACAGTTTTTCTCACAGTTTTGAGGACGGAAGCAGTTAGAAATGAAAGAATTAAGAGCTCTTACGGTATAGCCTGTTCACAGACCCTCTATTTTCTTTTTAAAGATTGTCGAGCGCGCGTAGATTTATTGACCGAAAGCTATCGTTCTCGCACAGTCGAATTGTCGTCCGTGGACAGGCTATTACTGTAAACCTCTTGCATATTTTTTTTTTTCATAAAAGTCCTTAAGACATGAAGGGAACAGTTGGCGGAGTAAGTCCTAGTGTTTCGGTGACATATTTTTGTGCCTTGGCTGCTTCGCGAAGGGAAAACGTCTGTGCCAGTTCGGTTTCTGTTCTCACCAAGTCGATCGCTTTGTTAAATAACTCTATTGCTCTGTCCAGGTTACCCCTGTAAGAAAAAGTGAACAACGAAAAAGGTTAAATAGGTTACATTTTAATATGCTAGCATTATTGAGGAACGACGAAGTCTTTTAGAATCTTCGGAAAAAAATCTCAGTCGCATTTGCGAGTTTACTGAGAAGAAGCATTAGCGTCAGACAAAGGGTGGCTTCCCACAAGTCAAAACATTTCGAAAATTGACTGAAAGTTTTCGCTGAAAACCCATTCTTCTGCCCTACATACTTTTTAGGAAAGTACTGATCTGGCTAGAAAGTCCTGATTAATAAAAGAATTTTCTTTACGTCTGTTCTGGTGAGTGATCTGACCGTAGACGTGGCTAAATGTAATTTAGGCGAGGTTAAACACGAGAAAACGTTGGCTAGCAGTCTCCATTGTTAATCGTATGTGGGGCGGGCTTAGGGCTTTTTCAGGGCCCCTATATTTTTACAGCGCTCCTTTGGAGGTCAAGTCATTTTGCACAGATGGGTTTAACCTTCAAATACAGCCGTCTCTCCTCGCTGTTCACCGCTAGGGACATTTCGGGTCTCCCGCGAAACGTCCCTAGCGGCGAGGAGCGAGTGGAGTGAGGCCAGCTAGTTCCGTCATATGGCAGGCACCCCAAGATTATTTAATACAGCACCTTTGAACTTCAAGCGTGGCTAAGGTTTCGTAAGCAAAGTCACACTTCTCGTCGATCTCTAAGGCTTCGTTAACCAATTCAACTGCTTTCTCCACGTCTTGTCGTGATTGTAGCATCAGCATGCTTCAAAGTAAATTATTACAATGCGTTAGAACAAAGCTTGTTTGCCAGTCATTGACCCGCATTCTTAAGCTGAAAATACCTTTCCTCACTTTCTAAACCAATCAGTTAAAACCGCCGCAATTATTTTAAAAACGGTCACATTGTCCTTCCCTGCTAACAGAAGTCTCTCATGGAGAGAGCAAAATGAGACCTCTGCCGACCCCCGATGCGTTTCCTATCACACATATACTGGCGTTTCCTTTACAAACAGTTACGCTTTAGTCACGTGCGACACAACTTACAGAACCGGTTCGCCGATAACAACCGTGGGCTCAGAAATTCCCAGCGTTAAGTCTCAACAGGGCATGCGCATTCCACTTTCAACGCAACTGGTTTTGAAAACCAGTGGGTCGGTTATCTAAACGAAGTCTAACTTAAGCCGCAGTTTTAAGAAATCTTTGGACCCCCAGATCTCTTTCTTTGTGCACTATTTTAAGAAGATAAATGCCTTTCTAGTCTAGTCTATATGCTTTCATGAAACAGGTCACGATAAAAGGTGTTTAGACAAAATTGTTGGGCAAATTGAAAATGGCTTAGAACGCGGTTTTGTTTAACACTGGCCACACTCCGCTCAAATAACTGGCCCAGTAGGTTTCGACCACAAATATGGTCGGCGGCTAAATGAAAGAACGCGTCGGAGGCCGGCAGAGATCTCTCTCCTTTCTCCCATTTTTTTCTTGCCGTGAGAGTCCTCTGCTAGCAGAGAAACATTGCCCATACTGATCTTCTTATACTCTTTATGGTAATTTGCAAGGAGAATTTGAACGAAAATAGAGGCGTTCACCTCCTCTACATAAAATCAAATACTTTGAAAAAGGTTAAAAAATTGGCTTCATTTTTTTTGCCGTACATACTATTAAATCAAGAATTGTTGACCAATGAAGCAGCTTCCTTTCATTTAATGAGTGTTTCATTCGATATCCAGACACGACGAAATCACCAAAAAAACTCCAAACAGGGTTTGATATTGTATTTTTCTTTGCAACTCAATCTTTGAGTCTGGACATCGGATGAATCACTGCTTATAGAAATAATATAATTACTTCTTGGTTAATACATTTTTGAGCTATTTTGAAAAAATAGCTCATATGTCAGTGGTGTAAGCGTATGTATCTTTGTGGCTTTGTATCTTTGTGGCTTTGTATGTTGGGATGTTTGTTGCAAGAGCCAGTAAGGTTGAAGGTACTATGAGTTGATGCTTAAAAACCAATGAGATCTTGGCATCTATTTAAACATGGCATTGGTAAAGGTCGAGCAAGGGCACTTTGAGACCGCCATCTTGATCCTTCACAATTTTTTCGTCTTTTATTACGGGTACAGGTGTTTGGAAGCATTACATAAAATATCTTCATGATTCAAACGCTGTAAACAGTGATGCAGCTGTTTTAAGGATTCATATTTAAGTGTGGATGCTGCTTCGAGGCATTTCTGACCTAATTCGGGTATCGGTACAACGCACGTCAGTATGAGTTCTGTTTCGCCTGCTACAACTGGGTAGAGTATAAAAGATCATATATTTTCAAATCTCTTCCAATGAAGCAATAATTGATATTTAGATATAGACTTTAATTCGAAAGTATGCGCCCTATAAAGAGTGGTTTTAGAAGTTTAAAAGGCAGCTTATTTTTTGAAAGCTGTATCGAGTATTGTTAATCCTGTAAACAAGCTTTAAAAATATTATTCTCTCGCTTACAAAGTTCAACCGACCTTTTTCGTTCTACTTAGTAAAGATGCGTAACTTAAGTAGAAACGGTTGCGTTAGGGAATAAAATTGGAGGAAGCTAGTCGACACAATAATTAGATACTGTTATATTGAGTAGAGTAACATGATATAAGTAGAAATATATTTCGGCAGTTTGATAATTTTCTTGGAAGTTAATAGATGTTAGGCTATCAACCTTGACGTTGCATGAAACATAATTTAATTGCAGATGTTGTAATAAAGCCGAGGTAATTTCTTAAAATCGTTTGAGAAAATTTTGTGGTAAAACAATTTGCCTCTTTTTTACGTACGAATTGTGAAAGGGCCAAAGACCAACATCTTCACATGCAAATTGTGTGCATGAGTTATTTTTATAATTCTGTTTACAAGACTACTGTGTGATAACTCGAATTCCCTCACGTACGAACGACGAAAAGGGGCAAAGTCCAACACTTTCACGTGCCAGCTGTGTGACTGTACATCTCATGCAGATTGGTTTTTCACAATAATAATAGTAACTTGGAGGTATGAAGACCTGTTTCGTTTAGTAACCAATGCCTTAAAAAAGGCTCTTGTCGTTTAAGAAGCAATGGCTTTTAAAACATGACGAAATAAGTTGTCGGAGTTTAAGACTGTTTCACAAATGTTAATAAATGTTAGGTTATCAACCTTGACGTTGCATGAAACATAATTTAATTGCAGATGTTATAATGAAACCGAGGTGATTTCTTAAAATCGTTTGAGAAAATTTTGTAGTAAAGAATTTGCCTTTTTTTAACGTACGAATTGTAAAAGGGCGAAAGACCAACATCTTCACGTGTAAATTGTGTGCGTGAGTTATTTTTATAGTTCTGTTTACTAGTTTACTGTGTGATAACTCGAATTCCCTCACGTACGAACGACGAAAGGGGGCAAAGTCCAACACTTTCACGTGCCAGCTGTGTGACTGTACATCTCATGCAGATTGGCTTTTCACAATGTTAAATAGTAACTTGGACGTATGAAGACCTGTTTCGTTTTGTAACCAATGCCTTAAAAAAGGCTCTTGTCTTTTGAGAAGCAATAGCTTTTAAGACATGAACAAATAAGTTGTCGGAGTTAAAGACTGTTTCACTGAGTAGAATCGCACGTGAAAACCTCGTGAATTATGATGATGCAACCATCTACCACAATGATAAAAATCCTGGTATTTCGTAACTATTCAGTATTCGATGAGTCACATTTTGGCTTAAGAAACTCCGAGGAAACCTTAGAGTTTTCCTTCTAATTAACGTTTGGTGAGTAGAAATTTATTTCACTTTAATGATTTGTTTAACTTGCATCAGATGTAACAGGGAAAGACAGAGGAAAGTGAATATATAGCTTGAGGATCGACTCAGTTGAGCGTTTCGCGTTTTCATTTATGTACGGCAATACGCAATTTCGTACAAAAACCCAATCTACATTTAGGATGAAAGAGGTAGATTCATCACTCTTGGTAAGGTTACACCGACGCATTAAAGTTACACTGAAGCATTCAAAATAGCTCATGCACGTTTAACGTGCCTATGTTTTAAACCAGGCAACGTTAAAAAGTTATTTTGATACAAACCCTTTATAGACAAGGTGAACCGGGTTATAGGGTTCAAGCTTTATTGCCGTGTCAAAGTGCTCCTCGGCTTTTGCAAACTGCTGCATATCTTGTAGTACCTGGCATCAATGTAAATCAGAACATTACGATAAATTATGTTTAAATTCGAACGCAAATGTACAGGGTAAAATTACCTAAACAAACAGATCATCGTTCTACCAGGCCCGGTAGCCTTACTTTTTTATAGGGATTAAGACGCTGTCCACCCAGATTGACGGCGCCGGTACGGGCACGAGCTAACCCGTACCCTACAATGAAGCAGTGGATATAAAGGTTTTAATTTCAAACTATGGTTAGTGCTCGACCTCAACGATAGGAAAAAGAGATCATAGCCTGTAGGCTTTCAGATTGTGAGACGGTGCAAAGAGATGTGGGAAGGAAAAACAGCGAGAGGTTCGGGTAGGGGGTGAGAGCCTCCTCTCGGTTACCAGTTGTTTCGATACAAGTTAATTCCCTCAAGGTGTACTAAGTTTTACGTACTTGGCTTAAACAACGAGGAATATTCACCCAAAATGTTTTCTTGTTCAATTGCAAACTTCACGTGAAGTGATCGAAATTTTTCTGCAATTTCACTGCTTGAGTTCGTATCGAAACGACCGGTTTCCATCTGAACGCCTGCAGCAGGCTAAAGGGGTCTGCAAGCAGTGTGCTAAAAATATAACCGACTTTGGTTTTTTAGAATCCTTCACAAACCTGTGCAAAAAGACTGTGGGCATCCGCTGAGTCGGGGTAATTCTCCACGGTTTTCTGCAACATTTCTACTGCTCCATGAGCAAGGATTGGAGATTGCTGTAAGGCAGCAGACTTGTAAATGCAATACGCAAGTTGGATCCTAGCTGGAATGAAAGTGTCATTTAGGGATATGCACTTCTCAAAATCTTCTTTAGCTTGAGTGAGTCTTTCAGACAGGAAGTTGATCTGACAGAGAGGCAAGAAAAAGTGAATAAGTGGACAAATGGCTCAGTACAGTGTAATAAAAAAAGGGCACTTTGAGTGTCAGTGTATTTAGCAGCAAAGTACTAATAGGGGACACTATTTTTACGTCTCCGGACCGCCATTTTATGTGGTCATTCGAACCACAGTGCAATACAGTGCAAAGGGAGTAACTTCATTTCTCAGCTATTTTAAGACCCTGAGTATTGGTCTGGCCCTGAGGATCGAACACACCACCTCCGCTCTGCAGTCAAGTGCTTTACTGGCTGAGCTAGTCCTGCCGCAGTTAGAAAATGATTCTTCCCATATTTTCTGTAAAGCAAGCCTGTAATTAGTGGACACCTGAATTAATGCAGACACTTGGCTCTGTCCCTTTGGTGTCCGTATTAAAGAGATTTGACTGAAATACAGACACCTCTGTAATGCAGACACTTGGCTCTGTCCCTTTGGTATCTGAATGAAGGAGATTTGACTGTAATACAGACACCTCTGTAATGCAGACACTTGGCTCTGTCCCTTTGGTATCTGAATGAAGGAGGTCTGACTGTAATACAGACACCTCCGTAATGCAGACACTTGGTTCTGTCTCTTTGGTATCTGAATGAAGGAGGTCTGACTGTAATACAGACACCTCTGTAGTGCAGACACTTGGATCTGTCCCTTTGGTATCTGAATTAAGGAGGTTTGACTGTAATACAGACACCTCTGTAATGCAGACACTTGGCTCTGTCCCTTTGGTATCTGAATTAAGGGGTTTGACTGTAATACAGACACCTGTGTAGTGCAGACACTTGGCTCTGTCCCTTTGGTATCTGAATGAAGGAGATTTGACTGTAATACAGACACCTCTGTAATGCAGACACTTGGCTCTGTCCCTTTGGTATCTGAATGAAGGAGATTTGACTGTAATACAGACACCTCTGTAATGCAGACACTTGGCTCTGTCCCTTTGGTATCTGAATGAAGGAGGTCTGACTGTAATACAGACACCTCTGTAATGCAGACACTTGGCTCTGTCCCTTTGGTATCCGAATTAAGGAGATTTGACTGTAATACAGACACCTCTGTAATGCAGACACTTGGCTCTGTCCCTTTGGTATCTGAATTAAGGAGATTTGACTGTAATACAGACACCTCTGTAATACAGACACTTGGCTCTGTCCCTTTGGTATCTGAATGAAGGAGATTTGACTGTAATACAGACACCTCTGTAATGCAGGCACTTGGCTCTGTTCCTTTGGTATCTGAATTAAGGAGATTTGACTGTAATACAGACACCTCTGTAATGCAGACACTTGGCTCTGTCCCTTTGGTATCTGAATGAAGGAGACTTGACTGTAATACAGACACCTGTGTAGTGCAGACACTTGGCTCTGTCCCTTTGGTTTCTGAATTAACCCTATTCAGACTGGGGGGGGGGGGCTTTTCGAACCCCCCCTCCGGCAAAATCGTGATAACTCCTACACCGAAAGAGCTATGACGTTCAAATTTTCTGACTTTTCCTAAAATTTATCTAGGAACATTTTGGTATAATTACCATGTCCATGTGATTAATCATGTTGCCATGGCAACCAGTTTCTGACACATAGGTTTTGGAAAATTTAAAAATGGTGATTTTTTTGTTTTAAGATCGCGTTTTTACACTTATAGTGCTTTTTGTTGTTAAAATGGTCTTTGCTTGGGACTAGTTTTTGAATTACATCAAAATGTTTCAACATCGAATATTTGGAGGGGAGGGGTGGGGTAAAATTTGTCACTTTTTGCTTTGACAAATATGCTGCTCTATTTTCCAAATAACACTTCCAAAGTCATTTGTTTGGGTAATAAACATTAGTTTGATACTTCTTTTATACATTCTGAGCTTTTTCCTCTTTGAAAGTTGCTTTAAATTATAATTTTAACAAAAAAACGGAAATCCAAGATGGCGGATCCAAGATGGCGGACAACCATTTCAAATTTTAAATTTTATTGCTTCCTATTGCTTTTCCTCGCTGTACAAGTGTTTCCTTGTTACTAGTTCATAAGAAAGGATAACAAAGAGATGACTTTACCAATATTATTGATATTTTACGTACCTAAGTGGAAAAATAATAAGAAACATTGAAAAATCGGAATATGACGTCACTGTGACGTCATCATTGGACGTGGCAAGTCAAAACTGGGTGTGGGGCTTCTTTCTATGGAGATGATCATTGTGTGTAAATTTCATGACCCTAGCATTATTGGTTCCAGAGATACAGAGGGGGGGTCCGAGGAGCCCCCCCCAGTCACAGATTGACCAAAAAAGCCCAGTCTGAACAGGGTTAAGGAGGTTTGACTGTAATACAGACACCTCTGTAGTGCAGACACTTGGCTCTCTCCCTTTGGTATCTGAATGAAGGAGACTTGACTGTAATACAGACACCTCTGTAGTGCAGACACTTGGCTCTGTCCCTTTGGTATCTGAATTAAGGAGATTTGACTGTAATACAGACACCTCTGTAATGCAGACACTTGGCTCTGTCCCTTTGGTATCAGAATTAAGGAGGTTTGACTGTAATACAGATACCTCTGTAGTGCAGACACTTGGATCTGTCCCTTTGGTATCTGAATAAAGGAGGTTTGACTGTAATACAGACACCTCTGTAATGCAGACACTTGGATCTGTCCCTTTGGTATCTGAATTAAGGAGGTTTGACTGTAATACAGACACCTCTGTAATGCAGACACTTGGCTCTGTCCCTTTGGTATCTGAATGAAGGAGGTCTGACTGTAATACAGACACCTCTGTAGTGCAGACACTTGGATCTGTCCGTTTGGTATCTGAATTAAGGAGGTTTGACTGTAATACAGACACCTCTGTAATGCAGACACTTGGCTCTGTCCCTTTGGTATCTGAATTAAGGAGATTTGACAGTAATACAGACACCTCTGTAATGCAGACACTTGGCTCTGTCCCTTTGGTATCTGAATGAAGGAGATTTGACTGTAATACAGACACCTCTGTAATGCAGACACTTGGCTCTGTCCCTTTGGTATCTGAATTAAGGAGATTTGACTGTAATACAGACACCTCTGTAATACAGACACTTGGCTCTGTCCCTTTGGTATCTGAATTAAGGAGATTTGACTGTAATACAGACACCTCTGTAATGCAGACACTTGGCTCTGTCTCTTTGGTATCTGAATTAAGGAGGTTTGACTGTAATACAGACACCTCTGTAGTGCAGACACTTGGCTCTGTCCCTTTGGTGTCCGTATTAAAGACGTTTGACTGAAATACAGACACTTCTGTAAAGTGAACACCTGGCTTGGTCCCTTTTGAGTCCACATTAAAAGGGTTTAACCAACATAATTCATTATTTGTGAATTTCATTACCTAGAGGTATGTGTTTTCAAAAAATGATGAAATAGCACTAACCTGTCCCCTGTGGTGATAAATATCTGAATTATCAGGATCAAGTTCTATTGCCTTATCAAAATCTTTGACACACTCCTGTACATTTTCGGCTTGTAGCTGCATACTTCCACGTTTGATCAGGCAGTTTACCTTCAACTGAAAGAACAATCACTTGGGAATTAGGGATTTAAATTTAATTTATTCACGTGTGATTTAAAGTACCAAGAGAATAAAAATATAAACGTATGCAGTTTGTTATGTGGTGGACATTTTGAAATTTAAATGCCTGGCCAAATGGGTCAGGTTCTTGATCCAAACATTCTACTGAGGTCTGGAAAGGCTAGGAAATTTGCAACTTTTTTGAGGATCTGGTTGCTCGCCAAAGATTTTGTGGTTCCAGAATACTGGGTATTTGAAACTGGGTAATTGGTAGTTAGGTGTGAATGATTCTTGTAAATTAACAGAAGGAAGTTGTAAGAGTACCTTGGTCAAGTCTTCCAGACTTTCAGCATCTATTACTTGAGTCAAATCCTGGATGGCTTCATCTATATTTGATATCAGTGTGTACATAGTTCCTCTCAGAGCAAAAGCCCTGAGGTAAAGTGGTCCTGGGCCTTGATAAAATGTGTACATGATAATATTAAGATATGACTCTTAAAGAATTTTGACTTTTTTTTTTGCATTCTTCAAAGTGATAAAGATTAGCACAATCTCTGAAGCAACAAAGGGGTAAAACTAAATTGGTCTCTGAGTGGCGGCCACAAAAATCAAGTATCTAACACTTATGTCAAATACAGCATGTTTTGAATTCCCCATCAAAAGATGTTACAAGGGGCTAGATGCATTACAGCACAAGTGTTTGCAGATGCAATCAAGATGTACTTGATGTGATTGGCATAACTATGAGTAGCCTGCCTCCTTAGATTTATTGACCTAGGGTCACCAATTCTTGGCAGGGTCACTCCAACAGCTTTTGGTGCCAATTACTACAGGCGTGCAACAGTCCCTCCCCCCATGAGATATAGACCACCACCCTGGGGACTTCATTCCTTACTCTTAACGAACAGAAGTTATAATTGCGCACAAGGGTTGCGAGAGGGGGCGTACAGTTTATCGTCCTCATCCAAGAAGACTAGAAAGTCTAACTGTTTGCAGATGTCTTTGTAACAAAGGCAGCCCTTTCCCCTTAGTCATTTAGAGACCCAACCATTGGTTTGGCTGAGGTTTGAACAAGCAGCCTCCTGCTCGGCAGACTGGTGCTTATCCAATTGAGCTAACTGGGAGATTTCTGACAATATTATGCTATTAGAATCCTTTGTGTTACCTCTCGTATTAAATGGTTTAACAAGAACACATGGTCCCATGTCTACCTGTCTCAATTTGCTGTGTGCACAAGTCCACTATGTTTTCATATTTCTTTTTCTTCATCTGTTTAACAGCTTCTAGAAAAGGTGAATCCTCCGGCACATCTTCTGTAGAATTCACTTCTAAAGTGTCATCTACAACAAACCAAGATACATGTAAGAGTCAAGTAATTATTCATTTATTTCAAACTAACCTCAAAGAGGGGGAAAATAACCCACCACTATTAAAAAACCTAATTGATATAAATCACCCAGCAAAACTATAACTTGTTAAGTGGGGGAAGTTCGTCATCAAGATGGAAGAAACTACCCTGGAAATTGGTCTCTAATGTGTGATGTGGGCTCCCTGAAACTCTTTCAAGGGATTGGGGAAGGGCCAGGGGGAGGAACAATATTTTTGAATATTAGAAAAATATTCTGTTAATTAGAAAGACTTTTTATGCCTGCCAAAACTTACCATGACGAAAAGATTCTAAATAAGCTTTGATGTAAGTTGGTGAAGGTAGAGCCGTCCTCCTTCTCTGCAAAGATTAAGTAAATGAGCGAAACTTTAACAAAGAAAGCTCAATTTTACAAAAATTGGTAGCCGCCAGGTCATTCGAAAATCACTAGGGCAGAAAGTAGACATGTTCAGCAGGCGCAGATCTAGGATAAATAAAACTGACCAATTTCCTAAAGGACGGCCAAAGGTGCACCTTCTAGGGGGAGGTCTGGGGTATTCTCCACCAGGAAATTCTATGGATTTTAACTCTCTAAAGTCCCTTTTCCTGGGCTTCTGAGTCATTCACACAGGATATTGGCCCATTCCATTCTCCTTGGATGAAGCCTTGCAAATAGGTGAATTACTACAAGAAGGTTAATTTCCTTGTTGTATTGGAAATGGAGCAAGATTTCAGCTTAGAAAGTTTTTTATTATTAAAAATATATTTGTTATGAAAAATCTGGCCGATTTCCATAAAATGGTGTTGATCTGCGCCTCTTTAAAATGCCAACATTTACTTTAGAATCATAATCGTTACTGCACTGCTTGCATTATTTTTGACACTAACAAAATAAAAAAATCACTCATAACAAGACTTGGTAAACAACAAATTATTGACTCAACACTACAAACAGTACACTCAAGATTTCATTTCACAAACAAAAGTAGGCTATTTTTAATTTCACACTTGCATTATTCTGTTTTGCAAGGAAAAATTGTACTCAACGATACATAAATTGCTTTACTAATACTACGCACATGTAATGTAGCTTATACCTTACAGTATTCCTGAGCTTTTTCTTTCCCTATTTCCTTCAATACCCTATCTGCTTGCATCATCCAGTTAGGGTTATTAAAACCTTCAATCATACACACAGCCGTGAGATCTGTTGATGGAAATGGAGGAGATGCAGTGACTTAAGATGATCTGTAACCACAACAACTGATAACAACAAACATGATAAACTGCTAAAGCTTCAATACAGGAAATTCCAGGAATGATGTCATCAGGCACACTTCCTTAGCATTCTGATTCAGTCAATCATTGCAAGTCATAGCTCAGGCAGTAAATCATGAATATTTTCCATGCAAAAAGGCATCCAAATGACCTCAACAAAATTTATACATGTACTAAACAACCACACAGGCAAAGTTGAAAAGGACTATTATATTCTAAAGCCTCATTTCAAGCGATTCCAGAAATGATGACACCAAGAACACTTCCTTAGCATTAGGTCAATCCTTGGGCTCAAGCAGGAAATCATAACTTTTTTCCAGGCAAAAAGGCATCCAAATGACCTAAACGAAATTTGAACCGGAAAACATACAGGCATAGTTGCAGTCATGTTGCATGCTTCAGGACACCCACACAGACTCAATATTTTGAGCAGAATATTTTGTTTTGAAGAATTTACTCTTCCTTTATACATGATGGGCACAGTTAAAGCTCATTGTTTTACCTTGCAAACACTCCTCCTTTCTGTTTAGCTGTTCATAGGCCCGAGCTCTCCTCATGAAGGCTTTGGAATACTTTGTATTGAATTCTATGGCTGAGAAAACAAGGATAATACCACAGGCTTAACATCCTGCTCTGATTGTGGCAAGGACTGACAGTGCTTTGTACATATATGTATAAAATTATGGCAGCTTCAGTATTCAATCAATGTAACAATACACAACAAATAAAAAATGTTGGTCAGATAATACAACATGGTTTGAAATCAAGACTTTCCAAAAGTACCCCATTTGTCTTCTATGAAGTTAAGGCTGGCACTTAGCTAACCTTTACTGGCATCTGCAAGGACTTGCTCATAGTTTTTCTACAATAAAAACAGATTATTTAAGTCAGTATACCATTACAAACAGAGCTATCAACAGATTATCCACTTTTCAGTTTTAAAAAGAAAGGCCAGCAGCTTTCAAATATTCAAATCTTTATCACTCTCTATTATTTTGTTATTATATTAAAACATTATGATGACCCTTGCAAAATGTTGCCTTTTTCATAATTTGTAAACAAATGGTACTTGTACTACTTGCCTTACTAGCTGACTTTGATTTACGTTGCATGATTGTCCACAAGTGATTTACCTAAAATGATACCCTAAAATTTGATGTCAGCTTATTCAGCAAAAATGTTTACCTGTTGTTCATAAGCTGCTGCTCTGTTTTGGTAATACATTGCAAGATCAGTCTTGTTTTCTTCTGGACAGAGGCTAATGGCTTCTGTGTAGCATTTAATGGCTTGATCATATTTTTGACCCTTGAAATACTTGTTGCCTTTTAGTTTAACTGCTTGAGCTTGCTCTGCAGGGGACAGCTGTACACAAGATGAAAAATACCAACAAATATACTCATATTAACCCTTTCACACTTAATAGTGGAAAAAGCCAAAAAAAGTCAAAATTCTTTAAGTAAAATATAAATAATACTAGCAGGGGTTTTAGTAATATTAAAGTAGCCACCAAGTTTGTGTGCAAAAAAGAGGGTGTCTTTTATTCAAATTTTGAATTATCATACATACAATCAACTCTTACAAGCAATAAGCAAAAGGCAATTAATTATTTAAACATTCAGTCTGACATCAATATTCTTAAGCATGGTTCTCAAATGCTGCTGATCTACCTGCAACATAGCCAGCAGTAATGTTTGAGATACCATACCGACATCAGAACAAAAGTCATCGCCAACTGAGGCCATCACAGTATTAAATGCCAGCATGCCTGTGAAGTTGACAGAAGGTCAACTTTGCAGGTACATGTATATTGGTGTAAGATCATGATGATTTTGTTGGTGGGAGCATATTATTGTTCTTATGTGTTGGAGGTACAGTATCACAGTTGATACACTGGGCAGCTACATATCAGAGGTAGATCAGCGGCGGATGAGAGCAATGAACTGATTGCCACTTTTCTCATTTTATACTTGTATTTACCAAAAGGGCTCGCAGCAACTACAGAATTCACGGCCATATTTCAAGGTCTCAAACAGAAGCAGGGCTGTCAACTCTCCCAGATAATCTGGGAGACTCCAGATTTTGGACCATATCTCCCGGACTCAAGATTAGAGTCTGAAATCTCAAGGATAATCACCGAAGATTGCCATTTCTTGTAAACTTGACTTTCCAACAACAAAATATTTCAAATACTTTGCGTTGTTTTAGCTGTTAACATCAAACTTTTTCTCAAAAACCTCCGGTATGCCATTGTAATATAAGCAATAATGTGATTGGTGGGAAGTAAACCAATCAGGTCAAATGTTACAATGCCAACAACATCTTTTTTGCGCATTTTGTGTCATCACAAATTCGTGATGACCGGAGTCAAGGAATGTTGAATGTTATGACTTCATCTATCATCCCTTCCCTATCAATTCTCAATATTTTAAGACGTGGGGGGTTGACAGCCCTGCAGAAGTGGCTCTGTGTTTAATGGCTCAACAGTTCGGTGGCTCATCAAGTCGAGACTACCGAGCCCAACAAAGTATATTTGCCCCGTATAGGTTGTTTTCACGTTACGTCATCGCTGCCATGCTGGTGGACGGTAAACAAAAGATCGCTCATTAGCTCGCTTTGTTTGTCCACCAGCATTTGTTCATTTCACCATTGTTATTTGTGTCTCTCGAAATTGCATGAAAACCACCTATTCTGTACTTAAGCCTTTTATTCAAAATACGATCAAAAGAAATAAGAGCCGACAACTAAGGAGAATTTTCATCCTCATATCTCACGTACGGGGCTGATCAAGACGATCGATGAGTGGCGATACAAGAGGCTACAAGAGAGAAGGAGGTGTCAGGCTTGCGCTAGTAACGTAAATCACTGGTCACTTTTCTAGTTTAAAGGATAATTTGACAACTTCAATTCAATGTACCTGTTCCTGCTCAGAAACATCTTCGCTGTCAGGAGCTTCGTTGGCAGACGCATCACTCTGTTTGCTAGTTGCGTCATTTTCTGTATCTTCTTGATCCTCCACTGCGCTTTCTGAGGTCTTCCAATAATAAAACGCGCCTAACACACAACCAACGGCAACAGGCACCCCAATTAAGGCTGCGATTTGCCATTTGGTTAAGCCACCACCTGTCTCCTGTGTACTCATAATAAATTAAGCCAAAGAAACTGAATTATAGACTTGTTTTTCGTGTTCTCCTTTCCACTACTCAACTGGGAGCCATATTGAACTTTTTGCGCACGTGTACTGTTCTGCGCATAAAGTAGAAACCTATCCGCTGGTACTTTCATGCGGGCTCCTAAATTGCGAGGCTACAAATTGTCAAAGATGGCGACTTCACGGCGACTAAAATTGACTGAATAGAATGTATAATGCTGCTTGATTGAACGCGTTAAAAGACTATTGGGAGTTCTATATGTCTGGAACACGTTTAACACGCAAGGTGACGGTGGAAGGTAGCAAAAAGCTACCTGAAAGTGGTGGTCAAAGTTCAAGTTCGGGTTCCGGGACAAGGAGAAGCGTGTTTGACAGACTCGGCCCTGGAACGAGCGAAGTAAGTATTAGGAATGATTAATAGAAAGCCTGGCTGTTTATAAGAGTTTTTCAGTCTTCAGGGTTCGCGGCTGATCGATAGTTGGTTCTGATCTTATCCGGCAAAAAATTAAAAAAAGGGAACAATTCTTTCAAGGACCTCAGTGGTCTCAGTTGTTCAAAGGCTGGATAGCGCTATCCACCGGATAAATCTCCACCTGGGATTTCAAAATGTTTTGAAGTAGGCGGCCAACCCTGGAAAAGCAGGCGAATGTGACAATCAAAGGGGCTGTAAGGCCCCTGAAGCTAGGGGGATGTAGAGTAGCCAGCGACATACATTCAAGTAGCTGGCGCAACTCTTGCTTCTCTCCGCCTGCACCACAGATGTAATTTTTAACCTCAGTTATGAATCAGAGTTGGCTCAAAAAGAGGTTTTCAGTAAAAGATTGTAGATGGAATGAAACACTATTCAAGATTGAAGCGGATTTCCAGATGTATTGGACGCGTACATTTGATTTCAGGTTAATATAAACGCTTTCTGAACTGGCCAAGCCGGTGTCCATGTCAGCATGGTCCCTTAGCTGACTGCAGACCTCTCAACTCCAAAAGACCAAAAACCTGGAGATCTGGGGTAAAAAACCAGGTGTAGGGAACAGATAAAAACGAAAAATTGATCACTAAGAATACGTTTAACAGGATATGAACCTTCTCATTCTATTTTGAACTTTGTCTTCGCTCAATGAATATTCATGGTTTTCCACCATTTGACAAGAGGAAACGTATCTTAATGCAACAAACTGGTAACAATAACCTTATTTGCCATTTGTCTTCTAAATATGGTTTTGAGGTCTGTATCTTATTGACAAGACTATCAACATATAGCCTTAGAACTGTGGATTTCTACAGAATTTTTGCCTGAAAATAATTTTTACAAGGCAAAGATGAAAATATTCAGGGAAAGTGTATTCCATTGGCTTGTGAATCTGTTTACCAAGGGACTTTTGTGCCTCATTGTGAGACCAGGAGATTGTCATCAAAACTGAGAGACTCGAGAAGACTGTCCCTTTAATACCTAGGAGAAACTGAAAAAAAGGCTCGTCCTCGGTGCAGGAACCTGTTAAACTCACAGGTGACGTAAAACAAAGGAAACAAATAAGTCAGCACAACAGAACTTAGAAAAACAAAAGGTGCAAAACAAGGAAAAAGTTCACAGGTTCTTATGGCGAGGTAAACCCAAAAATAACATTTATGCAAAACTCTGGGTACGGGGGAGGGAGCAAACAAGATGTATTATGGCAGATTTGCAAATGACACATCATTATTATTAATGGGGAATGCCAAGATTTTCCTCATAGGTAAATGCGTCAATGTTATCAATTATATTGCCTAGTCCTTTCATCAGATCACGATAACAGCAAAAATACAACAAGCTAGATTACCTGATTTTTTTTTCTAGTGACATTCTTTAAGAGTAATAAATACATGATTTTCGCCATATGTGTAGCATCATTACCTGCAGTTGCAGATGAGTTAACCAAAGTGACAGGCAAGTTGGTTCATAAATGAATCTAGAAAGCTTCTTTACTCAGACTCTGTGTGCACTTTAAGTATATCTGTCTATTCAAGAATTCTGCCTGGTCCAGAATACTGTAAATGCCAGAATAGTGCCATAAGTATATATTTGATTTTCTTCTTATAGCTTATATGCAAACCAGATTATCTCCATGCCAAAACCTACTCTGAATAAGTGTATTTATGCATTCATGAAACAAATGGTTCTGATTTCAGCGTTCAAGACCCAGAGAACCATATCCTCCTGAGAAATGCAGAAACTGGCTGCGAGATGGTAGATGTCAGTTTGGAAGAAGCTGCAAATTTCTTCATGGGCCATTTAGTGAACCTAAGCAGAGAACAAAAAGTCTAAGAAGTGTTGTGAGAAGTGATGTTGACAGGTGGGTATAAAACAACTGCAAATGTGTTCGTTAAATAAAGCCTTTGACTTTTAAGTGTGAAAGAACCAAGGGACATGCAATAAATCCTTTTTTAATGCCTTCATCCTAGGCCAAGTTATGACTGGATGATTTCTCACTAGAACTTTCAAATTTGAGGACAAAATCAAAATCCTATGGTGTTACCATTAATTAATAATTAATCACCTTCCACAGTACTTTTGCACAATGCTATTGATTTCTTAGGATTTTACAAAAACAAATTTGAATTTTTTTTAAACTTTTACAGTGGCCTTTATTAGGAGTAAAAGGATTAATATTGTTAAGGATCCCTTACATTTATTTTTCTATACATGAAAAAAATGATAAATATAAAACCTCTTAACCTCCTCCTTGGAGCTAATAAGCAGGCATGAATAATGTAGTTAATGTAAGTAGAATGAATTTCCTACATGAAATAAGCTGTTTTGCTCTAAGAATTTGTATTCTAATGTAATGGACCCTTGATGTTCTCTCTTGAAACATTCTTTCTTGGGTGGGTTATTTTAATGAAGTCTGATTAACTTAGGACATAGTTAAAAATCATCAGTTAGACCTCCAGATCTGTTTCTAAATTAGTTATTAAGATAAATGCTTTCTTGTGTTTGCTATATGCTTTGAATTAAACAGAACTTGTTGGGCAAACTAAAAGTGGCTTAGAAAATACATGTATAATAACTGTTTCAAAAATATTATTTATCAATGGCAACAGAAATCACAGAGATAAAGCATGAGAAAAATTATCAATAATATTATTAACTAGTGTTAATGACAGTCCCAAAGAAGTGTAGTTGTAAATATACTATTGATATGGGCATGCTTTCCATGAAATATATGCAGACTGGTTATGCTCAATTTTATTAATAACTGGCCCATTGTTTAGTGACAAATCTCCTAGTTAAAAGAAAAAATCAAATACTGTTTGATTAACTTTTCTTTTGACTGTTTTTTTTATGTTACATGTATTTATTTTGGTGGCCCACACAGATCAGAGGAACGAGGTAAGTTACACAAAATTATTCAATTTCACCCAGTAGTAAGTTGTAAAATTCACATGGGAATCAATGGGTATGGTAGAACCAGTCACGGGCATGTGCAGTCACAGTTATCTGTTCACTTTAACCCAAACACACACCTGCATTTATACAAATGTTCGTCCTTCTATTCAGTGCATCTTTTGGTGGGTCAGACTTTTAAGTCTGTGTATGAAATCCTATGATGTGACGATTTAAATGAATCCTCTTTGGTGTTACTTTCACATGGTACTACTTGTGTTTTAGCATTTGACAAACTGAAATTTGGAAATTTTGTTAAATTCTAACTTTGGCCACTTTTGGGAGTGGAAGGGTTAAAATATAGGTGCATGTTATGATTTTCAGATGAAGGAGGTCTGGGCGGTCGGACTCGGAGTTTGGACAGCTTAGAGCCTGAGGACGAGGAGGAGATTCCAATCAAAAGGAAGAAAAGCAGGCCACTTGAAGAATCAGCGGACCCTGGCAAGAAAAGTGAAAAGCTAAAGCGAAGACAGCATGTTGAGAAACAATCTTCAGAAGGTGCATTGTAAATCTCTATACAGAATTTCCTTGCAGCTGCTCTCTGTTTTGAAAGTTAATTTAATAAGCCATTTGTGTCTTCCAGAGTTGCTTCATTGTAGTGCGAGGTCCAAATTTTTTCCTCCTTCCCCTAAAATGGTCGATTTTTACTTTAGTTTTTGAACCTGCGAGTTTTCACTGTGGAAATAGAAGACTTCGCCTCCCCCTCTTTGTGGGTATAATGCCAGGGGCGAGGCATTTTTTCTTTCTTTCAGAACTTGACCCATGCGTCTAATCTTAGCTAGCTTAACTGGTTAAAGTGGTTTTCGTTTGAGTGTCGTAAAACCAAAACCAAAGTAATTACTCTGGCCAATCACATAGGACACAGACAATACATTGAACCAATCAAAACTCGAAGTAATTACATGTGGCTGACGCAAAGCGCGGGAAAATGCATGCGAGCGCGTCACAATTGGCTTTGGTTTTACTTCTGATTGGATGAATAGGTGGCGCGAATCTTTTAAGCCAATCGCATCGTGTAGAAAGTGCAAAACCAATTACTTTTCGACACTCAAATGAAAACCGCTCTAAAGGCTTTGATCTAATGTAATGTCGTTTTCCTTAATCAGGCGAAGAGGAGAATGAAGACGAACGTAAAAAACGCAGGAAAAAAGTAAAGAAGCGACATCTGAGTGGGAGTGTTGTCGTTACGAAGTCCCACAGCCCAGAGCAAGAACAGAAAAACTGGGGAGACGACGATTCTGAAGAGGAGAGAAATGAGACTTTAGACTGGGAAGAGAGAGGAGAGCTAGACTTTGAGAGGCAGCTGAATTTAGAAAAGAGAAGACAAGATCTTCAGCGACAATTAGCGCTTATGGATGAAGAAGAAGCTGCGAGGGAAAAAGCTGAGAGGAAAATCAGAGAGCCAAAAAAAGACAGAGAGGAAGAAGCTAAACCTGTCGTTCCCGTCGTGCATAGCAAGCTCCACCCCGAGAAGTCGTCCGTGTCACCTGGGGACGAGTTCTCGCCAGTCTCCTCGCAGTCAACACCAAAGAAAAAGAAAAAGAAGGTAGACGGCGAAGCGAAAAAAGTAAAGACCAAGCGCAAGTTGTCGCCAGCAGAAAAGGAGCTTAAGAAAAAGAAAGGCGTCAAGGCGGCGACTGAAGGCGTGGAAGCTAACACTGGCGAGGAAAGGACACGAAAAATCACAGAATTGTCGCCTGAACCGTCAAAAAGTAATATCAGTAGAGAACAGCCTGAGTTTGAAGTTGTCGTTGAGGAAAAATCACGAGCAGTCAAAAAGAAGCAGTCGAAGAACAAACCTAAGGTGAATAGCGGTGAAGATGCGTATGAGAGCCCTTCGGATGTCGCAGTACGGCGATCTCAGAGACCGCTGTCTTCTGAGGAAATCCCGCGGGATAAGAGGGCGTTTAGTCCCGAAGAACAGAGGCAACCTGCGGAGAAGTTACGTCGACGGATAGCTCTGTCTTCTCCAGAAACTGCTGATTCCCCAACTTTTCGCTACGCTAGTGAGGAGAGGCGAAGGGTTACGGATCTCCCCGATGGAAGCCCTCGGAAACCTTTGCATGATGTTCATGGCAACAGACCTCCGGGTGAATCGGACTACAAGGCTAAAGCAAAGGGTTATGACAAGCGTTACAGACAAGAGGAATCTCCGGGGGGAACACCGGAGCATGGCCGCCGAGCAGCAGTCAAGGATCAGCGTCACTTCGTGGAAGGACGGGTGGAGAGAAGAAAGGTCATTGTCGACGAACCACCGCCGCGAAGTCCATCTCCCGAAGATATGCCCCCACGGGGCCCGATTACACCACCCGAAGAGCAGAGAAGGCGGCGAACACCTCCCAGGGAGGATAGAAGAGGGCCCCGAACTCCCCCTGGTGAGCCTGAGTATGATACTGATGTACAAAAACATTTGACGAGTGAGCGAGCCCCACCCAGGCGACGGGGACCCCAAACGCCACCTCATCCTTCCACTCCCCCGGTGCGGGCAAGATTTGACAAAAAACGTGAAGAGATTTACGAGGGACGGCCCGAGGCTGTGCCTTATCGCGAAGATTTGCCGAGGCCTAAAGATCGAGCTGACCGTGACACAAGGTACTCAAGGGCGAGGGGTGAAGAGGCAGCTGATGAGTTGTCTCGAGGTGGTCGAGGACATCCTCCGACAGAGGAAGACTTCCCCAGAAGTCGAGGTCAGGATGAAGAGCCAGGTCGTTTACGACATCGTGATGACCGCCAAGAAGACTTCCATCAACGCGGGCGCCCGCGGGACGACCGAGCTGACGATTTTCATCGAACTCGGGAAACTGAACCAGAACGAAGCGATGATCACCACCGAAATCGGGTCGACGATCCAAGGGGTGATGAGTTCCAGCGACGAAAACCCGAGGGAGATGACGAGTATCTTCGTAGAAGGGAAGAACGAGATGAAGGCCATTTTCGCGGACGGAATCGTGAGCTGGAAAAAGACGACGAGCGCCATCGACGAAGAGATGAACGCGGTGATGAGCATCAACGAGGCAGAGGTCGTGACGAGTACGAAGATGAACTTCAAAGGCCTCGTGGTCGGGATATTCCCAGGCGTCAGTTTGAAGGCGATGACAGGCACTGGGAAGGACGTGGGGAGAGAGATTCTAAAGAAGGACAGTTTATTGATCGGGATAGACGGCGAAATGACATCCCGCGGCAGGATATGCCTGACAAGTAAGATAAGAGTGACAGTCCCCAGTAGGTTTTTCGGAAATCGGTGGTCGCTTTATTTGAAGGCCCACACCACTGTTCGAAAAGAGTAGGGGACGTAGAGTCCTGTGGTTTGGCCAACCTTTCCTGGGCTGGGTGGGTCATCTTTATATAGGGATAACATCATGATTCTCCTTTAGGTGTCGTAATGGCTACTTGTAAACAGTGCATGTATGTATGTCATCTTCACTCAGGCTACATGGCACCTTGTTTTGTAGAATGACAATGATTCTGTCTTTAAAAACTCTAAGGATGGACTCTTTAAAGCGACGTAGATTTTGCACGTTCCATATAGAGCTCTTCCCTAATATACTTATTTCGAATCTTTATCTTTCAGTCGCGCCCGGGAAAGACCTGGCGAGAGACCACGTGACAGAGATGGTCGTCATCCTCCTCCCGGACCTGACTATCACAGACGCACTTCCCCCATCTCCCATGGCCCGCGACGATCTCCCCCGCCACACGGTCCCCCACGGGGTCCGCATCGTTACATGGAGCGCCGGCGAAGTTTATCCCCAGGCGGTCGCAGAGATGAAGGTTACCGACCGGGACCTCCCAGAGATCAGGGTGGTTATGGTATGGGACGAGAGCCAATGCGTGGAAGAGGTGGATATTCAGCGCCTTTTGATAGCCGTGGTAGACCAATGGACGACGGACGAAGGCGAAATTCACCCCCACCTAGACAGTATGCGGATAGAGGCAGAGGAGCTCCCCGTGGGAGGGGAGTCAGAGGTAAGTGTGGCCGGGTCAATGTGCTGTTACAAGACGCACATCAAGCGGAAGTGGTCTTTTTTTCATTTTTTGATGGTGATTTTGCCCCAGTTTTTGGACGAATCGTCTCTATAATAGTTAAGACACTAAGAAATACAAGTTTGGGAGCGTCAAGGTGCTTTAAAACAAAAAAGACCTAAATGTTTTTGTTACAGTTTAAAAAGTAACTTTCATGTGGTGCTTTGGTCGTCCTAAGCGATTAAGGTTTCTGCTGTTTAACGTAGTGTAAAGACTGTTAACAGTCCCCTATTTTTGCTTAAGATCGTCAGGCGGCCATGTTAGGTTTGTTTGTACCGAGGGGGTGGGCGTTGGGGTTTATAGCGGTGGGGGGAAGAAGGCCTCTCCCCAAACCCTCCTCCGCCCCTTAAGTAGGTTTGACACACATCTCTAGGCTAAATGCGGAACATTTAAAACCAAGATGGCCACCCGTAACGCAAAGCGCTCGATCTCGACGAACTAACGAAAAAATAGGGGACAGTAAACAGGTTAATGTAGTGTTAGCCTGTAAAATTTCTCGCATATTACTTAGCATGCAGGTATGCCTGTGAGATACTTTGTCGCTAAAAGGCAGAGATAAACGCAGAGATAAACGCAGTATATAGTTTGTTTATCATTCCTCGTGTTTAAGGTAACAATGCAAGTTTTTTTTTCGTTTGAACTTCGATTTGTTTGTTCGCTTTAATAAAGTAAGTGATTTGTTTGAACAGCGGGCCGAGGCTTCCCCGACAGAATGCGTCCGCCAGGGGACAGGTTCCAAGAACCTCCACGCGACAGCCGAGCACCTTGGGATCCTGAACGTCGCCGTGAAAGAGAGCATTTACGTGACCGGGGACGACCACATGATGAATCACGTGATAGAGAAAGACGTCCGAGAAGTGAGCTTTCTCCAGGTCGTGGACCGAGACACTGGGAGGATAAGAGAGGCGGTAGGTTTTTAACAGGCTAGGTTATGAACAATTTAAGATGTTTAAATTGTCTTCTCTTATTTACAAATCTGATTCAAGAACACTGCGCGGCGGGACTAGCTCAGTCGGTAGAGCGCTTGACTGCAGAGTGGGAGGTCGTGTGTTCGATTCACGGGGCCGGACCAATACTCAGAGTCTTAAAATAACTGAGAAATGAAGGTACTCCCTTTGCACTGCAAGCGGCGGGACCTACGCGTGGCTCGGATGACCACGTAAAATGGTGGTCTCGTCTCCATTAGGAGACGTAAAAATAGTCTCCCCAATTAGCACTTTCGTGCAAAATACATTGACACTCAAATAAAATGCCTTTTTTTAGTTTACTAAGAGGTGTTAAAGGGAGAATCAGAAGAGTGTCTTAAATTCTAAAGGTTGGTACACACCAGGCGACAAGTTGCAGCAACATGTCGCGACTACACGTTGCAGCGACAAATGGCTTCGTGGTCGGGGAGAATTTTTGTGAAAATCTTTGTCGCTGCAACAGAATTTGTCGCCTCAACAAGTCGCACAAATTCAGTCTGATGTGATTTTTTGCGACTTGTTGCAGAGACAAAATTCATTTGCGGAGACAAAGATTTTCACAAAAATTCTCCAGTACACACGAAGTGATTTGTCGCTGCGACGTGTCGCTGCAACGTGTTGCTGCAACAAGTCGCCGGTCCTGTACACATGGAGTTATCTGGTCACCGCGACTTGTTGCTGCAACTTGTCGCCTAGTGTGTACCGACCTTAAGACCACGGCGACTACGGGAACAAGATTTTCTCAACACTAACTAGTGCGCACGCGTTAACGAGCGTCAGTTTGGCGGGAAAACTCCATAGTCGGCCTCATTCTACCACGGGTTTTAGCGAAAATGTCCTAGACCTACTTATGACTTAATTTTTACTCGCCAATTTCGTAGGAAGCCCAGGACGTGGTAGTAGCCCCCCACGTGACCGGCGAGCGCATGAGCAAGAGAAAATACCGCGTGAAGTGGAGGAAGATCGCAGACGTAGATCAGAGAATGAAGAGGACGAGTGGGAATATGAAGAAGATATTGGAGATGACAAAGATAGAATACCAAAACAGGGAGAAAGGTACGTGAAGTACAGTATCACGGCTGACAACTCACTAAGCCACCTCCCCTTGTATTACCCTTGCGTTCCGTTGGCGCGACTCACCTTACCCTATTACATAGTACCTTTTCGTATAAAGTACCCGTTAGAAAAAGGCTACCTGCAGTGAAACAACTTTAAAGGGGAACAACAGACCAGGGGCCCGTTTCTCGAAACTCCCGATAACTTTTCGGGCCCGAAAACCTGTTTTTGTTTGCATGTTTGCATTCAAGATCAAAGTTTTAATAATTTTGAAAATGCTATGATGAAACTATCAGTTAACGAAGCAAAATTGGCCGGCTTGTGAGATAGAAACTTTTGATTTCAAAATTTGCCTTCGGACCCGAAAAGTTACCGGGCCTTTCGAGAAACGGGCCCCTGGCCCCAGTTGTTCAAAGGATGGATAACGCTATCCACCAGGCCCGGGTTGCTCGAAGCATGGTTAGTGCTAACCAGCGTTAAATACCATGGAAACCTATACATTTTGATACCTCTTAACCAACGGTTAGCGCTAACCAGGCTTCGAGCAACCGGCCCCAGATAAATCACTATCCACATGATAGCGCAATTGGTTTCCCTAATACTTATCCCGTTGGATAGTGATTTATCCGGTGGATAACGCTATCCAACTTTTGAACAACTAGGGCCAGTAATTTATTCCGCTAGGGCAAGGTGTTGTAATGAAAGAGTCATCCCCCAGTCTAACATGCTGTGATGTAATGCAGGCATTTTCTGGTAACGTAACGAGTGCTAGAAGTCTTTTAGATTGTCACGTTGTATTACAGAGCCCACAGTTCAGTCGAACCAGTAAAGGGGTAGTCTCCCTCGCAACCGTTTTTGTCTCGTGACGGGGAAATCGTTGCGTGACGAGACAAAATGGCTGAGTGGGAGACTAGGGGAGCTTCTTTACGGATATCCGCTTAATACGTTAATTATGTTGACAATGTGCTTTTTAATCACAGAAAACGACCCAGAGAAAATACGTCGTCTGTGTCTACAACGGAGTCGCCATTAGCAGGGAAACGACGACGAAGTGAAACGCCGGAGACAGAAGAGACAGCGGTTCCGGAAGCAGCTGAAGTAGGAGACAAGAGTGGCGAAGCCCAACCCACCACAGAAACACCAACCAAACAAACTAAGCCCGAAACAGGGACACCTACCAAAGCAGTTACCAAAATAAAAAAGAAGAAGGCTGGTAAAAAGGAAGGGAAGATCGTCAAATCCGAAGGTGAAGGAAGTGTGGAAAGTCACATGACCCAAGAAACGGTACCGGAAACCGAAGCTCAGATTGAAAGTGAGAGGCAGCCTAAAAGCGAGAAAAAACACAAGAAAGATAAGGTAAAAACCAAGGAGAAGGCGACAAAAAAGAAAAAGAAAAGCTCTACAACATCAGCAGAGGAAACCGATGTAGTTTCGGAATTACCTGATGAACCAAAGAAGGCCCCGGAGGAAGGCGGGGCCGTTCCATCGGAAAAGATCGGAGAGGCGATTCCACCGTCAGAGGGAGAGACCATTACTAAGTTGGCAAAGAAACGCAGGCATGGAGATGCTCCTGAAGGAGATGAAACCAAAGGAAAAGGAAGCGATAAACCGCCCAAGAAAAAGAAAAAGAAAAAACATCAGCCCGAAGTAGTCTTTCAACCGTGGGCAGACCTTGAAGGTGAAGACGAGGACACGAGCTCAGGCAAGTTGGAGAACAGTGATCAAGTAAGTGATAAGGCTGCCCCGATGCAAAAGGATAGAGAAAATGATGGCGAAAAATTGACTGGCGAAAATACAGGCGGCAAACAGGATTCTTCCAAAGTCGAAGAGCAAGTGGCGGTTTTCAGTGATTGGAGCGACGATAGCCCTATCGGGGACGACACTTGGTCGGATATAAACGAGCCGGCAGAAATCGCCGACAACAAGCCGAAAGCCAGCAAGGATGAACCCGCAAAGGTTGGTTCTCCTGTGGAAAATTCGGTGCCTGCCTATGACGATGTTTACGATCCGATAAGCGACGATGAACTTGATGCGATGTTAGGAGACGAAGATGAGGAGGGTGGTGTTGGGATTTCTGGCGCTACAGGTCATGCTAGTGCCCCTATGGCGGTAGAAGACGTGGATTGGAGTGCTTTGGTCACCACCCAAGGCTCAACGGAGAAAACAGGTATGAAAATTTACCATCTTTTTGTGTCGTGCGTATTGTTGTCTAGTTCTTCTGAATATGATTCGAGATCGAAGAATGTAAACAGCAATTTGTTTCATAAGTTCATTTCATGTTCATTTTCATTCCCAACTTTACGTTTCAGCTGAAACATGATTCAGTCCACGGACCGGCTTTGTTTGAGAAAAACATGTATACCAGCAGTCCACAACCAGGAGCGAACAACTTCCATGTACTGGTGTCATGAAATTTTCGCCGACCAGTATAGTTTTAGAACGATTTTGGCGCGAATTTGGAACATCTTTCAAGTCCCACAAACCAGTCAGCAAAACTACACATTTAGTTGAATTTCCTTATTGACATTCTCTACTTTAAATACGCTCTTGGAGGGAGTATACCTTCCATTTTCGGTGGAAAGGTGCCCTAAAGTGTATCTAAAAATAAACCGTCGTGTAACATTGGCTTAGTATTAAAGTTGCACGCTTTGGGTCATGGGATCCTGGTAGACACATTACTATGTATCAATACAGTACATCACACGTTTTGGTACTATACAGTTTTTCTGTTGTCTCTGGTTTGTAGGAGTCGAACCTGGATCTCACTTAAAGCGTTTCACTCCTGGTAGCGTGTTCTCCCGTATTGGAATCTCTTCCTCGCTTGCTGGTCCGCGGCTAACCAAACTAGTACAGGAAGCATGCGCAAAGGCAGCGAACGAAAACCCCACTGGGGCAGAGACAGTCGAGCCTACTGACGTCGAGGGCGTGAGGGGGTCTCCAGGTAGCAATAGTATTGGCGCGCTAATGGCAGGTGCTGCTGCAAAAAGGCGGGAAAGACAGTTGTTGTTTTCTGACGTTGGACCGTGTAGACGGGCTCTATGCGCCCGCAAGGATCTGGCTATGAGAAAGCGGTTGCGAAGGTTAACTGGAAAGGTACGTTATAACTTAAAACGCAGAAGTCGACCATTTTTATTAATTCGCGTGCTGTCATGTATAATAGTCCAATGAGCGAAAATAGAAGACTTGAACATTTTTGCCTAGTCATTTTCATTTGTTCCTTATTTTTAATGTTAACTTTTTTACGCGAGAACTATGCCGGCTTCATTTATTTAGGATTTAAAATTATTCTTTATTAGTTTGAGTTTTTAGTTTTTGTTTGTGTGTAGCCAGAAGTTCGTATTCTTCCCCCTATTACCTTTTGAATTATCTTGTCGGTAAAATAAGTAAACTGTATTCTTTAAACTATAGATCTAACTTTTCCTACATGATATTTGCTTGATTTTTAGGTCGGCGTTTTCCAGACCCCGCCGTCTGCCCCGGTCGACAATGAACTTTATTTGATGAGCGTAGCCTTGTACAAACACGAACAAACCTCTACAGACTCCTCTAATGGAAAACTTATCCCCTCAAGGGTGGGGTCAGTTCTTGCCACGCTGACTTCATAAGCCTACTATAATATCCTCTTTTGCAATTCCCAATTCCAGAAACTATAAGGGAAATGTGTAGAAGTTTTTGGCGCAACGATTTCTGGGAGCATTTGGGTGGATAAGCGTTACTTGTGATTGGATAGTTGCCTTGATGCCTTATCATCGACCAATAGACCTATTCGCCGGGCTAACTCAATGTTGTACCCAATTCAAACCCTTTTAGAATAAAACGTCGTGTTCCAGGAATTTCCATGTCATTAAAATGTAAATGCCACATTATAATGCAAATACAATACACAAAGAATCTTAACCCCGGACGATTTGAATTGGGTACAACACTGAGTTATCCGAATAGGTATATCATAACTACCACTTGTCCACCCAAACCAACCAGAAATCACTGCACCTGAAACTGGCACCCATTCTCCCTTGCGTTTGTGAAGTGGACAATTAACCTGTAGTATATTTTAAACCATTAAAAGCGTAAGTAAGCTCAAGGATAACTTTGTGGTGACTTTTCTTTGTTTCTATTTGTCTTTGTTCTCGTGGATTCTATTTCTATTCAAATCCACCTGGCACAATGAATCAACACGGTATCAGGGCATGAAAGAGGACCTGCTTGCCAGCTGATATCAACCCCTTTTACCCGTGACCCAGCCCATAAAAAAATGACCCCACCATCGGGTTTACGCCCACTAACCACTCTTTTCCAACTGCGGCGCAATCTAAAATGTCAGCTGTCTCCTCCCCTTTGCTCATGGATCGGGAGAGAAAGATAGCGCGCTGTCAATTCGTCAATACGTCCGACAAGCGTCAAATCAGTGAATTTCAGGACATCATGGACTTTAAGATCCGAGGACGGCGACGGCAGCGTAAACGACACTGAAAAATTGAATTCGCGTTCTTTCAATCTTCATGGCGATTACTCCAAGTCACTAACTTTGTCAAATGTAGGTGAACCCTCCTAAAGTTGAATTTCTGAGAACCACAACCGAGTTCAGAAAAAGAGAGGAAATTTCGTCCTCGGTTGTGTACTTCCTCTGTAAAACATGAGATTAGGCATTTTCACGTCGTAGTCGTGCAGTGACGACAAAGAAATGTACAAGAGAGCGTGATGCACGTGCAAAATTATTGTTTTGGTGATTAAACCTTTTGCTTTTTTGACGTCCTCGTTGCCGTCGCCGTCGTCGGATCTTAAGGTCCCTAAAAGGACTCTAAGCAAATCGCTACGGCGACCTCTACTACGCGGTCGTGGATGCAGAGCCCTGGGGAGAGCAAAGAACAGTGACTATTTGTCGCTCATTTTCTTTCGCTGTTTGTAAAACTCAGGGAAGACGTGATTACTTGAAAACCAGAAGTGGAGCTCTCCACTTCTCTCTTCCCGCCGTTTTTTCGCTCGCCCTTTTTTTCGCTGCTCGCTCATCCACACTAGCCGTGAGCCTGACACAGGCCATTAACATGTTACTGAGTCATTAGTCAGCATACGTGTGCCTCTCAAGCGGTTGGGAGGCCGGAACAATTGCTCTCAGGAGCTCCTGGTGCACTAAAATGGACTAAAATGTGTCTAAACAATGGTTCTGTGAAATTTTGCATGGGCTGCCCAAGTACAGCAAGAGACTGTGTTAAAACATTAAATGAGGAGCCCATAACCCCGTGCTTATGAAAAAAAGAAAAAACTCTCAGATAACCTGAGATCAGGCCCAATTTGAGCGGTTCTCCTACATTCTCTCCAACGGCTACCGCTGAAACGAAAATAGAGCCTGATCTCAGGTCTCTTGTCAGCTTGGGTTGCAATTTTGAGCCGTGAGAGGAGTGATCAGCGGATTCACCATATACAGGAGGTTTTCGCGCGCTAACTTCACGACAGCATAGCATCAAAACAGCACAAAAATTTTTTGGAAAATAATGCCTAGAAATCAACAGAATGATACAGAAAGGCACAAAGAAGTGAACCAATGGATTTTTATTGCTCCAGGTAAAAAATTCCGCTTTGATACGCATTTAGACGATGCCTTCTTTTCACTGATCAAACATGCATGCCGGTCATGTAGAAAAGTCGGAGCTAAATCTAGACTGCGAGCAGTCTCGCTTTTGCTCGAAAATCTGTGAGTGATTGCGATCTATGTGTGAGTATTAATATACCGCACTCGCTCACAGATTTTCGAGCAAAAGAGGGACTGCTCGAAGTCTAATCTACGGTAAGCTTATATCCAGCTTGAGGGTGAAGCCGTAACAGGATTAGTTGGGGCAAAATTTCGGTAAGATTTCCGCACAGCCCCATTCATTTATTATGCATAAGCTGATATGTTTGGACTTTGAAAGAGTGCATGAGATTGCTGCATGCATGCAAAGTAAATATATGAGGTAAGAAAAAATTTTACCCGTTGTACAGGCAATCAGGGGCTCCATACTTGGAAGAATACTTGAGAACGACCAAAGCTGGGGGCTTAAATGGCGTAAGGAACCGAGTAAAAGATTCGTTCGACCAGGAGCCCATAACCCAGAGCGTTCAACTGCCATAAATTCGTGCAACGGCGTTTTTACAAGTGATTTTTAGATAAACTTTTCCCGCGAAAAATAACTGATCCACGAGGTGAATTCCTGCACTTGATCGTCGTTTAGACTGTTAGTAGCTCGCTTTGAACTTTGGACCTTTTCACAGTCGGCTATTTCGAAGATGATTTCGATTTAATTCCCTTTGTGTGAATTATGCGTTGTCGTCGATGAAGTAGACGTCCTGGCTAGGTTTTGCAAATCTTCTTCTGAACTACTAGTTTCCGTGTAAATACTGAAATTGTTGTTTGAAGTACTGTCAGAAGACTCCTCTGAAGATTCCTCACGTGCGTCCGCTATGTTTTTTTCAATGTGAAGGAGTTGTCCTATTTACGTATTAAAAGTTTATCATTGATGACGCAATTGCTAGTGACTGGCTTTTCGAAAGCAATTCGCAGAAAAAGCTTATCTAAAAATAAACCTACTTGTGGAAACGCCGTTGCGTAGGCGCAGTATGGAAGTTAGACGCTCGGGGTTATGGGCTCCTAGTTCGACTCAATCTAAGCTAAACAGCTTGAAAGCTGCAGCCTCTACAGTACTGTGTACTTGTCCCTCCCCTCCCCTGCTATCCACTTCTTCAAAAGGTCATTGATCCCTTAAGACATAGTTTCTCAGCTGTTATATGATGCAGATACATCAAAATCCCAGGGAGAGGGGAACAGTCTATTGAGTAATGATGCACAAAATCAGTGGTAGATACTGTGGGAGGTTCCAGGGGGTCTTGCTCTCTCTAAAAGCACCCATCAGAACAGGAATTTGATTTAAAAATTTAATGGCTGAGTGCATTAAAACTGGTGTTATTCTCCCTGATTGGTCATATGTTCACCAGAAAATAATGCATAATGGCCAAAAAAGGGTAGTTGTCAATAGGCTAAACAATTAATATAGGTTTGGACCCCTCTGATGAAAAATTCCTGGATCTGCCCATGAAAATTATGTGTGTTTATGCAAAATCTATTTTGAAAATTTGTTAATACAGATGCCAAAGCATCTGTATTATAGAGACATGTTGTTTGTTTTACAGATGTACAAGACAACTTATTTCACATTTCTCAATTTCTTGATTTTTACAGTTTTTTGTATACTATAATATTTTGCAAAAGAAGCCTTTAAAAAAAAATAAGGAAAAAGTAAATAAATGTTAAGGTTTTAAATAAGCCTTAGGAATGGAGGAATAAAGAAACTTCCCATCTTAAGGACAATGAAAACTGTCTATAATAGCAAGATATCTGAAATGAAGAAGATTTGCTGTAATATTCCACTCCCTGTGTAATCCAAGAAAGAGTAAGCTTGGAAGCTGTCATGGATAACTATTATAAATTTCAATGATCAAATTTTCTTCCCCAAAGTCTTACAAAGAGGCTTTTTT
Source organism: Porites lutea (assembly GCF_958299795.1). Taxonomy (NCBI): domain Eukaryota; kingdom Metazoa; phylum Cnidaria; class Anthozoa; order Scleractinia; family Poritidae; genus Porites; species Porites lutea. Next base: position 3,172,657 of record NC_133210.1, read on the forward strand.
TTACTTTTTATCAGTCAGCTTACGGTGTATTACATGTTAAGCAGTGTGATATAAAAAGTAAATTGGCCCATGTTTCATTGTACAGAAAATGCTGTTTGTGCTCCAGAAGGTGAAGATACAGAATCAGTTTTCATAAAGATTCCACATCCAAAAACAGGTGATTAAAGACTAGTTTACCCTTATTGAAGTCATACAGTTAAACCTTGTGATTTGTTTGCTGAAGTTGTGCTTATTTTTTTTGGTCTGGTCTGTTTGCCGGTAACTGCCATTAAGCGCTGGAAATTCCATGTTTATATATTATATGTGCTGGTATTTAATCTGAAGAGTACCCTTGTCTTATTAAATCTTTTGGCTAGTCAGTGTGGCACTTAACATGTTTTCAGGAGTGGTGCTTTTAACAAAACTTCTCATTTGCAGTTAACATAGTAGAACATGATCTTTCTTGCTTTTTCTTTGCTTAGTTTTTATTAATAACTATAAGAACAGCAAAAATAATATAAACAAAAATGTAGTTTTGTCAGCATTCAAAATGTAAAACAACAACAACAACAAAAAGTACTGCATTGTTGCCTGGAGGGTCACTAGTGCATACAATCAGTGTATTTGCAGTGGAAGTTATAAATAGTTTTGCTCCTAATGTAATGCTTCAATAAATGTGACACTCATTTCAGTGAAGTCATCTTTCACGTAAATATGAGACTTTATAACTTCGTCTGTTCCTTTTTTAAGGTAAAGAATTGCAGTTTCTTCTATCTCACAGTGGAGATAAGGTCTTTGAAGTACTGCGCTTTAAAGAAGAACCAAGATCATGGTTTGTAGAAGATTCTATCCAGAAAGGCAGGTGCAATTTACCAGAAAACTCACAATGTAGTCTCAGTGTCTTTAGATGCAGTTAAATGCCATTCAACTGAGTTAACATCAAAGAGATGCATTGTATTGTCCAAATGCACGAGTGACATTATTATTTTCTTTTTTAGATGGAAGTCTCTATGTCATAACACCTGTAGATCCACTTTTCCTTATTTTGCCATACCTCACCAAATTTTCACAGAAGGTAAGATAAGCCTTAAAGCCAGTGCAGCGTGTAAAGAAAATCATGTCCGATAGCCCAGGGCTTGTTGATTTTGCTATAGGGCTAGTGATTTTTGTTCTTAACTTGCCATACGGGCAAGTGCTGTTTTTTGGGGAAATTCAAATTACAGAAGGATCGTAATCAATCCTGCTAATCAAAAAGGGTTTGGGGGCTAATAATGACTTGTGGGCTGGTACATGCCAGCTACAGCTTGCCCGAATGGCAGGCTGTAAGACTGACTTTCTTTGCACCCTGCAGTGACAACTATTTTTGTAAGGAAAAAAGTGTTACAACACTTGTTCAACAAGAAAACATTTAACAAAATATATGATCTGACACTGAATGCCGTCGGAGAAAGGGCCATTCGATGTTGTTTTTTTCTACAACTTGCAATTTACTGAACAACAACAGCAGCAGCAGTGTCAAACTGTTTCACACTAGCTTAAATTTCACAGTGTACAGTGGTACACCTTAACTGATTGTTTGAGAGAGAAACTAGGCAGACATCATTATTTTGCAGTTGTGCCATAGTTTTCTGAGTCGTCTTCGTTAAAATTATTTTCTTTTGTCTTTGGTATGGTAAATGATAATAAGACTGTAACAAAGGAAATGAAATTCACACTCAGAATAATATAGAACCACAACATAATTATACATTCAATGTGCAACAAAAGTACTGTCCATTAGCCTGGGACTACTAGAGCAAACCTCTGGGTTGCCATTTTTTAATTGTGCGTTGTCCTACGGGCAAGCAGCATTTGCCAAGGTAAAGTGCAGAAAAATGTGTACATAAATGTTAAAAACAAATGGGGTTGGTAGGCCTGCACAGCTGCTCTGGGCTAGTACTGACTTCAAGACTTTATCATAAATTTTCTAAAGAATATTTTTACAAGTGTCCTGGCTCCACAAATAGCTGTACTGTACTTTAAGCAAATAGTACAATAGTACTGTACTTTAAGCAACAGCCTGCCCTAAATGCAAGTGATTTTTTTTTCATCTCACCCTAACATTGTACAACTCTGTAAACAACATGCCTACTGCAATATCCTTTTTTCATGTGATTTTTAGTTTACTACTCTGGAGCAGTTACTTGTTGATGAAAAACACCCATGTATTGGTACACTGACTGGTTGTATATCTCCTGATGAGCTCCTCAATATCTGTGATGTCAAGGAAGATGATGATCTCCAAGTTTACAGGCTCAATAATGACAAGACAATTGCATGGTTAAAGACAAAGGTATACTAAGATGTTGAATTACTAATAGATCACCTGGCGGATCAGTTGACTGTTTACTGAGACTGTGTCTTAACAATGTCACACAAGGGAACCCAGCACATGGAAAGTGGCTTTGTTCTTGTCTGACTGTCACTAAATTTTGAAATAGGATGGGAAATGGGATAAAATTAAAGAGGTACGAATTTGACATTTTCACTTTGACAACATACCATGTTTTTCTCCTTGGTAGCCAGCGCTCAAACTCCCTGTTTCCTGTCCCTTACTTTGTTAAGAGCCCTGAAAGGAATTCAGAAAATAGAATCATAGCAACCAGACACCAGAAACTCTGATGAAGGGTCTATACCCAGATCTGGATAGTGCTTATTGGTTGAAAATTTTCTTCATCCAATCAGAAGCACTGCCCAGATCTGGGAAGTGTAGCGTCACTTGCATGGAATTTCTGCACTGTCTCCTCAAATTTCATAGAGGAAACCAGTGATGGCATCGCAAATTGGCTGCTGTTTTCTTAGGCTATTAGTACCTGTAATTACGTGAGCCAATCTATGGAGAACAACTTTTCTTGTTATATTTCCTTGTCAGGTTGAACAGACTGCTGATAGTGTGCCATCAAGTGGTGTTCATGTATCTAAGGGTTCACAAAGTGCAACGTTTGTACGAAGCAAAAGACATTCTGATGTGTCAAGAGGTACTGTTTATTAATGATGATGGCTGAATATTAAGCTCTTTTGGTTGGGTTTGATTTGCTGGTGCAGGTAACGGTGCAATTGAAGCCGCCAGGATTAGGGTTAGGGTTAACTTAACATAACTTTATTATTTAAAGAGCACAAAGTACATGGGTATATGATCTAATGTGCTTATTATAGCAGAGAGATTTTTAAACACTGCATGTGAACTAACTGGAAGTGGACTTTTGTATTCTTAGCTGGTGGTTTTGCCCAAATTTTCAGGCAAGTTGTCTCTATAACAGTAATGATATAAAGCAATACAAGTTTGGTAGCACTGGGGTGTATTAAAAGGAAAAAGGCCTCATCTCTGGTTGACATGCCCAGCTCTAACCCACCCTAATGCTTTAGCTTCCTATTCACACCTACATGTACACATCCTCAAATTAAACCCTCCCAGCTACGATGCCTTCCTCATAGAACTTGCCAACTTGACATGTACTTACTGACCTTGGTTTTGTAAACATGGTAAACTTAAGTGACTATGGTGTTAAGTGTGCAGAAGCTACCTCTCCTACTCTGCATAAGTGTTAATCCCTGATCATGGTACTAAGCTAAGTGTGATATTAGGTTAATTAACATGAAAATTACAAAGTACAATAAATAGACAAAAATAATAAAGTTTGAAGTACATAATCAAGTATTTGTTATTTAACCCTTTAAGTCCCAATAGTGATCAACATTAATTTTCTCCTAACGATATCCATACATTGGCAAAAGAAAAGGTTATGAGAATTAATAAAATGCTCACCAAAGAGAAAATGCTTTGATCTTTTATCAAATTCTCTCAACTAATTCTTAAAGGAAATGTATAGAGACCAGTTTGGAGAATTTGTATGTGGATATTGGGGCTTAAAGGGTTAATAATTTTGTTTTCAGGCGACTATGTTAGATATGCCTTTGGTCTAGTGTCTGACTATCTATCTTTGCAATGGAGTGAACGTCTTAAAGAGTCTTTAAGGTAAGGAAATGTTTACAGACACTGTAAAAGAAGCCACTGGTTACTTCTAGCTTTTACCAGTATTTGTCTTAGTAATGTGATTGATTGATCGACCAGTCAAGTGACATTCTGCAGATTAAAGTGATAGGTTTCAATTTCAGTCGGACCATCAAAAATGAACCTTTCCTGTGACCATCTTTCATTTCTTAACAACTGGCCTGCATATAACAAGCGTTTTTTTTGTGTGTGTTTTTCAGGCGAACGAAGGCAACTCAAATTGAGCTAGGAGTGCCAGACACGACACATTTTTCCTGCACCTTTTCCTGTTGCTTGTGTCTGGCACTCCTCCCTCACTTCATGCGTGCCCTTGCTCACCGGAAAAGCACTAAAAAAAAATATTGCATGTTAAGACAGATGGCAACTCCTTCAGGGACGTTCATATTCTGGCATCTAATCTTTTTCTCATGACAAGGCTTGAAAAAAGTCCCATCCATTCCAGTGGTCAGGGACAAGTAGATTTTCTTGCTGAGCAAGCAACTTTAAAAGCTTACTTGCCCAGTGGGCAAGCTTAGGGTTCAGGCCAAACATCCTGACTCTTACAAAATCATTAACTGAGACATATAAAAAGTTGCCCAGGTTAACCAAAATGTGGAGCTGTTTGCCCAAAAGACCAGCTTGAATTTAAGTGTTTTTCAAGCTCTGCTTTAGTGCGTGAATTATATTTAGCACAAAGCCTCTTCTGTGGTAATAATATTTTGCATTATGTGTTTTGTACATACAAAAGCATCAAGTATCAGTTCTTAAGCTTAGTTAATTCCTGATTGTGTTGTTTAGTATCACAGATGATGCTCAACTCTCCTCCCCTGAGGCACCTCCTACAAAGGTGAGAGTTCAGTGTTTAGTGCTTGTTCCAGAATGTAACTACAATAGGGACAACTACAGTATCCCCACATCCTAGTTGATATTTTGACAGCCACCGACAAAGCCTTGGTTGGATCGGATCGCACCAGCCCTTGTAACCCTACCCTTAACCTCTTGTGGGATAGATCCAGTCCAATCCAGGCTTTGTTTGCACCATATTTTGACAGATTGACATTGGTAAAATAACTCTAAGCCCCCAATTGTTCCTCATCAGGATGGACACTGTATCTTGTTGTAGAATTGTAATATATTATTTTGGAGTGTTCCAGCTCTTTTGACAAAGTTTGTATTTAAGTAAATGAACAGATAAATAAATAAAATAAATAAATAAATATTTGTTCCATTGCCTTTTTTTCTATTAGAGAGCCAAAGTTACTGATGAGATTCCAGAGGCTATGGAAGATTATTCCAAAGAATTCAGCAAGTTGACTTCTAAGAAAGAAAATAACAAGGTTCTATTTTATTTACTTTTTATGGCATTCTAACTTACTATGCCCGTGTAGCAAGGCGTGTCACACACAAAACTGACATTCAAAGTAGGATGCCCAACGTTAGCTTGTCCATAATAATACTTTGAAGCTGTTGCCCTACAAGGCTATTCAGCCATCAGCTTTCCGTGCTGGTTCCTTTCCAAAGTTTAAGAGTCTTAGCAAGGTTACATTTTGGGAAACACAACTCTGGGCTCGCGCAACATAACTTCGGGCAAGGTTATTTTGGGTTGAGTGGAGTTGTAACCATGGTCATCTCTTTGCAGTCTCAGCCTTAGTGAACGAACCACTGTTATGCCTCAATACCTTTAGTTTTTTCAGAGGCATTGTTAAACCTATCTACCGTGTAGTTAGTTTGGTTTGGCTACGGGCCTGTCCTTGTTTGTTGAAAAAACTCATTCATTGACAGAAACGATTATGAAGAAGAACTTGTAAGGCGTAGGTTTGTCTTACTGTTTTAACAATACCTTTAGTTTCTTCAGAGGTATTGGTGCTTCCACCTACCGTGAGTAATTATTTTGCTTTGGCTACGGGGCTGTCCTTGTTCACAAAAAACACGAGTCTTCGCAGAAAAGTTGATAAAAATGTGAGGAGAGGCTTGCAAGGCATAGTTTTGTTTCACGCAAATTTGGCCATCATTTCAAAAAATTAATGAAGTTAATCCCCCCCTCACGTGTTTTATTGCAGACTAGTAAAAAGTTAACAGCTGCACAGAAGTCATTATCAAAGGTGGACAAAAAAGGAATGAAGTCATTATCGAGCTTTTTTGGGGCTGGAACCAAGAAAACAAAGAAAAGCTAGCAAAGAACTAGAACTGTTCGTTTTTTGGGAAAAACGCTACCCTTCCTGTTCCTTTTAGAGGCTGTGGTACTCTTGCTCTGGCATGTGAAGGGAGAAACTCTACAGCAAGGAAAAACTGGACGAGATGATTCCTGTATTTTCTTTATTTTACTACCGTACGATCAAAATTTTTCGTGGTACAAACTACCCGTTTGTTTTTGCAAATGTATAAGTACGTTGTGGTCGTATCCTGCATGTATAAAAATTGTGTAAGATCGCGTCAACATGACCTACTTGGCCAGAGTAGGCAAATGCTAAGTGTTTTTGTTTGTTTGATTGATTGATTGATCTTTATTGCCGGGTTAATGCTCGGTTTCTAAAGGGGAGGCCAATTTTCCTCTACCCTGGGTACCAGAGGTTTTTTCTCGCGTGCGTCGGGTAGCTTCGTTTCGTCGACCGCAGGCCGACACGTGTTCGGCCGAAGGCCAATGACACGAGCGGCGAAGCCGCGAGGAAAAACGCGCGGGTAACTTTTCAATACTTGACCGAAACCGGAAACCGCGCATGAAAAGCCTCTGGCACCCAGGGTAATTTTCCTCAAAATAACCACACAAGTTTGACAGTTCCGGGGCCAGCTTAGAGGGAAGTGGGTGAAGGGAAAATTAAATCACCCAAAAGGCTCAAAAAAGAGGGTCGTGAAGGCGGATGGGGACAAGAGGCACATCTTTATTCAATTGTCCTATTGGAAAAAAGTGGCAAATGTGTGTGGCCAAATCACAGTTCCAGTGGCTAACATCTCTTTAATTAAACGATCAATCCATTTATTTTAACATCAAGGAGCTAAAAAATTGTTCAAAATACGAACGTGTGCAATCCAAAAAAGGTATATCTGCGCAAAGGATGGCGGAGTTAGCTTCGTTTCTAGTCAATGCCTTGTCTTGCGCGATTTCTAGAAACGCGTCGATCTAGAGGAGGTTGGATTTCTGATTTTGTATGTAGACAATCATTATCCTTTTTTTTTTACCTTACTCGAGCAATATGTTGTGGGGGGTGGGGGGGGAGTGAGCATGTCTTGCCCTCAAGAATTAAACCAAGACAAAAATTAAATCTAGTTCCCGTTTATTTCTTATTTTATGTTGACATCAAATAAGCAAAAATTACTCCACATCTAGCAGTTGGTTCTACCAAATTTCTTGTCTGTTTCCCCTGTCCACACATCCCCAATAAGGAAAAGCTTTGTTGATGGTCTTGCATCATTCTGTCAAAAAAGCAGAGTTGAAGTTATCAAACTTCTAAAAACTTCCTTGTAGAAAAAAAATCTTCCCTAAACGACGCGTAAAAAGGTTTCACGCTCGACTAAGTATTTTAAACACATTCACAACTAACTGCAAAGACCTAACAAGTATAGGAATTACACAAACATAATAGGCCGATTTTCAATCTTTACCAAGCCCGACCACGCCCCAGGGGTGCTTATAATTTTGGTCGGAAGGTTAACGGTTAAGTAATTTTTCGGCGATTCCAAATTGAAAGGAAAAGTCAACCATCTGTCAGTTTCAGTCTCGCGCTATACTATGTTCTCCCAGCCTCGTTCCCAGTCGTCCTCGGAGATTTCGGATGTAAAGTCACCTGTCAAGCTTCCCCCTTTTTCCTCTATCCACGGACCCGTTTCTTGAAAGGCCCGGTAACTTTTCAGGCCCGAGTGAAATTTTAAAATCATAACTTGTTGAAAAGTAGCACAAGTCCTGGCTCACAAACCAGTCAATTTAGTTTCGTTAACTGATAGTTTCATTGTATTATTTTCAAACATGGCAAAAATAAATCAGCTTCCCGGGCCCGAAAAGTTAAGGGACTTTTGAGAAACGTTGGATGAATTTAAAAAAGGCATCTTTCAACGCTTGGGTTTTTCAGTGTTAACTTAACCCCCCATAATGTAACTTAATGACACTATGACGTCGGCCTTGTCAACAGATTTCCCTTTCTTCTTTCACTGAGTAGCACGGAATGCCTTTTCAAATTTAGCTGCGTATTTAAGCGAAGAGTATTTTCAAGTATTTTAGTTATATAACGCTGTGTAAAAGGGGTTATATTAAGCTGGCGATTATTCGAATCCAGAGGGCCCCCTTCAGCGAAATTAAGATTGATTTTGGTTGCCTAAATCAAAAGAAAAAAATCCGCAAGCATTTCGCAGCAGAGATAGAACTGAAACCTACTGATACCGGTGTATTCAAAATGCAGAAAAATATACAGTAAGTGAGAAAACAATTTAATGCTTGTTCCTATAAAGAGAGTGAGGAAGAGAGGGGGGGACTTGTTTCCAAGTTTAATCTAGGGGGTGGAGGTGAGGAAATTCTATGCCATAGCACTTTGAGATGCGCAATAGCACGTTAACCTAGATAATTAAAACGATAACCATGGATTCGAAACAAGTCCCACTTGCTATAAATCTGTTAACAACACACACCTGAGCAAGCGGATGCCTTGATTGTTTCAATCATCTTTTGCAACTGCGAGAAGTCTTTCACCTCAACCGCAGGATTCCCTTCTCCTGCAATTTGCTGAAGAATTTCCTTATTCACGCCACCACCTATTCCAACAGCAACAGTGTTCACGTGTTTCTCCTGTTGAATTTTATAGAGACAACTGCGCTCGTTAGACTTGGCTTTAAGTGGGGTCATTTTGAAATTTCAGCGTCGCGGACGAATCCAGTTATCACTGTCAAATATTAACAAAGAAACATTGTTTATTGAAGATCTTTTAAGAAACGTCAGCAGTGAAAAGCATCTAAGTAACAGACCCCTTATCACTTTTGTATTAATATTTTTTTTCATAATTTGTAACGGTCTTTTTTTAAGATGTACGATGATCACCATACGAAAATTCAAGTTGATATAAAAATGCCCAAGTTCACAATGGTTATCACCGCTGTTTGTGATTAAGCACGTGACATTACCTTAATGTGATCCCACCGAATTTTATTCAAATAGGCCATTTCGATTCTGAGTCCTAAAAACTCTCGCTTTCAAAACGAGGCTTAGTGGAAAACTTTTGTTGTTAAAATGAGTTTATTTGCATGAGAAAAAAGAGTCATTTTCGTACTTAGCCTCGCTTTGAAACAGAGGCTTGAGGCAACATTGGTATGACATCATCGGCGTTAATGAATTCCACTGCACACTAGTGAGATTCCACTTCAAAACACGGCCTAACCGGTACATCCTGAACTACTAACAAATCAGGAAAAATTCCAAAAACTTTTCCTTTCATCGTCTAATGAGCTAATTCGAATTATGATGACGAAAAGTACGCAATATCGTAAAATACCAACCTTTAAATCTTTTGAGACCCTCTCCGCAAACTCTTTAAACTCCTTTCGGCTCAGCTTAGTCGGCTTACCATCAGTTAATACAATCATGACATTTGGTTTATCTGGCCTATCTCCTCCTTCCTTGCTGAACAACTCATCCCTCGCCATTTGTAAAGCAACGTCAGTCCGGGTTTCGTATTCCAACTCAAGAGGCTCGTCGGCGATTCTCTTTAACAGAGCTTCTCTGTCATGAAACTCGGCTCGTGCAAAGTTAAATTCCATTATCGCCTTGTTGTGGAACGTAATCAAACCGAAGTGGTCAGCGGCTGGCGCAGGATTGAACTTTTTAATGAGGTTTTTCAAGAATTCGATGACGATTTTTAGATTTTTTATCTTTACACTCTTTGATTTATCCAGAACGATCCCAATATCGAGTCCTGCTACACACGGCGGTGCTGTGTAAGAATTTTAACAAAGCAAGAATCATTATTAATATTTCTTCCAAAAAAGGAGAAAAAGTCTCAGTTGGTAAAAACCAAGAAATAAGAAACTCCTGATTTCACCCGCAAGTAATTCATGTCTTAACGTTTTCTACCAAAACGAATTTGCTCATTCCCCGGCTTAAAAATGTACCTATCTCCGTACAAAGACGCGCATTGCATTCTTAAGAACCATGTTCATAAACTCGACGGAAAAGACTTAGATTTTCTTAACTGGGTAAACAAAAATATTGTTTGAAGTTTTCATAACTTTCAAAAGGGGGCCGATTTAGTGAGCGAAGGGTTGATTAACTCCTTCAAGCGATGTTTATTATCATTATCATTACATTATTATTAGCATCATTTATTTTTTTATTTATTAAGATTGCTTATTTTTAAAAAGAAGAATAAACTCACGACATTCTTGCGTGCTACACTCTTGTGTCTTCTTAGCTGGTCCCAGTCCACTGCAGTTTTTTCCGCCGTTTGACGGAGGGGGATTGGTACAGGTTCTTGTTAATATCTGTGTTCCTCCTCCACAGGTAACACTGCATTTTGAAGCTGACCAATCGGTGTAACGGCCGTCAATTGCTAAAAAAAATGAGAAATACAATAACTGCAAAATGCGGAAAATGCACCTTAAATGAACAAAAAATTAAAGATAAAACGATTAAGACTCAGACCTCCAAACTTGAACTTCTCAAGTTGGTAGGAATTTGCTGGGGCGTACGTTATTACTATCTTTAAGGTACTTTTAATAGACAAAAACGTACGGCATGTATTCATGTTGCAGTCCTTTGTTATTGAGGCGGGTCCCAGTCTACTGCAGTTCTTTCCACCGTTGGACGGAGGGGGATTGGTACAGGTTCTTGTTAACGTCTGTGTTCCCCCTCCACAGGTAACACTGCACTCAGAAGCTGACCAATCAGTGTAGCCGCCATCAATAGCTAAAAACATTGAAAATATATTAACTGCAAAATGCGGAAAATGCACCTTAAATGAACAAAAAATTAAAGATAAAACGATTAGGACTCATGCAGACCTCCAAACTTGAACTATTAAAGTTGGTAGGAATTTGCTGGAGCTTATGTATTACTACCTTTAAGGTACTTTTAATAGACAAAAACGTACGGCATGTATTCATGTTGCACTCCTCTGTTATTGAGGCGGGGCCCAGTCCAATGCAGTTTTTTCCGCCGTTGGACGGGGGTGGATTGGTACAGGTTCTTGTTAATGTCTTTGTTCCTCCTCCACAGGTAACAGTACACTTTGAAGCTGACCAATCAGTGTAGCCGCCGTCAATAGCTATATAAGGAGAATTTTAGAAAAAGTTATTTATTATCTTCACAGGTAGCCCAAGCTCAAAAGTGAAATTTTTTTTTCCGCATAAACTTAAAAGGTTTTGATAAAAGAAATTAGCAATCGCTATAACATGTCCTTGTTCTATATAATATGCATTGCATGTTCTAGGTATTTTTCACCATTTTTGAGTGACTACTTCAGTTGAATAAAGCTTTTTGTTCTGTCTATTGTTTAGCATTTATGTTTTTTTATGAACCTTTGACTTTTTCGAGCAACAAACACGGTCTCAGATAAAATAAAGGAAATAATAAGAAAAATAATTTTTTTGAATGAAAAGTATCTATATTTAGGCATAGGGTAACCGTAATGATTTCGGCATTCAAAAGTCCCACTAAAGTTAGTGTAATTAATTTTAGTGCGGTTTTAACTTTCAAGTTATTGATCAGGATACTATAGATAGTGTTTTAAACTGATAATACAACTTCTCAACAGTCTCCTAAAATTTACTTTTGTTGAAAGAGCTCGCACCTACCACATACTGTGTCCAGGATTTCGTTAAGCTTAGCTAGGAGGCGTCGAAAATTTTTGATGACAATTACAGTACCCTTAGTACCGGCAATAGTAGCCAGGTTTTTTCTGTTGATGTTTCTTCCTATTCCAACAGCTACGATTTTAACACCTTTCCTCTAGAAAAGAAATGATTATAATCAAGTGAAGAAAACTGTCCTCTCTAGGTTTTGATCAGTATTGGGCTCTAACATTTACACAAGACTGAAGAGCTTTTTTCCCATTAAAATTGAATTTTCAAAAACCGTTGCACTGTTTAACAGCCGCTCCGGTCTGGGTTGGGTAGGGGGTTAGGGTAGGGTAGGGGTGTGTTAAGTAATTAGTAGTTATTTGGGCTGTCAATAATTATCCTTATTATTCATTCAAAGTATTTCCCCTATTCTGATTGGCTAAAAGCACATGTTTAACTCACCATGACCAGTTACTGATGACCAAATTTGGAAGAATTTTGATTTTAACGAGGAAATGACGTCAAAAATGCAGCGTTTTCGCAGGTTAAGGCACCTTTAACCGAGAAGACCTGGGGACGAGGTTGAGTTGTTTTGGTTGTGAACTTGAAAAAATGGCGGACATTTCACTCGTTTCAAGAGTAAGAACTAGGCGAAAAAATAGCTAGAAACATGGCAAGAACAGCAAGAAGACAACTCGAAGGGCGACATCTGCTATTTGGAGAATATTTTGCGGAGCTGGACAAACCTAAACGTACACCATCGAAGATGAACTGAACACCCGGGGGAGGGGGGGGGGGACTGAACATCGATGGATCGATGGAGGTACGCATGTTTTAGCTATGTTTTTAAAATATGAATTATTTTAAATGAAATATAAAACAATTATTGAATTCGGCTTTCGTATCATATGAAGAATTATGGAGATCGAGGAGGCCGAGACGGATAACACCCTCCTTGATCTCCATAATTCTTCATAAGATACTCAGCCTCATTCATTAACTGTTAATTAACGTAATTATTTCTTATTGTCCCAAAGTAAAGCTAAAATGACACTTAAGTCATTACAACATTATTTTAATTATGTCAACTGGAAATGACGATTGACCGCTCATTTCGTTTTGATCGATTTCTAAAAATGTTCTTTTGCCATACATATTTCCTCCCCTTCATTATTATTTCACATTTTAGACTGAGTTATTTTTTAGGAAACTTTCCACCTTTACTCGTCCCCTAATTGACCCAACATTTTCCCTTGAAGGCACTACAATAGAAGCCAAAATATAAAATATCAGCAAGTCCACGGCGACAAACCGTTGGGTGGTGCCGGAGCTCCCAGTTGTCAGACCTGGATCAAATCGTTTACAGTACCACCCATAACACGGCCATAAATCGGCCCATGGACAACACACGAGAGACGTAACACAAATTTTTGTAAGGTAAGCTGTTTTTTATTGAAATCCTTTCCTTTTGTTACAGAAACGATAGGTTTTTTCCCCATACAAATCCTTATATTTCGAATGTTACGGAACAATGCTGATGTTCGCCGATGCTCATATTTCGAGCTTGCGCTACCTGTGTAATAACTTGTAGAAAATCATAAAACGGCAAATTAAACTGATCCCCGATTGCTCGAACTCCCCGCTAACTCGAACTAACTCCTATGCATCTGCCTTGGATTTCACCCCAATTTTCAGACATGTTTATTTCATCGAAATTCCTCGCTAACTCGAACTAAATTTCCTTTCCCTTGATTAAAATTGCACTGAAATTTACTGCGATAACTCGAATTCTGGTTCTTGTAACTCCACTCGGATGCCATTTCATTAGCTCTGCCTTGCTGTATAATCGGTAACCCCGCACTTAACTAGCACAAATTTTGATAATTGGTACAAGCATAATCATGTTACCGCTTCTGATGAAATGATCGAGTTAAATTTGCACTGTACTATACACTAAAGTGCTGCAAAATCAGTAACTATTAATTATTTAATAAATTATTTTAATAAAAGATGCATATGGAAAATTTGACATTCAATCCACCCCGATAAGGGACCGACCATTAGAAAAGTTATGGGGGGGGGAGGGGAATTTTCGAGCCGCAGGATTTTTTTTCGTTATCAAATTCCTTGTATGAATTTTTTTTAGTCCATAGCATGAATATTTTTTAGGATTAATTGGCGTGCATGAATTTTTTTTCATTTAATTTTACCTTGAGCGAATATGTTTTTTGTACTTCGCCCCCCCCCCCCCCCCCCCAAAAAAAGTTTCTAATGGTCCGTCCCTACTCGAACCACTGCTAACTCGAACTGTGTTTCGTTTCCTTTCAGAATTATAGTTAACGGGGTCCTACTGTTCAGTATTAACGTTGGGTACATTAGGGGAGGGGTAGGTAGGAAGCTTAAAACTGATGTCAATATTTTACCTCTAGGTCAACCGTAAGTGGCCCGAATAGTGTGAAATCACGTTCTTTGTATCCAGTCGGTCTTCCGTCCGTAAATATCAACATCACATTTGTGGCTTCAGGTCTGTCACCCCTCGCGCGGGTAAACAATTTATCACGAGCTATTTTCTCCGCTTTGTCGATGCGGGTCCCCCATTTACTTGCAATTATCTTGAACTTATTGCCTACCAGCGTTTTTAGTGCTTTCTCTTTCTGGTAAGTAGGTTTGTTAAAGGTGTTGTGTAAAGTCGCGCTTGGGCCGAAAGTTATGATACCTGTTTTGAACAACAGAACCATTAAAAACAAGAAATAATGACGATGATGAGGATGATAATAATAATTATGATAATAAAAGCTTGAAACACTATCCTTGATCGACATCACAGGTACAGGCATCCCAACTCACTGGATGAGCGCTTAGTTATTTAAAAGGTTCAAATGATGGGAATAAAGAAAATTCGAAGAAATGCACCCTCGCCGGAGCTTACGCTGTATTTTGTGTCCTTGTGTCTTTAGCCTGTTCCAATTCGCGCCGTTCCCACGATCTGAACGCCTGAAACAGGCTATTGTGTTTTATCTTTTGAAGCGAGTTGGGTTAGTTTTTCGATATTTCCTCAACCTGAGTGAAAGGGACTTTTAACAAATATTAATTAACAAATTTGAATACTGGATAACCTTGAGGTAGACACCTTAGGACAAAAGAACTGACAACTTAACCATCAGCTGACTATTCTTTCACAGCAAGTTAGTTCATGCATACCAAAATGGTTTCCAGCAGGGGATACTCCTAGTCTGTTCACAATGCTGTAAATGGCATTTCGCAGCCTCCGAAGGTCTGCAGATTTTAAACTTTTGGACCTATCACCAAGAATGGCAATGTCCAGTTTTCTGCCGGAACAATCTCCTAAAATATAAAAATGTTTTTCTAATACCCATATTCAAAATGTCAAGTAGATAGCAAAAGTTGTGTTAAGTGTTTACTGGACACAATTCTTCTGACTGACCTTTCGTTAACTTGAAACCTGAAAAAAGAAATGGCGGAAAAAAAAAATCGAAAGAAAAATTATTAAATCATGAAGGAATTCATGCCCTTGAGGAAAATTCTTTAGAACGGCACTTCACCGTTCGATTTTATCACATGAATGCTGAAAAGGGAAAATCAATTAATGTTACTATACCTGGAGCTAGCAGGAGAGCAAGTAGTACCCCAAGGAACATCCTGGCGATAATCATCTCCATCTTCCACAAGCGACTAGAGTTACTAGTACAAGATCAATTAAAGTTTAACTAAATGTAGTTAGCTGTTCTTCATTTATAACACTTATGACAGCCGTGTGGGTTTTTGAAAGACATTACTTTTTCAATTAGATCGTTGAGGTGGCCGATAATGTCTTTAAGCAAACTTATTTAGGTGGCCTGTCTTGTAGTCAAACAGGTGGTCCCACACAGAAGAAATGATATTGTCAAGGTGACCGGCAGCTTGATCAGGAAGTAAAGGAGAACGCCACCCTCGAATAAACCGGCTGCACTCGATTAAGCGCCGCCGCAGAGAGAAACAAAATTACCAACGAAGATAGCCTTCGTAGCTAGCCGTAATAAACGCCACTCGATCAAACGTAACCTGCTTTGCAACCGGCCCACGCACTCGTCTAAACCATTTGTATGGTCCTCCATACAGAAGCTTTAGAACGTCTGCTACGGAGGCAAGATTAAACGCTGCATTCTAGTTTAGAAAAATGCGGCCTTTATTAGGGGATAAGAAGAAAAATCTAGACAACTACGATTCTATCTTATCAAAAAAGGAGACATTTTAACATCTCAAGTTCTGTTTTACATATAATAGAGAGATTAAGAGTCCCGCTTACGCAACTCGCGGCAAACGTAAATTTGTACCACGTGACCAAGTTTTCCCCTTAATTGTCGTTTACTATTTTTTACTTCTACTTGCCAGTTTTATCCATAAGAATGGTTCTGCACAGTTTTTATCTGCTTATTTTCTATTCTGAGAAATTCTCAGTATGAATCTGACGTATTTCGTTTGTGGTAAACGTAACAGCTCTTAATCTCTCTAATATTTACCCTGAGTGATGAAATGAACGCTGCCTTCGAATAAACGCCCGATCGTAAGCGTTGAAAATTTTAGAATGATCAAGGTACGGTACGAAGCCAAACTCACTAAAGAATGAGATATGTTCAGATTGCGGGTTGTAGCAAAAGCCATGTGCTTCATGGGATGATAATAAAGATAAATCAGACTGATTACACAGACAAACCACTTTCGCTCAGTGACTATCGAGTAAAATTACTCGAAGACATTAACTATAGCTATTAATATTAGAAGAATTCGCGTGTGGCACATAAAGATAACATGTCGTCGTTTAATTTGTATTTTACTGAATTATATCTGTACTCTGATTCAAACTTTAAATAGAGGATATTACACGGCGGCGCGAAGATATGAATTTTATTTTCGAGTGGCAAAACAATATTTTACGAACAAGCGCAGAGAGTGAGTAAAATACTGTTTTTTGCCACGAGAAAATAAAATTCATATCTTCAAGCCGCCGTGTAATGTTCTTGTTATTATACAGACAAAAAGACATCGATAAAATAATAGAGGGAAATTACCGAAATTACGTCAGCGATAAACTCACGTGTGAGATTATGGAAAATAAACCACTCGGGTTCCGGATGTAGTTTTTATGAATTTTACGAGTGGTATATTTTCCAGTAAAACACTCGTGTCTATATAATAATTAAAATTAAAACATGCCACCATTTAATTTTACGGTTGTTTGCTTATTCGCTGCTCATCCCCTACTGTCAATGGACAGGTATTTTTGTAGAGTTTGTTTTAACTTGTCAAAATGGTTTCTAATCATTTTGTATCGATAGAAATTCTTGGAGCCCGAGAGAATGTGGTGCCAAAATTTGTGTTCCTTCGCAGTAAGTTCTGCAGTTGTATTTCCTACTGATTGGAACCACGGAATGAAGAAATAAATGGATATAAGGAGATCATCGCAGTTAAAGACGCAACTTCAGGCTTGCCTGGATTCAAACTCGGCTGATCTCTTCGATACTGTTGTAACACTGAAACCTTTAGGGATTTCCCTTTCCCGGGGCCCCTGACTGACTTGCATGCACGCCCCGAAAACGGGCGACCATGTACGTTGTGTGTTGGACTTGCTGAGCGGACTTCAGTAGTTGTTGAACATGTTAGAATACTCACGTCTCAGGTTGTTCGGTTTTAGCCAGGGTTTTTTCTCTCCAACCCTGGGAAGGGGTTGGCTGCAGGAAAGAGGTTAGCTGATTAGATCCCATCATCGGCCAAAACCCCCTTCGGCACCTTATGAAGTTTACACAACCTAGTGTTCCTTATCGCTTCGGTTTAGGGTTAAGCAACAATACTGATTAGGGTTAAGCACTGATAATAGTGATTGGGGTTAAGCACTTACTCTCAAAAGTTAGCTTGTATTTATGGTTAGGGTTGTTGCTATATAGCTTCAAATCAATCCAATACCCGTCAGCAAATCCTCGGTGGCGTAGTGATGTAGGTGATGGACTGCAAACACCACGCTCCAGGTTCGATTCTTACTTTGGCTCTTCTGATTTTTTTCCTTAAAAATTGAAGAGACTTACACTTTCATGAACATTTCCTGAGCAGAAATGTCAAGAAACTTAGAAATTTCATCTAATGTAGTAAAATCATAAAATTTCATCTTCTGTAGTGTAAAAACGGTAAAGATACTCCGTTATGTAAAATTCATAAGGTGACAAAGGGATTTTTACCCGCGAGTGGGCTCACTTCTGCGAGTTCGGTTAACGTTTTCGGCGGCGGAGCTGCCATCTCACAAGGGCGGATTCGCACATCAGGTGAGCCTGATCGCAGGCTAAAGGGGTTTAGGCCGATGGGATCTTATCCTCTGACCTAGGATAGAAGACCCTTCTTCTTTCCTGTTGCGGGAGGCGACGACCCTGGGGACGAGGTTGCCTTAAAGTAAGTTCCCGCCGCTGACCCACCATGCGCGCGCTGTATCATTGCGCGCGGAAATTTCACAGCTGCTCTGACTAATGGTTGTTTTAACAAGGGATTCATAAACGCTTTATACAAGTGATAGTCACTTTGTTTAAGGGTTTTGGTTTTTCCATGGCTATGACTAAAGATAATCTCGTCAAAAACGCCGCTTTGCGGCTGCACGAAAATGTTGGCTAGCCTACTTAACAGCACACTGCCGCAATAAGACGTCAGTTGAACGTCAAGGTCATCCACAACGTAATAGAACTTTATTGTAATGTTGACAACGTTACACAGCTTACATATATGTAATAAACTGTCTAATGAATAGAATTATACCAAAACAAATCTAAAGATGTATAAAATTTCTTTAATAACCAACAAAGACATTATAATTATTCTCTCGTGGAACAATTTAACTAGAAAAATCTTCCATGCATGTCTTCATTACTACTGATAAGATATTGTAACAATAAATGCAGTTTTAAAGCTACCTCTATTGAAGTTAGATTTACCCTTTCAAGTTACTAGTTGGTAGCGAGTTTTACAGACGCTTTGCTGTACTGTAAAAGATCAACTTCCTTCGCGTTTTCACGTTAGCACGGATGTGTTAAGTTCACGGTTCATGTAAGCTGCGTCTGCTAATTCTGCTGGCGTTCGTTTTAAAACGTGTTTGACACTGCGCTGGACATCGCAGTTACAACTTCGATTTGATGCACATTTACTTTAGATTTAATGCAAATTTACAAGTTACAGCTTCGATTTGATGCACATTTGCTTTAGTTTTTCAGTTTTGAGATCCTATAAGGATCATGTTTGAAAAAGTCTTTAAATATATCCATTAATAATAGAACCAAAATTTGGCACCGAATTTGTTACGTCATTTTTCCTGTATTAAAGTGTCCAGATCTGATAACATTTCAAGAAAATAAAATCTGGGTAAATTCATAAAAAAAAATTAGGGAAAAAGGCTTAGCCTGCGTAGCTGGGGGAATTGATATTTAGCCTGCGTTGCAGCCGGCACACCCATCGTCTAGACTATTATAAAGTTTAGAGTGTCGTCTGCGGCGCAGACCATTAAGTTTATGAGCGTGAGAGTTTTTGCGGCGAAGGCGCGAAGAAAATTCAAAGCTTCTTCTCCCCATTTTCCGCACTGCTTCACAACTCCTCTGCAAATCCTTCTGCAAACAACATTTGGTGTGGAACGCCCGTGCACTTGGTCACTTGTAGGACTGCTTGCGCATGCTATCGCTCATAGCGCACACCTTATATTCCCTTTTGATACTCATATATTATGCTGATATCTTTATGTATTTACGGCTTTTTAAAGAAGATTTCTTTTCTCTTTTAACTTCCTGTGGCGGCACCTCGAATGGGTCCTTTGGTCCCGTACGTGCTTGCCCGTTTGGGTATCAATGTCTCTTTTTTTTGTCTTTTATCTTTCCTTTGTAAACGTTTTAATGTAATTCTGTATACGGAAACCCAATAAAGCTGTTAAAAGAAGAAAAAAAGCCTCGCTCGCGCCAACGATCCCGCCGTCTACGCAGGCGATAAAACGCTAAATGAAATGTGAATTTCTCGCCCTTAGTTCTGCTACTAAAAATATCTTTAGGGATTACCAGGTAGAGCGGTTTTCACTTGACTGTCGTAAAACCAAAACCAAAGTAAATACACTAGCCAACCAAAGGGCGTAGTAAAACCAAAACCAAACCAATTCCTCAATTACTTTAATTTCGACAGTCAAGTGAAAACCGCTCTAAGGAGCACGAGCTAGTTGGATACTTCCTAGCCTGTGTACAGCCACTCCCTTCCCTCCCTGATTTTGTGAGGGGAGGCGGGCTGTACATAAATCTTGTTAAAGAATTCATACATTTAGGTAGCCTGCGCCAGTCTCTCGGTTACTGAAAACGAGCCAAAAAAGCGGGCGAACGAAAATGGGTGGGAGGAGAGAAGGCACCCGTCTCTCCCCAGTCCTCAACGCAGTTTTCGCGCACGATCAGGTTTTCCCAGTATCTTGGAGCCTGGAACCGGCTAACATGTAGGCAAGCTGCCTCTCTAAGAAATTAGGGGTCATCGGGATCCACTTTGGAAAAATAAGAAAGTTGTGATGGAATTTGAAAGTTTAGTCTCTCTATCTATCTGATGAGTATTTTTGGAGCTTGTTGAAGTCAGTTTTATTGAAAACGTAGGGTGGTTAGTTCTTGAAGATTTGTTGGTTAGAAGTTCCGATAAATAAAGTTTGCATTTTCCATAATGTAGCCTTGATAAACCTCAAGGCAATTGACAATGAAAGTCTTAATTAACCAAATTATTTAATATACAACAAAGTGAAGCATTAACCTGTGAACATGCACAGTTCCCGGCTCGACCAAAGGCCTGTGAACAGGCTACCTATATATATGAACTTTCAAAACCAGTTTCTCTACAGTTAAGTCTTTAGTTAAACGGAAGACGTCGCCTCAATATCTCGTGTATTTAAAGGGAAGTAATCTCGGGGATCTTTCTGAGAATCAACTTCGTCCTTCGTCTTGTCATGCCGAACCCATGGGTCTTTTGGGCACCCAGTTGTAACCCGCGGGTACTTCTTTTTGAATTCGTCACACTTTTTATGGTAATCCCAGTTGGGGTCGCTTGACCGGCCAACAAACAGATCTTCAACAAACTTTTTACCTGTCTGCTCAGGAATACCTTCAGGATAAATTGTAATTTCCTCCTCTTTGCCAATAAAACGACCTGTGATGCCTTTTTCCTTGTCCTTTTCGGCGTTGTCGTTTTGCTCACCTTCCTGTTCATTTCCTGTAAGCCAGCGCCACGCTCTCTTCCAAAGACTTATCTTAACTTGTTTCCCATCAGTCTCGTCTTTTGTCTTATCTTTCCTGCGATTTCCCTCGGTGTCATTGGAAAGAACAGTTATAGCCGTCGCACTTGCTCCAGCCGAGTCACTTACAACGGGAGCCGATTTAATCACGAGTTTTGAACTGGTGGCAATAGGAGTACCTGTCCCGCTTAAAGAAGGAGCGGAGGCGGAACGTTGCGCCGAGGTACCGGCTTTATTTGGTCCGGTTTTAACGTCATCGTGTTCATTAGGATGTTCTATAAAATCACGGAAGGTCAACATCGCCGCTACTGCTTCTCGCCGATCAAGGGTGTATTGGTCTAAAGAGAATAAAATAATGAAAAAAAAATCAATGATCATAACGTGTACATGAACCTACTTACACGACAAGGCTGCGAGAATTCTCTTACTTCCTTAATCTCCCCTCCTTTTACCATTTATTTGCATAATTTTACTTCTTCGCTCCCCGCGCCTGGCTCTGAGAAAAGAACGACTCGTGACCGCTCGCGTTATGACATTACGCAAAGAGAATGGGAATAAAAATGGCCTTAATTATTAAGTGTAATAAATTGACAACTCGTGATCATCATAGTTTGCCTAACAACCAAGAAAAGTAGTTACTATTAAAAATCAGCCCTTTTGGCAATCAGTGAATCATAGGGCGCCACTTTCCGTCAACCCGGTCCAATTTAACATAGGATGTTCTACTGCTTCGTCTCTATGGGCGCTGGTGGTAGGCAAACCCACGCACGTAAGTGAAGGTCATTCGATGACGCAAGTTGGGGGGGGGGGGGGGGGGCGCTTGGGAGGAGTGGCAATCAATTGTAACAGCCACTCTGACTTACCAAGTTACATTAATGCCACAAAAAACCTTGTAATCAGTTTACAACAAGAGAGAATGAAGTAAATGTTGTTAAGGAAATCTCGGGTGCGATATACGGAGCCTCAGATTTTCGAAAAGTACCTCCCGTAATATTCCCGAAAAAAAAAGACGTCTTATAATTTTTTAACCCAAACGCTCTTGGGATTTATATCACCTTAAAAATTCTAAACTGTACCTTCCCAAAGAATATTGTCCTTAAAGTAACACTTCTTTATAGTCATTATTACAGCGATTCCAAGTACCAAACACAAAAAGGCAATCCAGGCTGAAATATGCGACCAGGCTTTGGCTTTTGCGAATTCCTCTTCCAACTTTTCAATTTCCATGTCGTCGGTAAGATTTCGTTTCTCCATGTCCTGACCAACCATGAAGCACGCGACGTACTTGCCGTCCACAAAAGATGCTATCAGCCAGACAAAAGGACCAACAAGGGACTTGCAGATGTTGGGAATAAGACGTAAACAATCAAACTTTCGCTTATAGTACGGTACACAACACCTATCGGTAACCTTCCATACGTCGCCAATTAGTAGAATGTTCATGATCAGCACTATGAAAAATGGGGCCATAAGGAACATGACGCCATAACACACGTGATTTTCCAAGGGACAATCGAAAAGTTCGGAGCTCAGTAGCTGCTGCAACCCCACCACAACAGCGGAGAAGAGAAGATTTTTTACCGTGATAGTGTTGTCGGACAGCAGGCCAAATAATCCGGGTTTGGATTTGGCGAAGTCCCTAGCCCTGGTGAGCACCTTGGTGAACAGGTCCATGGCAGTATTCTTAACTGGTTGGCGTGCAGTAATCGTCGATCAACCTGAGATAGATATTCAAAAAAACAACTGTTGAACGGAGGTGTAGACATACATTATTGCCCCCCCCCCCAGGGATTCGCCCAGAAGGCGAAA
The DNA here is from genome assembly GCF_958299795.1 of Porites lutea. Lineage (NCBI taxonomy): Eukaryota > Metazoa > Cnidaria > Anthozoa > Scleractinia > Poritidae > Porites > Porites lutea. The sequence goes on from NC_133210.1 coordinate 3,195,504, forward strand.
TCCTGAGGAGGCACTCCGGTAACTCGCGCGTATATTAAGGAAAGTACTTACAGTTGAAATATACAGTCATACAGTCAATATAGAAAAAAATCTCGATTTGCTTGAATAGGGGCCGCGAGGAATCGGTAAGTAATGATGACGTTTCTATTGTTTGCGCCCGCAAGTACGAAATGGTTAGGATGACGTAAAGACAGAACATCCCCAAGGGACCGCTTAGGTGTATTTTTTTAGGTAGCTTCGCAGAACGATGGACGATTACAGAAATTCGCCGACAATCAAATTCTGTGCTGACTTATTCCCTGCTCACAGATGTCCTTCCGCTATAAAGTTTAAAACAAGACTAGAATGCGCGAGTGTGAATTGATCAAACGTCCTTTTCATTTCTATGGCTTCCTTTCCGGCAAATAAAATGAACTGAATGTAAAAAGCGAAAAATTCAACTTCTAATTAAATATTTTCTTATGGTTTAGAATAAACTATTCTCGAAACTGAGAATGTTTTGATTAAAGCTGTGTAAATCGACCTGAAACTGTGCATGGAACCTTGCGTTTCCTGTATTTATCTCACCTATTGTATGGAATATTTGTGAAAATCTTCCTTATGAATCGGTATATTTCAAAGAGCTACACAACGAGCAAGAATGCTATTGACCGACAATATTCAGAGCGGGGGCAGCTGTAGTGTCAGCTATTACTAGTGTTTTAAAAATAGTCACCATAAGATTTTCGCGCGAACGTTCGAAACATGCAGTGGCGCACCTTTCCAAGCCAAGCGTGTCGTTTATATTTGACCTGTTAATAGAATATTCCTAGAGAATATCCACAATACTTGAACGATAGTTTTGATTTTTTCTTCACATTTTTGTTCAAACTCCGAACAAGGTTTTTTCTCTTGGGTCGATGTTCGCCTTTTCAAGATAATCGGCGCATTGTCCCTAGGTTTATTAAATTAATTTTTTTCTCACAGCCGCCTGTTTTTTGACGTTTTAAGTATCTGTTTGGACCCTTTCATATGTTCGACAGGTAAAATACTTCACCATGACCCGTTTCGTGGACGAATGACAATGATATTTTTAATACCTTATCTTAGATAACCCAGTGCGCCCTTCGGCCCTTACCACCCCCAGTTTGAGACACCCCTTTTGATAGACACTATTAAATTTAGTTCGACGGCCACATACAAATTGAATTGAACAAAGATCCTTAAAAAAATAGCAATTGGATGATAACTCAAAGCTTACTGGTATAAATGTTTCAATGAAAACCAACTTCGTCAAAATCAACATTTAAGCTACACAAATAGCTTAAAGCTTCAGTGATCATGAAAGTCAATGCGAGCACAAAAGCAACGGAATTGTGTTAAAGATGGGTTTCATCATACCATTGAAAACAATTTTTTCGAAGTCTTGGATTTTTTCAATTCGTCAAAGTCTGGTCCAAGTCCGACAGTGCTCCCACTTCGTTTCTACCACAGGCAGCCCAAGCGCACTATGTTTGGGTGCGGGCTTCAGAGGTCATTTGGTCGGAATATACTAGAATTATTAGTGTATTATCTGATGCCAAAGAAATGAAAAAATCTTAAAGGTATGAAGTCTTCTGGTTTGTCTATCTGTACTAGTAGCCTTTAAGATAACGAAGTTCGAGATTTCTGATTTTTTAGCCACTCTGTCACACTCTGTGTCCTACGGCCGGTTTAAACGCCGTTTAGTAGACTTTCTTTCCATCGAGTACTGGACACTATAAAAGAAGACTATATAAGACCCTTCTTTTCTAGTGCTCAGTACTCGATGGAAAGAAAAACGACTAAACGGCGTTTAAACCGGCCGTAGGACACAGAATGGCCATATGAACTAAAGGTAAGGGAGCTTTTTGAATCAATATTTGGAGTGATCATGATTTTTTTTCTTAGCGTTGTAGATTAGAATATATGTAACAAAGTTCGAACAATAAGGGCCCGAATTACATGTAATAATGCAAGAAATCTCGACCTTCGTTATCTTAAAGGCTACTAGTACAGATAGACAAACAAGAAGACTTCATATCTTTAAGATTTTTCCATTTCTTTGGCATCAGATAATACACTAATAATTCAAGTATATTCCGACCAAATAACCTCTGAAGCCCGAACCCAAACATAGTGTGCTTGGGCTGCCTGTGTTTCTACTGATAAGATCCACCGAATTAATCAACTGGCAAAATTATTATACTTAGCCTTGATACATGTATTACATGCAATTCGGCTTCTTACCTTAAACACTTTAGTCCTCTCGAGGACAGACAGGCTTGTTGAAGAAAAGACTCGTTTAACTCTCTTTGTTGAATTTGTAACTCACTAAATTAGTGACTTCTGCTCGTGAGTTGCCCTTTATAGTTGTTTGTGTTGATCCATACGTGACTTACCACACGTTAAACCTTGCGTGAATAGTATGCACAGCTACAGACGACAGACTCAATTGTGATGTAAATATAAATCTAGGTGTAAATTGGTCATGCTACCAAACATGATTTAATAGACAGCCATAATTTGTTCAATTCATTGTATTTAGTTAATAGTTTTCCAAAATCTCAACAGTCAACAAGCTGGATTATTCAGTTGTACTTGAATTTTGAGACTGTTGTTGAGTCATATGGTCACGCAACATTAGGTTTGTCCCAAGCCAAGAGAAACCTTATTTCATCTTGTTACTGATTACGTTTTATTATGCTTTATATTAAGATATGGATCCCGGCCATTCTTCAGTACAATGTCCACCCCACTAGAAAATCGAAATCTGTTGGTGCTGCGTAATAGGGGATATAGTATTCATTCAGTTACGGTTAGTAGCGGGGCCGGGAAGGCAGGTCTCACGAGATTCAGTGGCACTACCAATTGGGGCGCCAACACTGGTTAATCGCTATATGTTAGGCCGATGCAGAATTGAGAAAGCTTTAATGTTAAAAAATATTACGAGCATGGAGATGAGGAAATATGAGTTATTTAACGAAAACGAGCCCTTGTCGTGTCATGAAGCATGTTGCTTCTCTCTCTAGCGGAAATGTTTACATTATTTTTTCCGCATGAATGGGGCTCCGTCAAGAGGATATATTTATACTGTTTTAGGTCAATTCTGTGCGTAAGTCATAACTTAGGGCCTTAACCCATACACAAAATGTTCCTGTAGAGCTATGAAGAAAATATCAAAAACAAATTTCTTCAAATAATAATGTTGGCGGATTTTTACAGGCATAACATCGGATTTGCCCAACTTTCTTAGTTTCAATCGGCCCGATTTCCATCCTTGCCATCCGTTGCAGCACTGGACTGCAGAAAACATTTTCAATGCCTAAATGTATGCTTAAATAACAAAAATGGACGGTTATTTTCAACATTCAGTGGGTGTGAAGACAAGTTTTATTTATTATTATTATTTTGTAATAACAGAAGGCGTGTCACAGCCCCTTTGAACTTTTCCGTCGAGCTTCTAAGAAAATTCTTATTACATGACCTTGGCTCTTGGTCCCCGACGAGAATCGAAGTCATCCTTTCTCAGAACCGATCGGATGCTCTATAGGCGTGACGTGATGCATGCATATCTCTAAGCCGTGTTGTTTCCGCTAGGAAAATCTACACTGTTAACCATGGCTCCTGCTGGGAGCTTTGCTTTAAAATGTTCCCGTCTTTCCGAGAAACTATTTCAACTGAATGTATAATACGTACTCTAATATTCTCCCCCATCCGTTCAAGTTGTATTAAATTTGTTTATGGTGGAAGACTAGTAGTTTCGAATAACTTGGCACATTTGCATTTAAACGAGCTATCGCTCATATGCGATATGTGGTTAAATAAAATTACTTACTTACTTACTTATAACTAGTAGTTTCGAATCATCTTACAAATGAATTAATCAACTTAGAACAGGAATGAAATACCCAACTGGCAGGAGGCAACCAGTTGGTTATTAACAAGCGTGGCCAAGGATGTGAACTCGGGACGACTGAGACACAAATCCAGGTAGTGGTCAAAGCGAAGATTGCCTGGTTAGCTGCGCGGACCATCACTCAGGGTCTTTAAAAAACTGAGAAGAAATGCTACCTTTTGTAATCTTATGACTTCCGCAAACGGTTAGACTTTCTCGTCTTCTGATAAGGATGAAAAACTCGGCGTAGGTCCTGTCTCACGGCACTTTCACTTATCTGTTTCTTAAGGGACGTAAAAGAAACTCACACCACTGTTCGAAAAGAGTACGGGACGTAGACCCCGGTGGTTTGGCCAACCTTTCCTGGGCTGGGTGGATTATCTTGAATTATCTGTAAGGAGAGATCTTAATATAGGTATACCCTCATCTCCTTCAGCCAAATCAGGTGTTGTGATGGCTAACTGTAAACAGTGTAGACTCAGTGTATGTATATAACATTTTTATAATGATAACTTAGTACGTTATTGGTGTGACATTGGTGCGTGGAATTTGTTTTCTTTGGTGTCCATTTTGAATTTTGCAGTCAGCTGGTGTATGCGAGGTCTGGAACAAAGACATCTTCGTAGTTGCCCGGACAAGCGATCGGATCTTTCGAGAGTATTCCGACAGTCTCAAGTCCCCATACCCCAGATTATTCTTGTTCCCAGGGCCTCGCACCAGCTGACCGAAAAACTCAAAAGTCTACGCATCGATAAAGTAAGTAATAATATTAATTCAAATTTATACAATCTAATCGGATGTGAACCCGGGACCGCCGGATAGCGAGTCTGACGCGCTGAGGTCACGCTGCCTCCCAGGACCACATTGTTCCTCAATTTCGCATTAATTTGGAATACTTCAGGGAAAGTGTGGGCGTACGGTAGTTGTTGACATTTCAGTGATCTCACTCGTTTGCTACGCTCATTAATTCGATTTCTGATACGAAAATGAGTGCGTAAATACTGTACAAGGCAATTTCGATGAAGTATCCATAGTTATTTTTTGATTACCTCTTATATTCCGCCGTTATTTCCGGATTAGGTCAACAGTCATTCCAGGGTCATTCAATCAATGTTAGGCCCGTTTCAAGCCTTGCCGTGCTACACGGCAGTAGCTCGACTTGGTTTCAAACGTCGTTCTACCGCCGTGCCGAACTCAATTCATTAATTATAAATACATTAGAATATACAATGATTTAAAAGTTTGCTAAACCGTTTCTTTATTTTTGTATTTTGTTTTTTAAAACAGCCGTTCCATTCGACTGTCATTGTGTGAATTAAATTCGACGTCTGAAACGAAGTCGTGCTAGTGTCGTGCTGCAGCCGAGCTACAGTCACGCCAGCTTAGCACGGCAGTAGCACGACGTTTGAAACAGACCTTAGACCTGATTAGTCTCGATTACTAGCCTCGGTTCGACTAAATGAGCTCGCCCTTATCCCAAGACTGGACTCGGGAGATTGTGGAAATCGTGACCATCAATCAATCAGTTCTCATCAACTCTCGTGATGAACACATTGTGTCCTCTCTTGTTGTTGTTTTTATTTGCTTACTTCAGTGTTTCGATTTCACAATTGTGCCAATTTGACAGGTCACACTCTTCAAAAGCTTTATCATGAAAGAGAATAACGATGTTGAAAACTTCTTAATCTGTTCAAGGGTCGCCCCACTTTTGACGCTAACTTCAAGGCCATCGATTGTTGCTATCAAGTTAAATAAACAATTTCAAATTTTTGCACTGCATGTCCAAAACGTCAAGTTGTATTAATCTGTTCAGGAGTCGCGCTACTGACTTTCCTCCGGGGGTCGATAAAACCAGGAACACGGAACATTCCGGAGCTGTCCCGGAACATGAAAAAATAACAATAATTTTCATGAAAAAAAAAAGAAAAAAAACTTAATAAACCAAATAATAATAATAATAATAAAATAATTTTTGTAAAAATTAATAATAACAAAATAACATAAAGTAACATAAAATCACTTAAAGGCTTGATCAAAAACGATTTCTCAAAATTAATATTCGCTTGCTTATGTTTTAAAAAATCACTTAAAAACGAAAAATAAATAAATTAAATAAAGAAAAAGAAACTAGTATCATCTCCGAGTATGAGAAAACAATACTTGTCGCAATTAATTTGTTGGGTGGGTGAGGGTCCATGCAAATGACAGTAATGAGTGAAAGCTTGCCTCTAGATTCAAAATATATTAAAATTAGACTTGAGGAGGAGGGTTTTCAAGCTTTCCTCACACAGCCACCTCTTGTATTTGTTTGCCCTGCGGTATAATCATTTGACGGTTATCCATTTACAGCTTTGCGACCGTAAGAGGAGCTTAAGGGCTCGTGGCTTTGGACTTCAGCGGACATGATTCACATTCGTCGTGAATAATTTCAGTGGTAGTGGTAACGCAGTGGTAGTTTCTAACTGTTATCATTTTGCCTGAATTTCTGCCGTCTACCGGGATCGAAAGTGAAGTTTGCGACTCGAGGAGATGGCTGAAATTCAAGCTAGTTCACAGTCCCTTATTAATTCTTCCGCCTAGTTGAAGATGGCGATCGCCGCTCTCAAAGTGATTTGGGTATCCCCGTTTTTTGGGAGTCCCCGCCCGTGCCCAAATCACTAGTGACATGGGTATCCCCGTTTTTTGGGTATCCCCGCCCGTGCCCAAATCACTAGTGATATGGGTATCCCTCTTAGATACCCAAAACACTGATCCTGCTTCTGGTGAGAGCGAGAGAACTTTTGCAATAATTCGAATGCTTTGCTAACGTGTTTGTTGCTTTGAATTTTATGACGTTACTGGATTTAGTGGACAAGATTTCATTTTGGAAACAGTAATGCGTGGCTATTCTCGGCGACTAGACTTTCTTGAATCATTTCCTTATGTTTTTTCCATGAAACTTATTTCTATTGTTTTCATGTTCCGGGATGTTCCGGAATGTTCCGTGTTCCTGGTTTTATCGACGCCCCTTTCCTCCGACCTTTATCTTCCAGATACGGTGACACGGCGTTTCTTGACCGTACCTATTACTTCATCTCAGCTTGTCTTGGTACCCTCACTCGCTGAGCGGACTCGTAAGGTTGATTGGCGCTAACTTCAGGACGACCGATTTTTGCTATCTAGTTAAATGAACAATTTAGCCTGCACTTAACGCCTGTCAAAAGCGTCAAGTTCTAAATCTGTTTAGGGATCGCCCTACTTTCCGGTTTCCTCCAACCTTTACTGATCTTCCAGATATGGTGGCATGGCATTTCTTGACCGTACCAATTACCTCATATTAGCTTGTCGCCATGGTACCCTCTGAACGGACTCGTGTAAGGTTGATTGGCGCTAACTTCTGAGGGCCATCGAATTTTGCTATCAAGTTAACCCTTTATACCCTAAGATCAAAGTTTGAATTCTCATTTTTTGCCCCTATTCATTCCCTAAAGAAGTAGTGGGGAGAAGTTGATAAAATATCAGGCAAATTCATCTTGTGTGATCATGTCCATAATTCTCATGACCACTCATAGGGTTTAAAGGGTTAACTAAGCTATCATTTACCTTGCACCTTATTACTTCATCTTAGCTTGTCGCCGTGGTACCCTCTGAACGGACTCGTAAGGTCGATTGGCGCTAATTTCTGAGGGTCATCGAGTTTTGCTATCAAATTAACTAAACTATCATTTATCTTGTACCTAATGCCTGTCAAAAACGTCAAGTTCTTATAAAAAATATTCATGTCGTGACTCCTATCGTTTTGTAGCCTGAATTTCATCCGATTACTTCGAGTCGTTATTACTCCCTCAGTAACGTCTGAATCGACCGGCCGTTAATGCCGTCCAGTGACGTCACTACCCGAAAATTAATTTATGCAAATGTATCAGTTCCCGCTTTTCCCGCGCTAAATGTCACCAGGGAGGGTTTCAGTCTGGGTTTCTGCGAGCGAGTCTTTAAAGCCGCAAAAACGATGTAATCGCTCATAAAATGAAGTGCGAAGTATGTCTACAACCCGTTTTAAAAGCAACTGACAGATACGCCATATCTGGAAAAAGTATTTCGTGCAGTTGGTTAGAGGAAGAATTAAAGTTGTTGAAAATCCCGCACCAAAGCGATGGCTTCTTGTGCAAGGCCTGTCGGAGGAGAGTCGAAAAATACAGAAAAATTAAAGAAAATCTTAAAAAGTGTGAGGAGGAGATTAGAAGCTTAAGCTGCTCGAGTGCCTGCATCAAAGAAAACACACAAAAGGAAGAAAACACCGAGTTAGACAGCCCACTTGCAAGCCCGGCGAAGAAGAAACGTCGCATTTTATACCCTGACATAAGCTTAACTAGTTTCGCAGATTTCGCCCCTTTAAGCGCCAGTACACCGGAGAAAGCTACTCTGCCCGACCCGCCTCCTTTTCGATTGACCCAGGAAAAGCCAAAGAGAATAGTTAAGGTAAGAGAATTACCGATCAACGATCTTTTTGTCATTATCCCTTAACTCTTATTTTTGGTAGAAAACAACTACAATACAAGCACGCACCTTGCACGCAACGTTGGTCTTTAGTCAAGCTTAACTATGTTTAAAAACAACATCTTTTGTTACTATTAAAAGGTTAGAGAAACCTAAAATCATTCCATTTTAGTTCATTACATCGCCATAACATCGGGAGGCGAAATCTTTAAAAAAAAGCTGTATCGAAATATTGAATTTCCGCGCGAAAAATACAACGATGCATAAGGCCATCCTCCTTTTTTTTCTCCGTTTAGCGTCGTCCGACCGACCCAAATTTTTGGCGTTATCAAAAAAAAAAAAAAAAGGAATGGACGTGGTGGAATCATTTTTCACTCGAAATAATTCTTTTAATCTGAAAAATGAGCATAGTAACAGAATAGAGAAAAACCGCAACAAAAACAGGAAAATTACAGTATAATTATTGTGCCTTTTTAAATCAAAATATGTGAATGTTAACTTTTAACGTCGTCCTGTACCGGGGCCTCCTATACCGAGACTTGTGACCTTTTTTTTACCTTTTCTTTTTCAATTCGACCGACCGACCCAATATCAGGAAACGCATTCGACACTAAAAGAAAAAAAAAGGGGGGGATGGCATAAAGCTGATGAAGTTTAAGGCAACAAATCTACTGATTGTTTCGTACCTTTTAAAGGTCAGTGTCAAGTGGCCTAGTGAAAAGTATCCAAGAGAAAGGGAATTGAACGACGACCTTGCTGCGCTTGGAATAGCTCTCGTACGTGGAACATACACCCAGATGGCAACTGCCATTTTCAAAATAAAGCCTCTGAAACAGAGCATCATCCAGTGTCTTCTAAAAGAGCTTTCAAGAGAATGCGCAAATCTGACCAGTAAGAAGAACCCTAGCATTCTCAGAAAAACTTCGACAGACGACATGAGAAACTTTAAACTTGAGAATGTTGCTAAAGAATTGAGCACAAGGGCACCACTACTGTATTCCACTCTGCTAACTACTGCAGTTAGGGACCAAGTCAAGACCACCTTACCAAGTGTTGCTTTGGCTGCTTGTATTCTTCTAAAAGAGAGATCCCCCTATCTGAATGCGGCTCAGATCCTAATGTCTGTCATAATGAAGTTCAGTGGTTCTCAGGTAAACAGCCGCTCGGCTGTACTTATATGTGGGCACTTCCTCTTTACCTAGGTTGTCCTAAAACCAATCACTATTATAGACAAAGGTATTCGAACTGAGATAACCACCTCACTGGTTGTACTTGTTCAAAAGGAGGGAAAAGCTATTATAGTCTATTCAATTTAAAACAAACAAACAACGGTTAAACTAAAAGATGCTTGAAAAGGTAACAAAATGGCAAAAGTGTTTTTGTTATTATTCTCAGTTATAATGCAATGAAACCCATATGTTTTATTTATATTTTTTATTATTGTTTCAAGTTCATCTACTTCTCTTTAGGCACTTTATTCAAGACTTTCAACATTAAAGGTCACAGTCAGCAACTCAACCTTTCTAAAAAAGCTTGATGAGTATGGGAGCAAGTTTGATGAGGTAGTGAAGGAAGGGAAAGAAAGGGTTTCTGCTTGCTTGAAGAAAAAAGCCAAATTGGAGGAAAAGAGGGAAGAGCTAGCTATGACCCAGGATTTAGCTACTGTGACAACTTCTAGAGATGCAGCCTCAGGTCTCCCAGAATCATCTGCAAGTACAGTACACAGACAACAAGTTCCAAGTAGTCAGCTTAAGCAAGTAGAAGATGAAATCAATGCATTGGATCAGTCATCTGTTAGTGGCATGCAGTTTGTCATTGACAATTTTGATCTGAGACAGAATGTTAGAGAGATGACTTGTGAGAGCCAAAACAAGGATTACCATTGGACCAACCACAACTGTGTTCTTAACAGAGTGTCAGGTGCTCACTTGGACAATACCAAACCTGTTTGTGACATAAATGACGTGCCTTATGGCACTCTTTTACCTCAGGCAAGGGATCACTTGAATAACAGAGAAAACTACATTGTCCTTGTTCAAAGGGTTCTTGTTGAATGCATTCCAGCACTGGGTTTCCTAAAGGATGCTGTTAAAAAACATATTCCCCACGAGTACAGTAAAGAGATGGGTCAAAAGACAACAAAGGTACAACACGACACTATTGTGAAATAATTGTTGTGGTTCATATTCTAACTTGGTCCATAGGATTCAACTTTTCCTTTTAATAGTGTTAAACACTTTGTCATACATAATCAAAAACTAAAGTATATTAGGTTCTAACCAAGGATAAAATTGAACCACAACATAGGGTCATAATTTCATTTCAATCCCAAAAGTGGAATTGTGTTAATTTTAACTTGAAATCACCAAATAATATTAAAAACTATCTGGTGATATTTTTCTTCAAGTGCTGATAATTCTGCTTGATCTTTGACTTTTGGAGTGTTACAAAATTATGTACAATTGTACAACATAAGAGCCTTTTTACATCAAAAGTGCCTTCTTAGTGTACTGGGCCCAGTTGTTTGAAGGCTGATTGGCATTAACCCAGGGTTACATTTTAACCCGAGGTTCTCTTCCTTAGTTCAAATGCATTTTCTCAGATAATTTTCACTATTCTTTTTAGAGCATCCAGTCATCAAATTGAAGACTAAATGAATGAAGTTTCTTTCTAAGACTTCATATTCAAGTTATGCACTAAACCCGGGTTAATCCTTCTTTTAGCCCAGCCCAAATGTATGATTAAAGATTGAGGTCATTGACCTGAGTACTATGATAAGTCGATGTACAACTATCCCCTTCCCTTGAGTGGTACAGTCTCAGTCTTTACCTGAAGGAAGGGGTACTATAATTATCATTATTGTTGTAGAGTGGTGATAGTAAGGTCAGATTAGCATTAACTTTCCCTTTAAATGATGAATCTAAATACAATTATAAAAGGAAGGTAAAATGCTCATCCTGAAAAGCATTTCAATCCTCTTCTTATAATTGACTTTGTTCCTGGTCTAACAGGCATGCCTTGGTATCATTTTTGAAAATGAAAACACAACTGAAGGTATGTTAAATGTGCTGAAGAGGGTACATTCTTATCTACCAAGTAAAGGAGAAGGAGAGGATCAGCATTTTGTTTCAGCAAATGTCATTGGTGATCAACTCACTGTAGACAGGGCTGTGAATGCATTAATGGCGCAGCAAAATGGCTATACGGAAGAGGAGAGAATGACAGGTTTAAACATCGGAATTGCAGACTGGCATGCAGACATGAATTTTTTACAGGTAATTATAATGGCCATTTTTATACTGCATTTCCTATGGTTCTCATAATACTCTGGAACATCTCATTTACCAAATAAATACATGACGAGAGTGAAGAATGATCATCGCAGTAAATTTTCCAATTTAAGCAATTGGAAAGAAGAAGACTGAAAAAAATCAGGTTTTCAGGCTTCTTCTATTGGAAAAGTTACTGCAATGATCATTCTTCACTCTCATCTACAACCGCAGTTCAAAAATGAATTATTTCATATACTTCACATCAATATACACATGAATTCCTGTAATCAATTTCTTTTGTTTTGCTTTTAATAGTGCAAAACGTTCCTTTCGGGGAAGGGGGGGGGGACAGGATAATGGCTAAATAGAATGAGAACAATGTGTACCACAGCTTCAAGGTTCTTGCTTTAACCAGTCAGAATTTAGTAAAAGTTCCAAAGACTTCATAACTACATAGCCCTATTGAGAACAGTCTTTAGCTTGAAAGCGAGGCTATGAAAGAGAGAGAGCAAAACACACCAATATTTTTTGTATGTATTTCTTATCTTTCAATGCAGCTGTGTTTCAAAAGACATTACTCTTCAGACTCAGGAGGAGACAAATGCACATTGTTTTGTGACAGAAACAATATCAACCGCAGGAATGTGAAGAGTGACGTGACAAGTGCATATTCCCCAGACAGGGCAATGTTTACCTTAGCAGTGAAAGCTCGGATTGTTGTAGCAGCTTTGAGCATTCTTGGCATGAGTGACATCAATGGTAAGCCAACCCGCAACACTTTTCCACCAAGCTTGGCAACAGCATCAGTAGCTATCCAAAGGGTGTACCTTCGTCAGATTGCAGCAAAGGTTGTTGACACATATGTTATTGATTCAGCATCTTTAAACTCGCTTTTAAACAAGATACTGACCGAGGAAGAACAAGCAGAGGTGGAAAGGAACCAAGCACAGACACCTGATGGCCGTTACCCATGTCGTGTTCCTGGCTGTCCCAAGACATTCCGCTATGATGGAAAATCAAGGAGAAAACATGAACTTACTCATGAAGTTCAGCTGGAATTTTCCAATGAGCCACCCTCTGATGCACATGACAAGGTTACTGAACCAAAAACCCTTGAGGAGCCAAACAAGGCAAATGATGACATGTTCAATTATCAATGTTCTCTCCTTGATCATGGCTTGTTATATTTGAACTTTAGGGATGCTGTGGCAGAAGGTGATGGGACAAGGATCATTCGTTGTTGGAAGTTTCTCCTTATCCAGTTTTGGCAAGAGTCAAGTCAATCAAAGTATGCCCTTGAAGCCTTATACCTTTTATTCCAGATTAATGCCCTTCTGACTCCATGTGAGGCACATGAGCTTAAGTGGAACAGGTCAGTAAATAATCATGGAGCAGCTGGGTGTAATGTTCCACTAGATTTAGACCTAGAGCATGACAACAATTACATCAAGGAAGCAAACAGGAAGATGGGCAGAAATCTTACAACAACTGCAGTCACTAGAAACTGTTCTTGTTGCAAAGTTGCACGCGAGCTTGTTGAACTCTCTGACTCAGAATGCAAAATCAAAAAAAGATCTGGAAAGCATGTTCAGAGATCAGATGCACAGGACCTTAGAATTCTTGTAAACCTTTTATTAAGTGAAGAGGCCTTGACTGAAACCCCTGGGCGAAATTACAACCATTACACAGGATTTCTACGAAGTCAGACCAGCAACATCGACATGTCATCATTATTCAAGTGGATAAACAAACACAAAAAGTTAATATCACTAAACAGAAAGGCCAGATGAAATCATTACTTGCATATGACTAGTAAAACTATTCATTAATCAGAACATTTGGTATGACAGAGTCAAGCACCACTGGGTAGTTTGCTTGATGTACATTTTCTTCAACATCAACAGTGAGTTCAGTTTCGTCAAGTGAGTTCAGTGACTCTATCATTTCCAGAAATGACGTGTCATTCTGAAAATATATACTAAGGTCTTCATGATCATCATTGTCCTCCTCACTCTCATCACTATCTTCACTTCTGCTCATGTGGATCATATCATCAAATACTTCGCTGAAAATTTTACAAACTTCAACAGCATGTTTGTGCTGCCAAATTTCAGCACATCTTTTTACATCATCAATACTGGTAATACAAGCACAATGTTCCAAAACTTGTTCTATTTGAGTCTTTGTAAATTCAAGGAAAAAGTTTGGGCAAGATAGGACAGTAGCCCTTCTTTCTTTTTGATCACCTTGCATAGATTTTGTAACAAGAGACTTCTGTAAACATTCTAACTTTTTACGTAGTATTTTCCTCTGAGCGGTAGAGACATCACGCTTTATTGTAAGGGGTTTGTCATCTTGATTCCTATCCAAAGGCACGTTAAGGGCTGGTGGGCATCCTAGTTGGTTGCATTTACAATTTCTTGCACAGTTGTCACAGCAAAGGTGGGAAACTAAGGAAACTAAGGAGGACGTTGTTTGATCGAAAGGCTGCCGAAGCAATTTCCTTCTGCAGTCTTCAGAGACCAAGTACTCTTTCATGTTTTCCTCTACATGAGTGCATAATTTAGCATTAAATAAGACAACCGCATGACTTTGTTCTCCATCCCTGCCACATCGTCCGCTTTCCTGAACATAGGCCTCCAAGTTCTTTGGTGGACCAATATGAATACATCTTCTTACCCCTTTTGTGTTCACTCCCATTCCAAATGCCACAGTGGCAAATAAAATTCTGATCAAGCCATTCTCCCTTCTAAAAGAATCCAACACTGTGTTTTTGACTGATTCAGGTGTCTTGGAGTGCAGCATTTCTACCAACCTTTTTTGGGGGTTAAATGACTTGTCAGAGTACATACATTTGGCAAGGTTATTGGCAAACAATTGATACAGACTTGCACACTGTTTCACAGTTTGACAATAAACTAAAACCCGCTCGGCATCCTTCCCTTTCTCTTTAATTGCATCAATGAGCCATCCAAAATAGTCGTTTATTTCTTGTCCACTGTCTATTTGTTGACAAACATACACAATATTTCTACGATCAGGACTCTCAACAATTTCATGAGGGGTAGTAAACTCAAGCACTTTAAAAATCTCTCTCTTTGTTTGTTTTGATGCTGTTGCTGTCAAAGCCATGAAAGGCAAGCCATTGGAAACCAATGAACGCAGTTCATTTAAGAAAGAGTACCATTTTCGGAAAGCCACATTACCAGCATTTCCAGTCTGCCCCCTAACAAAAGTGAACAGAGACACTTCTTAATAAATTATAATGATATTGTTATAATACTGTCTTATACTGTTAATGTGTAGTTCCAGAAAATATCTATATACCACCCTATGGGCAATTTTGCTTCAGACCCCCAGATGCCTTTCATTCCCCCACCCCCTGGAATGTTCCTGAGTTTTCATCTTCATTGGGCCTGGAAAACATATTTCTGTCACAAAATCCATACAATTTAAATAGAATTTTGCCTGAAATTCACCTAACTGCTTCGAGTCGTTTTCTCCTCTCAAACTGAGGGAGTAATAACGACTCGAAGTAATCAGATGAAATTCAGGCTAAATTGTTTCTGTAACAAAAGGAGACACAAATCTTTTTATTAATCTTGACACATGGCTCAATAAATTCAAATTTGCTCGGTAGAAAAGACTTTCTTAGCTAATAACTAATCATAAGCCTTAAAAAAAACATTCACATGATTACATTAAATGGTCGTTACTGAAAGCATAATACTTATTCATTATTGAAACACTGGTTAGTAAATTGATACAGCTTGCACAATTAAAAAGCTGTTTATTTTGATTTAAAAAATAAACTCAGCAATCTTTCTTAGAGCCCCCTTGCAAACAGACCTTGAAAACCCACCCCTTCCTTAACTCCTGCTCAGAAATTGCCTGCTTTTGGATCCCCCTCCCCTTGGAATTTCTTTTGCCCTCCATTTGGAAGTATATATACTTTCTGGAATGACACAAGGCAAAGCAAAACATGTATTGTGTAGAACATAAGGGAAGAAGACAGCCTGTATATAAAAAGAAGCATTATTATTATTTACTATTACCATTATTATGTAGCTGGAACATATATTATAGTTCATTTCTCATATATACATGTAACAATGAATTTTAACCACTTTGGAGGTCAGACAGATTTTGGAATGTTGGAATGTGGGAGATGGATATAGCACTATTATGTCAACAATTAAAAAAAAGATCAGTTTCAACTATGACTACTATTTGAAAATTGTTTTTAAACAAAAAAACAGAGTGATTTTACTAGACCCATAAAACAATATTGATCAGGTGCCAATTAGGTGCAAGTAAAGAAAAGGAAACAATAGATTACAGTAACAACACTGCTTAGAAGTCTACTATAATTTTTTTATATATAGATTGAGTAAATCACTCTACCACTTATAGCTCAGGGCCCAGTCATTCAAACAGCGGTTAGCACTATAGCCTGAATTTGACTCATTTTCTCATCTGGGGTTACATTTTAACCCAAGTTTGTTTTTCTTTTTATCAAAAGTACTCTCTTGGACTCTCTTCTTTTTAGGGAATTACACTGAATTTGGTTTTTAAGCTCTCATATCTGAGTGCAAATTTTGCACTAACCCTAGAAATCTTAAAAAACACTTTCGAACAACCTGGCCCTGGATGTCTTTACTTGCTGTTTGCTTTGGTCAAAACTGTTCTTGACAAGACACCACAGAAGCCCTTTGTAGCAATAAAGTTTACTTGGCTGTATAAAGGTGAATGGTATCAAGTATTAAGCTTGAGTTATGATCAATGGGTTTCTTTTATTCACTCAACCAGAAATGTTATGATGTAATGACAGAGTAAAAGTTGCAATCATCTCTGGCAAGCTATCAGTTTGTCATCACAAACCAAAATCATAAAAAATTGTTGACTCAAGTGGGAATGGTAGGGAGAAATAAAGACTCGAAGTAATTGGATGGAATTCAGGCTAATGGTAAAATCATATTCTGTCACTGAGCCATATAAAGTACAATTTATTTTACTTGTAGATACAACCCAGGGGGAAGAGGAGGAATTCCTTCCTTATTTGGCCCAGAGCACTTTTGTTGGGATTTGATAATTTTAATTAAAGTTGAACAACTGGGGTCTGATAAATAACAGAATTAAAACCGTAACATTCCTGTGTATTTTATTTGCGAATCAAAAGCTGAAATACATAAGTACATTATTTTATAAAGGGCGAGAACAAACTGACAGGTCAGATTTAGATACGTGAAATCATTTAGAGTCATTAAAAATAGTATATTATACAAACACGACCTTTTAGCTAGTCAATGCTGCTCACTCATTAGCTAATAATTTGACACAAAATAATAACGCTAACATAATGCGTAGTAGTCAAAAGGCAAGTACAACATACCAGTGCGAAATACAATGAGCCTCGTCGACGGCAACCCCAATTAAGTGTTTCTTGTATACCTCACAGGTAAGCATTCTTCTCCACCGATTCACAGACAGCATTGATTCCGGGGAGGCAAACACGATATTATACTTGCCCCTTTCTACATCTGTCAAAATCGTTTGTTCCTGCTCTGCAAAGACATATCCTGCAGCGATGCCATGCTTCTGAAGACTGGCTACTTGATCGCGCATTAGGGCGACTAATGGTGATATAACCACGATTATACAGTGTTCCGGAAAGTCTCGAAGTTTACTCGCAACCAGAGGGGCAATTTGGTATATCAAAGACTTGCCATAACTCGTCGGAAGATTGACGAACACATCTTTCCGCGACAAAAACTGGAAAAGCGCGTTCTCCTGGTGCGGATACAACTTTGCTATTCCCAAAAGCGATAAAACGCTTGAAACAGCTTCTTTAAAACTTTCCACATTCAGAGTCAAGGTGTCCGCCATTTTGAGCATGTTTTGAATGCATAAGTTTGGATAATTTTGTCATAATTTATGTTAATTAAAAGAACCAACCAATCAAAATCACTACCCGGTTTTCGGGTAGTGAGTGACGTCACTGGACTGCATTAACGGCTCGTCGATTCAGACGTTGTTGAGAGGAGAAAACGACTCGAAACAATCGGATGAATTTCAGGCTAATCGTTTTGAGAATTAATGGAAGTCTGGCTCAGTTGGTCATGGCAGTAAGGGCAGGAAAGGGGCGTCTGTTTGGAGAAAGTTCTGCGTACTAACCGTACTTTTGAAGAGTGGCCCAATCATAGCTTTACTAGGTCCAATTCCTCCTGCCTTAGTGCTAAGAAACAAAATATTTCCGATGACTTGTTGAATGGTGCACAAGTTTAAAGACGAGCTTCTCTAACGGGACATACATTAGCCTTCGTAGTAGGTAGTTTGTTTTGCTCGGAAGAGGAAAAAAATCGCGCTAGACATCCACACCGTCCACCGTCCTGTGGAGTCAAGCGGGAAAGAAAGAGTGGAAAATTCAGCTTGAGCCCTGGGAAGTTTGTTTTACTATGTTACGTTTGTGTGTATTTATTAGAATTTAACTTGTCGTATACTTTCGATGGGTCGGCTAAGATTTACAGCTTTTGTCCGGCGGTAACATTTTAAAAACCACGATGATTAATTATCTTTTTGAACAATATCGTTTAATTCAAATGTTCTTGACGATTTAAATGGGTATCTTTTTTGAAATAAAGTTTTGTTGAAACAATCTAAGCGCGGGTACTTTCGGCCGGGAAATGTAAATATTTTTAATACGCATTCTGGTAGTCAAATGTAAAGAAAATAATCACGACAAATATCTGACACTTTAAACAATTAACCCATTCAGCTTCCGGTTTCAAGGTTGAACTATTTTAGTCTACCATTTTTAAATGTTAGCAGGTTATTTGACTGGTACTAAGATATGCTGCGATATTACCTCGGGCTTCAGTATTTACTATGCTCCTTAGTTGATTTACTTCTTAAACCCCACTTCAGTGAGATACAGTTAGTAGTAAGCTGAAAAGGCGAGATATTAAGACTGATTTGATTTATTTCTTAAAATTAGGCTGGCGCTGCTGCAACACCTGCAATTATAAGGCCGAGAGTCTCTTGTAAATGTTGACGATTGAAGAGGAAGGACAAATGATGAAAACAGATTTGCCAGTTCTTTAGAGACTTTTCGTGGACCGATTAGATTAGGAGAAACCGGAAAATTTTCTTTTGTTCAGTTATCACACCTTGCCTGAGACTCAAAGTCCTTCGCTTCTCATTTCCGGTTCCGGTAGTGGGCCCCAGCGCGAAGGGTCGAGTTCCCGCTCTCTCGTTCGCTTTTGCCGTAGGAAACATGAAAAAAATCTCCCGCTCGCGCGCGCCTCGGCGCGCTTGTGGAGAAGTTTGAGCTCGACTTGTGGGCAAGTCTTGCCTTGCCGGAAACAAAGCCTCTCTTTTCAAGGAGGAGGAGGAGGATAAGACTTGCCCCCTAGAATAGTCGACTCTTTTGAGCGACGAAAGTCCGGAGAAGCCGTCCGTTTCGCTTCTGATCCACAGCACAAACAAAAAAGAAATTTTCAGAAAGTCTAGAGGAGGAACTATTCAAGGTTTATTAATATTTCCGTAAAATCGTACTTTTAATTAAGCGATCACTTAAGCAGATTCATTCCGCCAAGATTCGATCCATAGTCTTTGCGCCCCGTTGAGGTATAATGTCAATGAGATTACTTCAAAACACAAACAAAACGGTGACCGACCTGCAAGGCGCTTGCTCCTATCCATGCCACCGAAGTCAATAATCATCACTTACTTCATCAATTGCCCATCCACACGCCTTTTTATGAAACTTGATTGGCACTTAGCCACCCTTAAAACTGATTCTGTTTAACAGTGCGAATACATTAACTATCTTTAGTTTCACTATTAACCCTCTAGACCTCTGCTTATTTCCCGGCTCTGAGAGTAATGGATAAACTAATCAGAGTTAACGATTAAAGAGCACGGCCAAAGAATGCAACTAAACTGTCCAGAAGAATTGTCGAGTAACGTTTTGATTAAGGAGAAACCAGAAAATTTTCTTTTGTTTTGTTGATACACCTTGTCTGAAACAAAGCTCTCCTTTTCGAGGACGAGGAGGAGGTGGTGAAGGAGGAGGAGTAGACTTGCCCACTACTTGTCTTTTTGAGCGACGAAAATTGGGAGAAGCCGTCCGTTTCCCTCCCGATCGATGGCACAACAAAACGGACCTTCAGAAAGTCTAGAGGAGGAGCTAGGCTTGTGTTTTTTTTTTTTAACATAAAATTCCTCAGAATCGTACTTTTCTGTGTTTGTTTTTAGCGATCAATTTACCAGCTTCATTCAAACCTCCTTCCATGTTTTATTTGCGCCCCATTGAGGTATGATGTCAATGAGATTACTTCAAAACACAAACAAACCGGTGACCGACAAGGCGCTTGCTTATTACCACGCCACCGAAGTCAGGTCGTCACTGACTTCATCAATTGCCCCTCCACACGCCTTTTTGTGAAACTTGATTGGCGCTTAGTCACCTATAACACTGCTCCGTAAAACTTGATTATAGAACCTGACCTATTCTGTTTTACAGTGCGAATACACCAATTATTTTAGTTTCAAAATTGACCAGCAAAACTTTACGTAATTTCCCGGCTCTGAAAATTTGATAAACTAATGTTAACGGATTGAACAGGACTGACAAATAATGAAGCCAAACCTTTCAGTCGTTGAGAGAATTGTCGTGTAGCGATTTGGTAAAGGAGAAACCGAAAAATTTTCTTGTACTAGACACACTTCGTCTGAAACAAAGCCTCTCTTTTCGAGGAACGGACGTACACTTGCCCTCTTTTTTCGAGCGACGAAAGTGGGCTAGAAACCGTCCGTTTTCCTCCTGAACTACAGAATTTCATGAAGTCTAGAGAAAGAGTAAGGTTTTATTATTAATATTACCGAAAAATCGTATTTTTTTTGTTTTAAGCGATCACTTAAGCAGCTTCATTCAAGATTCGATCTATGTTTTATTTGCGTTCCGTTGAGGTATGATGTCAATGAGATTACTTCAAAATACAAACAAATCCGTGACCGGCCGGCAAGGCGCTTGCTCTCCATGCTACCGAAGTCAACTCGTCTCTTACTTCATCAATTGCCCCTTCACGCGCCCTCTGTGAAACTTGATTGGCGCTTAATCACCTATAACACTGCTCTGAAAACCCTGATCAGTACTTGACTGATTCTGTTCAACAGTGCGAATGAACCAACTGTTTTAGTTTCACAATTAACCCACTACACCTTCCTATAAGTTCCAGGCCTTGAAATTGGACTAACTAGGACACATTGCAGTAAAAGTGCGTGCCGCTTAGTGGCGTTGCGTTCTCAGTGGTCAAGAGTGATCAAATAAATGTGATTAGGCATTTCTTCCAGAGGTTATACTAAGTCGGTGTATTTTCCTCAGTGCAACCGACTGGCAACTTCTAAGAGTATTCTACCTGCTATTTTGTTGAAAAATCAACACCTTAAACGGTTCAATGCGCTGAGACGTCCCCTTTGATATTCACCAGAATCCGTTTTTCCCGCCCCGAATAAAAAACGTCAAAGGTGTTCAAGACCCTCGCTTTGATTCACGCTGTTTAGCAGCGAAACGGAACAAATCTAAAACCCCCTTTTTGTTTTGCCGGAAAAAGTAGACTTTGAATGTAGCTTTGAAGTGGCGTTGAAGTGGCTTTGATGTGTTTTTTTCTTTTTGCTTTAGCGGCGACAAGCCCGTGGATTTCGCCCTCATGACGTAATTGTTTTAAGCTGCCGGAATTCTCTCCTTGTGATGTCATGAAAAGATAGGAAATTAACCCCTAGATGGTTTCTACTTGTCGCCAGAGCACAACACAAATGTTACTTTTTTGAAATAATCAAATTTGGAATTTTGCAGCGCTTTTTAAATCAAGTTTATATGCGGCTGTCTTTATACTGATTTGGAATGGTTCCACTTCTCGATACTTTGGCGGAGTAATTTTCTCTCTAATCTCCACGTGGTTTTGCTGAAGGAGTTTCTTACGAAACGAGGATAGCGCGCATCCATGTACTTTTGGGAGTTTTCAAGTTGGCGAAGGGTTGTGTTTCAATGTCCAGTAGA
Organism: Porites lutea; assembly: GCF_958299795.1. Lineage (NCBI taxonomy): Eukaryota > Metazoa > Cnidaria > Anthozoa > Scleractinia > Poritidae > Porites > Porites lutea. Next base: position 3,217,207 of record NC_133210.1, read on the forward strand.
TTAGAAAATTCTCGTCATGACCCCGTCTCTGGTTTTAAACGTTTTGGATTATTTGTGCTGACGATTCTCCTGTTACAAGGTACTCGGGCTTAATCGATTTTGCTTGTGTTTCAATTATAATTTTCTGGTAGAACCAAAGGCTTTTTATGGTAAATTTAATCTGAATCCGACGCCATGACTTCTGTTGGAACTGCAAACGTTGTTTCAGGGATAAAATTTTGTAAGAGTTTTAGCTAGTTTATGTTTACCAAATACTATCTGTTAATCTAATTACGCGTTTGTTTGATTGCGAGAAAGTAGACTGTGATCCGGCCACTTCAAACTTGAGCTTGTTAATTAGCGTTTCAACTTTTCACGTCTTTATCATTGATGACTCTTCTTTAATTATTGTAAGCTAATATTAACTCTTTGTCGTTAACACCGTTTCATTACTGTTCACTGGGAGAGAGTTTTTTTTTGTAGTGTTTGAGTTATTGGTAGTATATTAGTTGTTTTCAAATATTGAAGATCATCAATTCGTTATGAGTTTATTTTTATTTTGGCAAGACAAATTTAGAAGGGCGCCTTCTTAAAACAAAGTGTTTCTTCTTAGTGGGGAATTAAAGGTTTGGGTTTTTTTACTTATATAAATATTTTTCCGTTAACAGAAGTCAAGAGAGCAACGAGTGTTCCGGAGCACGCCCTCGGCGCAGGTGAGTGTAAATAATTAACTCTTTCGGAGCTTCTGAACAGGAAATCCCTTTAAATATATAACACGACATGTCAAGATTCTGTTTGGAAGTACTCTTTATCTTAGCCACTGCCGTGCTAAATCAATATAACCAGTTTTGGTGTTTTTGCTCTGTTAAGAAATATGATTGTATAAACACTGCTTTGTTTACTCAAACACTACCTGCTGACTCCAGTTAGTTCTACCAGGTTCCCATTCATCGGTTGAAGATTTGCTTTTATTTATTTTTTCCTTGTAATAAGAATTTACTGTTGTCCTGTATGGAAAACATCCTTAATATTTGCCGTGAACGTTTTAATAACTTGACAGTAGATTATTAGCTGTCGAAACGAATCTAATTACGTAGTATTTCTGGTTTGAAAGTGTTCATTTTCAACGATCTGTTACCTCTGGCGCTTGTTACAAGTAGTAAGCTAGTCTTTTCGTTCAATAACAAACACCTGTGTAGAAACGGAAGAGTAGACTTAATTGATATTGTTTTCTGCAAACAATAATTGCGAGATTTTTCTGTGGTTGGAGATCGTTGAGTGTAAGAAAGCTTTACTTCAACCGTTGATTAAAGTAATTATATATAAATGTTGCGTGAAGAGTTGCTCATTCGACCTTAACTTCAGAGTATCGAAATCACAGGTTTTCGATTTTACTTCCGTGATAACGATATTTGTTTGTTTAATTCCCCTTGTGGTTTGATTCAATTGTCCTGCTGTTAATAATAATTTGCTCGAGTGTAGCTGAGTGAACCTGAACTAATGGGGAAAAACACTAGGGAATTGTATAAATAATTCAAAAGGGAAGCTTTAATAACATTAGACCAAACAAATGATTGACTCCGAGTCAACCGTATGTCAAGCCCTTCTTGAAAGTTTAGGCCGGCTCTGAATAGAGAATAAAAAATATGTAATAATCTTTATCAACCTCGCCCTGTTCAGTTGTTGGTCAATCAAAGAAATTATTTTACCAAGTACTTTTCACCAAGAAAACCCCCGATGGGCGCTTTTGGGAGTAAAGAAACATCTGCGTGTCTTAAAATTAATCTCGTTTGCAAACATGATTCATTTCCTTAAAAGGACGGATCGAGAAACACTAGCTCATGAAAGGGGGCATAAATTAGAGACAAGAGGAGGGGAAAGGCGCCATTTTTGGCATTCTTAAGTGGCACGTAACGGGCCAAGTCTGCTTGGTGTAAGACATTGCAGGTTACACCCCAAGCGTCTGAGATCTAAAAATGAAAAACGCGCGTTTTTCAGAGTTTCTTTCTATTTGTTGCAGGGGCAGACTTTGCGACAGAACACCACATGCTTCATCTAAGTTGTAGAGGCGGGGGAAAAGGGTCGAAAAGAGTGATGGAATTCGTGTCCCCTGTTCATGTCCCCACTGATTGTCTAAACGTTTTTGGCCATTTGAAAACGCGAAAAATAGAAATACATTTGACACGAAAGAAAAAATTGATTTTTTTCCATTTCTTTCAGGTTCTCCGCAAGTAATTTTCAACCAATCAGCTTCCTTTTCGGTACCTCATAAAATTTCTGGACATAATGGCCAAGAAATCTCCAGAAGTCACTCGGACAGTAATCTGGAAAGGCAAGAGACTAAGCATTCTTTTACTGATGGCGATTTTGGGGAAACGAACTCATCGACGGTAGTTAAAGGAAATGAACAAGTTTTGGAATCACAAAGGCCCCCTTCGTCTCAATTCTCTTCGCTTGATATCTCTTCTTGGGACAATGAAAGACATTCTTCTAAAATCGACACAGATGTATTAAATCTCTCGCAGTCTCGAAATTCTACAACAAGTCTTCAAAGTAACTCATTGATTGCTATCACAAAAGTTAGGAACGCTGAAGATACTTCCACGCCTTCAAAATCGAAGAGACGTTCAAAGAACAAACTACAAAGTGAAGTGAAACTTTTGTCTGAGAAGTCAAGTTCACTTTCAAATGATCATGACTTTAAAAGTAAGGATGCTAAAGACGTGACAAAAACATTCAATAAATCTCGTAAAAAGAAGCGAAGAAAATATATTTCGTGGATAAACTCTGCCAAACATCACCGGCGCAAAAGGAGCCATCGCAGAATTTCTGGACGGAAGTTGGTGGATTTTAATAAAGTAAAAACAAAGGAAAGCGAAAGAATCAGGAATAAAAGGTCTGTATATCCTTTAGGAATTTATCCACAATTTCGTGGCGCTGGTAATGAACGAGTTTTGTTAAGATTTAAACGTAAAGCTCTTCTTGAAGATGGGCAAGAAGAACTGCCGCGCAACCGTAAAAAACGCAAAAGGAAGAGGCGAGAGAAAGCCTCGAAAAGGCAAGTTAAACGGCGAAGCCTTCCGAGGCAAAACGTACCCAATGTTGAGATTAGTGGACTTAAAAAAGGTTACTCGCAAAGTTTTCTGTGGAGGAAATCAGCTTTTGGAAAAGATATCAATGGTTTTGGAGCAACTACTGCCGTAAATCCTCAAGTGAAGTACGATCAGCAAATAACTCCCGGGCAATCTTTGTTTGTAGTTCCGAATTCATACAAAGTTATTTTAAGGCCACACCAATATGATCAGAGGAAAAGAATACCCTCCATGAATTTCGCACAAAGTAACGCCCTAGTGGCGCAAAATGGGCAAGTTCCGGTAGCAAAAATTCCCTACGGCACCAAAAATTCAGCGATGAAATCAGTCAGGCCTGGGAAGTTTCAACGTATAAGCAGTGTTAAGCAGCCACAGTTTGAACAGTTGGTGAAATATCATTACGCAACCAGGCAGCCTCAACGCCCATTAAACAACAATGTTGTCAGCAGGAAACAGGTTACACATCGCCCGTTTTATGTTTTTGCGCCTCATTTTAGCAGCTCACAAATAGCTTTGGCGGATAGAAATCGGCAAATCGCGCGCCTTACGCAACCTTGGCCTGTTAAGCCACAGTTTTATGGCTCTCAACAAGGAACGAGGATGCCGGAGATCAAAAGTCACGTGCCTCAAGCGAATGACTTGTTAAAGGGATCACCTGGACCACAAGGACTAATTATGTACTTAAATTTTGAAGATGTTGAACAGGGAAAGTCGCCATTTGCTTCTTTTTATGGAAACCTTGCAGATGCAGGAAAGCGAACCGAAATTTCGAGATCGTTTGGATCATGTGGAAAAGTTGCGAGAATAAACAATGGAAGCGAAATTCTCTTGAACGGAAGACAGATCAAGGTAATACACTTTATTTTTTTCTTTGAATGATTTAATCTCCTCTTTCCTTCGTTTTTAGCCACAAAGCCCCCATTTGAAGCAGAAACCTCTTTTACGCAAATTGCAACTGAGCTCTCTGAAAGAAGTGAAATGATGATTCTCGATTCAGGAATGTTCTCTTACCGCTTTACATACTAAAGGTTTAAAATTTTCGGGGAGGGATACAGGTCATTTCGTTTAAGGTACGGTAAATGGTCCAACCTGTTTTGCAGCATTGTCGCAAAATGATTTGAGAAGCGATGTTGCGCGCACCCACGTTCAAACCTGTCTTCCAAAAAATCTCTTTTGCGGATTGCGAAAAGTTCTTTAAGAAAGCAGAGAGCAGCTCAGTCCTTTTTGCAGCAAACTTTGCACATGTTTGCGTTTAACCAGCCTAAGGCAAACTTGTTTTGCAGCAATTGCCGGCGTAACTCCCGTGTATGGTCGGACTCTCGTGTAATTTTATCTAATCAGAATTCAGTATTCACGCAACTTGCAACAACCCGATATTTGCTAGACAGGGTTGAACGTGAGTGGTAAAATCCTCAACGTGGCTTTTCAACTAAAATCCCTGCCCTCCTCACATGGGATACATCTTCGAGCTTTAGCGAAGGGACATAAAGAGAGTTAACGAATATAATTAGGAGACCGAAAGCTGGTTGTAAACGAAATCCCGTCTGTCCAAATATCAGTTTATACCGTTTTACAGTCGTAGAAAGAACAATTTTTTTTTGTATAAAAGCCCTGTCGATATATGGGGGTCATTTTCCATACATTTTACTCCGGGAGTCAAGTCCGGGATCGCCGGAGGGCCAAGCTGACCCGCTGGCCTCTTGAACACCCTGACTGCCGCAGTAGGAGACATAAAAACTGTACCTTCACTTTTAAAATATTTTCGTGCTCGTTAAATTGACATTTCCCCAAGTGAGACGCAAATGTTAACGTTGAGTTAGGGGAGGTGTAGGTGGGCTGTTTCCCAGAAACCTTAATATTGATCCGACATTTAAACAAAGTAGGATATTTTTGGGTGTTAAGTAAATAATGGTCAGTTAAATTCATTGGCTGCCAAATTTCCCGGGGGTGGACTCCGCATATGAAAGGGGTGGGGATGCTCGTCGTCTCGCTTAGGGGTGTAAATTTCGGATTTTGGTCTCACTTAGGGTGTTCTGGGCAAAACGCCATCATATTTAGCCGTGAAGGTCTCGTTTAGGGTTGCACGTGAAAAAATATAAAAATATATATATTGTCTGTGTTTCAACATGGTCTCTTTTAGGGGTCAAAAAAGCTTGGGCCACGCCCAGATTGGTCTCCTTAAGGGGTTTAATTCAAAATTTCCGACGAGCATCGCCACCCCTTTCATATGCGGAGTCCCCCCCGGGCCAAATTCGAAGTGCAGAAATTTTTCCCTACCTTGTATGCTTTTCTCTGTTTTAAACTTCCCACCATGAGTGAAACAGGCAATATCTCTCCCGAAAACGGAGCGATTGGAAAGTATGGTTTAGTGTTGTGTTTTTATACTTCTCCTTACTCTTCAGGTAAAACCACGCCAGGCCATAAGCATTGCAGCGTGGATCAAGCTTGATACCAACAAAGGACTTCACTCAATATTCGACACAGTTGGTGGCCATTCTCTCCATCAAAAGGGACAGTATCATTTTGAAATACAAGATGGTAGTGTTCGGTGGTTCCATAGAAACGAATCAGACAACACGATCTTCAGTGTTGAGACAGGTAGGCTTAGTAGGAAGGAACTTGTTTGAAAAAGGAATATTAGGCTGGTAGAGTGTTATAATGAAGTGCTTTGATAGTGTTTCACAGACCAAGACGTCTAGACGCCTTTTCTGCCACGTCTTAAAATAGAGTTTCTTGAAACGAAGAGAGAGGTCTTTATCGTTGTGATTGTCGTTTTGTACCTCGACTCTACTTGGTGTCGAAACAAAGGTGTTCAACACAACACAAGTATGTTACATCCATCGCCCTCCTTACTCGCTAACGTACAGATGTATGTCCGTTAAGACTTGATAAATACCGTTTTCGCAGGGTCGCAAATGAGGCGAAAGTCTTCTCACATTTTACGTGTCGCTCGGGTTTGACTGGACAAATTCAAAACGGATTTGAGCTTCTCTGTTATCTCCAGAAATTCAAATCCTTAGCTTGTTAGGCTAAAAACGTTTTCGGCTTTCGATAAGGGGATAAGGCGAGATTATCTCATTTTCTCTTGTTTAAAACAAACGTGAAACCACTGTAAATATTTAACAAGGTCCCTTCTTTGATAGGCTAACCTGACGACTGGTATTTGATCATTGAGGAGTCGCTTTCAGTTTTTCTTAATTTTTCTTTCCTGCAGATCCAATAATCCCAGCAAAAGTATGGAATCATGTGGCTGGAACGTACGATGCACTTACTGGCATAGCTAAAGTTTTCGTAAACGGTCGACTGAAGGCAGAGACTGCTGGGAAGGGTGTTCTGTCTCAGGATTGGGATGCTCATGCGGGAATAGGGAAGCACAAAGGCTCTAGATTTCTCCAGGGGGATGTGGACGAGTTCAGGATTTATAATAAGGCTTTGACGCAAGAGGAAATTCAGAATCTTACAAAGATATGCAGTTTTGAAAGAGGTGAGTGATTTTTCAGTTTTCTTGTCACCGGGTGCCCATCCAAATATATTCCTAGATAAAATGTAACCATTTTTTTCAGTTTTCTTGTAACGCTGAATCAAAACGTGGCCTGTGGAAAATTGTACTGAACGACCATATTTTACAAAATAAGACAACAACAACTAAAAAATAGATTACTTCTCTAATAACACCTCTGAATGCAGTCCTCCCTTTTATGTAAACCCTTCTTGGACACATAACTTTTACAAAAATGATTATGAGATCAGTATCGCTGCATTGTCACGCAGCAATTTACAGATCGACGAGCTTCTGCCTCACTACTTATGGAAATTTCTCATTGTAATTTTCTGGAAAGCATCTTAGTCAGGAAAATGTTAGTTCGGATACCACGTTGCTGTTCTTCTCCAGTTTAGTCTGTTTCATCATCTCCTTCACTATGCTTTTAAAATAATCTTGATACTAATGATGATGGTGTTGATGATAATAAATAAGGCCATGATCTTCATCTCTCCTCCTTTCTTGCTCCGTATTTTATCTGTGTATTTTTTCCTGTGCTTTTCTTCCTCTTTCCTCCCTACTTATCTTAACTCTTTTCTTTTTTTAAGCATGTGGCGGGTTCTTCTATAGTCCGACAGGGGTGATCGAGTCACCAGAATGGCCTCACCACTACAAAGGCAAATCCCTTTGCACGTGGCATGTTGTTGTTGATTTCAGCGAGAAAATTGCGCTTCGTTTCAACACCTTCGCTTTGGAGGAAGATAACACCTGTAGTAAGGCTAAACTAGTTGTCAGAGACGGGAACAGTGAAAATGCAAACGTGCTTGGAGTTTACTGTGGTAATATGCGTCCTCCGGAGTTGACTTCAACTGGAAATCACTTGTGGCTTCAGTTTACCAGTACGGAAGGAGCGGAAGGAAAAGGCTTTCTTCTTCATTACGACAGAGGTAATAAAAAACTACTGAACTCTTTACAGTAAATTATTAACGATAACACCGTGATAAAAAATAGGGTGGTTGAAAATGAGGTTATATGGACTTAGGAAGGTGCCGGCTAAAGGCTGTCAATTTTGCGCTCGGTCTAAACCCTCGATGGGGCTGAGGGGCAGGTTGTTGTTGGAGGGGGCTTATAGAGGATAAACGGTGTATTTATATTCAGCTGCTCAGCATCTTGCGAATATGATACGAACTTACAGGCTGACCGGCTACCGTGATAACTTAGTCGTTCACTTCCCAATCAAAACACATTTATTTTTAAGGTTTAATTCCATCTTTGTAACTGGTTAATCCATCACTTTGCTTTCAAATGTGCTAAATATCTTTTATCTTTTCTCAGCATCATTTCGCCAAACGAAAAAGACCGAGAGACCACCAACACTCTTTGATGGCACACAACGATGCGCGGTTACAAAGCCCGAATATAACGTGACCCTGGTAGGAGGTATCAAATCCGGGATTTTTTCTGAGGCCAGGCACGTGCACGACCTAGACCTATGCACAAGGCACTGTTGTTTAAGAGAATTCTGTGACCTTGCCTTCATGATCCGGGATACTTGCTATCTGGTCAAATGCGCCAATCAGTTGCTTTGTAAGACCAAGAAGGCGAGGCCGTCAAGTATGAATCCCAGGATTAGTTTTGTATCTCATTTGTCAGCGGTGACTCCAGAACCTGGTGAGTAGAGTCGTTGAGTACAATGAGGGACAAAAGTTGTTAAGACACTTCCATGTAATGTACCTTTATTGCAAAGTGGACATACCTATCCCCTCCCCCTCTGTACCCTTACCGCCTTCCCCGTAAACCAGTGTTGTATTTTAAACACTCAAGTCTTTCTTCAACTAAAAACAAAATTGATTCGGGGGTGGGGGGCTTAAGGCGTTTAAACAGAATTGTATGATTTGAAATTGTTGGTTGAAGCGCGCATTTAGACAAGTGTGTCAACTACTTTTGTCTCTGGTTGCTAAAAGTGATGTCGCTGCCATTAACATGCACACTATGTCATTTGGTGATAGGAACAATTTACTGGTACACAATGGTGTAAGTATTTTAACACGATTGTGTTGATATTTGCGTTTATATACGATGCACCACACTTGCTTCATTCTCCAGCCTTGAATATAACATTCTCTAGTATCGATAGTTGCGTCTTGAATTAGCTGTTCTATCAGAGACAATAATTATTTGCGCAGTCATTAAATGTTGAGGGAATAAGTTGGAGATTTTTGTTTTCTTGTTGTTGTTTTCCCATGGTATACAAACGCAATTACAGTCAACTCTTCCCAAGACGGACACCTTTGGGACCACCACTAAGTGTCCGTCTTAGAGAGATGTCCGTCTTATAAAGAGTCAAATAAGGGGAATAAGCAAAGGCAGGGACCAACTCTAGGTGTCCGTTTTACAGAGGTGTCCGTCTTATAGAGGTTTCCGTTAAGAGAGAGTCGACTGTATTCTATAGGTCGATAATTTATTAACTGCTTGGGTGATTAATTCTTCCTCTTTCCCTTTCAAAAGGGCTTTCTGTAGACGGAAGCGCTTACAGTAAAGCTGCTGCCCAAAGCACAACCACGCCAACAACGCTAGAGCTTTCGGCAGACGGAAGTGCATACAGTAAAACACGAACTCAAGGTTCAGGGACATCTTCGACCCCAGAGGTTTCCGCCTATGGGAGCGCCTACAGCAAAGCATCAGGAGCACAAAGTGCAGCAGGATCTACCATTTTTGACCTCTCCGCCAGCGGAAGCGCCTACAGTAAGCCAATTGCAGCAAATGATAATACTTTAACAGCCTCTCCACCCAGTGCTGAACCGGATTGCCACCACACGGCGGTGAGCTACAACGTCACACTGGTTGCGGGTATAAACGCGGGAAAATTCAGTACTTACGGCAGCGCGCGCAACATGGACGAGTGCATACGTCATTGTTGTCACGACGACACGTGTGACGTGTCTTTCATGATTCAGGGAAATTGCTACGCAGTGGAGTGCGCTGATACCGAAGGCTGCCAGATCAAGAGAGCAAAACCTTCCTCTTACCACCCCACAGTGGCGTACGTATACCGCGGAGGTGGAAGACCGATTGGTGGTAAGTAACGATTTGCAACAGTCCTAAATACAGCTTGAATAAAATGGCGTGCATATTATTAATTATTGCGCATTATCATATTTAAGAGAATTGTGCTATAAAACTTGGGATTCCTCTGGATATTTTGGTATTTAGGTTCAAATGTTGTTTTGCTAGCTGATTTCTTTGAAATCACTCCTTTTATGTAGATCTTTTACTGGGAATCGTTTATGAAAGCTTCTGTTCTCGTTAGGACTGTAAAAACTAACCTCCCATTTCGAGTCACATGTAAAAATTGTCGCGTGATTTTTTGTTCAGTTGCTAGCCGAGAACTAGTTGATTACCAGTCGATTACTATTCCCCTCCTGCTTATTCATTTTTATGCAGACCCCTTGCCAGGCGCCGAAAAGCCCAGCCTTGACGCTTGCTCCAAGCTGACTGTCAGCAACACCATACATAATGTGACGCTACGAGGGGGTATTAAGGCGGGAAATTTCACCGATAAGGGCGTGGTCAAGAACATGGAGGAATGTTCCGCTTTTTGCTGCGCAGATGAGCAATGTAATGTGGCGTTCCTCATCCGAGACAATTGCTTCCTTGTGGCATGTAAAGACTATGATTCATGTAAGATGAAGCCAGCCTTGTCGGAGTATTATCGCCCGCGAATGGCATTTGTAAATTGGAGTCCTCCTGATGACGAAATCCCAGGTACGTTTTTCCAAGGATCTGTCTTGCCTGTCTGTACCCCGAAGCGACACAGTTTCCGCTGTCATAAGGCGTATAGGGGAAAAAAGGAGAACACTGTGTCCTCTCAGTCACGCTATTTGCTGTCTTTTTGAAAAACTAAAACATTTTGTTTCGCATCATTTGATTTCAAAAGAAAATGGTCCAGTTTTGTTATTTAAGACTATTTTTTGCTTTGAAAATGTTTCCTGTCGTCTGTTGCAACGGATGGCAAGGATGGACATGGATGGAAACCCAACTTTTTCAGGCTTTTTTTTGCTATTCCCGCAAAACACGCCCAAAAAATTATGATGGTTAGTGTTCCCTGGTGAAATTTGTGTGATAACTACTTCATAGCTCTACAGGAGCATTGTGTGCATGGGTAATGGCACTTAAAGTACTGACTTGACCTAAAGCAGCAATATCCTCACGTGACATAGCACCTTTAAGGCGCAATCAATGTCCATATCCACTTAACAACAATTTTACCCGTCAACAGCATAGGCCTTCTCATAGAACTAAATGTGATTTTCCTTCTCTGATTTACAGGGCCGTACAAATTAGTTTACGAAGCATGGCCACGCAATTCACGCAGTTAACGCAACAAAGTTTTTTGATTAAGAATCACGCACAGATCCAATCACCATGCAAATGACGTGATACAAAACTGAAAAGACCACAAACAATACCCACACCACGACTCAAAAGCGGAGCCGGACCAGCGGTGGTTTCTCCAACACTAAGTAACATCCCTCTTACGGCAAACGGCAAACGTCATTTTTGCCACGTGACCAAGTTTTTCCTTTCTTTTTTGTTTACTGTTTGTAACGTCCACAGAAAAATCAGTAGTTTCACGCCAGTTTCAGCTATATGTAAGGATTAGTTTGCGCAGTGTTTATCTGCTCATTTCCTTTTTTGTGAAACAGTCAAATTGAATCCGGTGTTTGCCGTAAACGTGATTTTAAATCTTATTGCTACAATTTACCAATGGTTTGTCCCGTTATTTCATTTAGCAAACCGCTGGTACGCGTCTCTCGGCTGCTGGAAAGATACCGAATCATCTTCTGTTTCTTCATTGGAGGGTTCGGATTCTCTTTTGCAAGGATCTTACCTCAAACGAGATAAACCCATCGATACGTGCGCTCAAGTGGCTCGGAAACATGACTACAAAGGTATAAACCACTACATAACGCCATTCAAATAAGGGTAATCAACATGTTAATATATCAACGGCTTTAGTGCGTTTCAACCGTAGCTTACAGGGGGTAAATCTTGCGGGTCTGAATTATCTGAGGAACGATGCCGGCGTGCGTTTTGAACCTGGAAGGTGCAATCATGCCGGAATATTTAACGATGAGAAGACATTAAAGGTACAAAAGATAGCTCCTGGCTCTCTAGTTTGGGGTTTTGTCTTGGAGCTTATCACTCTTTTCAGTGAATTAAAATCAAACATTAACAGCCGAATCAGGAATTATCGGCCTAACAGGAGGAATTTGAGTATGGAGAAGGAACTGATAATGAACGTTTTTGTAATTTAATGATTAGATAGTTAGCTAGCTTACAAAATATTGCCTCGTATCATAGCTACAGAAGAAAAAGTTCAGTACTCTTTGATAATGCGTTCGCGATATTAGTTTCAAAGTATTGTGTTAAGATAAAAATCATGGTTGAACAATAAATAAAAAGCTGGGCAACAGTTTCTTAACAACGAGCCCTGCATCAAATGCTGAAGCTAGAACTATCGGGTCTGGTACAAGCAAGGGGCTGTTGAGATGGTGATCGCGTATAAAAAGACTTGGCATCAAGAAACAATTTACTTTTTCTATTTGCACGTGTGTTTTTGAGGAAGGGGGAAGTGCAATGATTCCCGTCTCTTAGGAAATAATATTTAAATTCACTCTTCAAACTGGCATTTCATATTCACGATGGTTTCTAACATTAGTACGCAACACTATTTTCGAATTTTTAAAGCTAATTTCTTTTGAGGTTATTTTTAAATTTCTTTTATCAAAAAAATGCAAACAATGATATCAGCAAAGGCTCTCCTTTTTGTTTCCAGTTTTTGCGATACAGAATGGCGGAGCGTGCCTGGGTGATCCGACGGCGGAACGTTTGTTTAACCAGTACGGTGAATCTTCAGCCTGTAAGCAGGGGAAAGGAGGACCGTTCGTCAACGATGTCTACCGCCTCACAGATTCTGGTGCGTGTCATATTGATCATTAAGAATGAGTTCACTTTGTCTCTCTGTAACTTAAAATGAGCAGTCAGTACCGGTGATGTGATGCTGATTCTACCCCTGCTTTGAAGCCAGCGTCCCATCCACGAGTATTTTGGGTCCCCGCCAACGATGAGTCTCTCATCCAATATTTAGCCTGCGCGAAATCTCCCCATTTATTTCTAGCGACGAGCGAAGCGAGACACGAAGAACGGACGAGAAAACGTGGTGACCGCGCGTGGCGCCTAACCAGTGGTCCTTGCTCTCGAGTCTTCTTTCGAATGCCAGTCGCGGGTGACTTTTTGAGATACACCCCAAATAGAGAGCTTGTTCACCGGCTACCCAACTTGAGAACTTGCATGGGTAACGGCAAACTGTTACTGGGTTTGACCCTTTGATGGTCTAAAGTTTCCGACCAAGGGTACAACTCTCTTAAGTTTTCTATAGTACATAAACAAGCTCCGGCCGTTTTGGGTCACTTTGTTCCCGGCTTATACTTAAATAAATAAATAGATAAATGCTCATATATCGTCTCCCCTTTTCCGGGGTAATGAACCAATAATTCAAACATGATATGGTTAAGAATCCCAACTGGTAGGAGGCGAACCAGTTGGCTATTTACAAGCATGGCCGAGGATTTGAACTCAGGACTACCGAGAACCAATCCGGGGCCTCCAGATTACAACTCCAGCGCTCTAACCGTTCCGTCACGCTGCCACCAAGTCGCGGATCATTATAAGTTTCTGGGAAACTGCCCACCTACCCCTCCCCTAAGTCAACATTTTGCCCTAAGTGAAAAGTAAGTGTTAAAGCTGGCTTGATCTTACCTAACGTCCCAGTTTGTTTTTCGTCAGGCTCCTACGTTTCTCTTGGTTGTTGGAATGACTCCGGGAGTCATGCTCTTACACTTCTGGAACACTCTGATCCCCGATTGGATGACTTTTATCAGACTCGAATTGATCCACTACAAAAGTGCGGACGAGTGGCGCGCAAACGAGGCTACACCGTATTTGCCGTTCAGCGTGGAGGGATCTGCTTTAGTGGACCACTTGCGGAAATTCATTATCGGAAATTTGGAATGTCAAGAAGATGCCATGATGGATTGGGAGGTTCCTATGCTAACAGTGTATACAGGCTGATAGGTAAAAGGCGTTGATTGTACACTTGTGTTAAAGATGTTCAAACTGTTGAACCAATCAGTTCATCCTTAAAGTAATGATTCACAGCGACGTTTATAGGGGGTGTTTAGATGACACCGGGGCGACTTTTGCGCCGGTGCAAGTTCACTCCGGCTCCCTCTCGTGGCTCTGTATTTGTTCACATGATACCACCACAAAATGTTAATATGCCGGTTCGAGTCACACTGGGGTGAGTTCACCCCGGTTGTTGTACCAGAGCGAGAATTTCACTCCGATACGAAATTTCGCAACGGTGTCATGTAAACGCGAAACGATCACTCTTTTTGGTGTAATGGCGTATGCGTAATTGACTCGCACGTGTATTTGATCAACATTAAGAGAATTTTCATGTAAACGCGATATGAAATGACCCAGTCATCATGTAAAACCGATACGAAATCAAGAAGTCATTCCGGTATGAAACTCGCGCCAACGCGAGTTTTCTCATGTAAACGCCTCCTTTCTTTGTCCTAGGGACTTTAAGATCCAACGACGCGACGGCAAGGAGAACGTCTAAAAAACAGCAGGTTTTACTGCAAAACAACAACTTCGAACGTGCATCACCCTTTTTTGTACATTTCTTTGCCGTTTTTGCACGACTACGACGTGAAAATATCTAATTTCTCGTTAATGCAGGACGCAACAAGCAACGACCAAATTTATTTCCCATCCTGAACTTGGATAGAAAGAACGCAAATTCACTTTTTAAGCAACGTTCTCGTTGCCGTCGCGTCGTGAGATCTTAAAGTCCCTGTTTTTGCGACAAGAACGTATGAAAGGCAAAATATGTTTCCGCTGACTATCTCCCTTTTTTGCTGTATATATTGAAAGTTTTTCTTTTGGACAAGGAGGAGATATCATTATTTAGTATATACCAAACAGTGGATATGATAGTGTTTTAGTTTTTTTTCATCCGTGATTCTTTGGCACGGGACTTTAAACCGCCGGCTCTGGAGGACAGTTTCGGTGTGAGCGGATTCACTGGTTTCGTGTGGACGGGAGGCCGAGTCGTCAGGGGCGTAGCTAGCTTTTCGACTAGTTGTAGGCCTGCACGGTCCTCACCAACACTTTGACCTCCTATGCTTTTTAGCTCACCCTCCAAAAGCATAATTCATAACAAGAGGTAGAGTGATCAAACCAAAAATTTGTAGGCCAGGGCCTACAGGTTTATAGGCTGGCTACGCCCCAGCTCGTGTAAAAAAGTGTGTGGTTTTAAAAATATCTGGATTCGTGCGGACGTAGGCTTAGGAAGCTCTCGTCAATTTCAGTAACCTGTTGAGGAAGTGTCCAAGAAAACGTTTCACGCTTCCTTTGGTAAAATAAGTAAACAATAAAAACACAGTAAAAAGATCACGTCCGCTCCCGCAGATTTACACGGCTTAAAAACAGGTAGAAATGCAAGGGTGTCTATTTTTTTTTTCAGATAACTTGGAAACTACGCCTTCGCTTCCTACCACGGGGATTTCAACATCCAGCATTGCTTTTACAGAGATTTCATCCAGTACTAGCTCCAACGATTTTACGCCCACCACGGGATATAGTTCACAGGCCACTTCCGCTTCACCAACGACGCGCATTCAAGAAAAGTATCTCACACTACAAGATGGTGTACCACTCAGAAATACCTATACATCCGGCGACATTCTGTACAACGTAACACTTAAGTTTGGTATCAAGGCAGGAAAGTTTAGCGACAAAGGGAAAGTTGGAAATATGTCTGACTGCATAAAAGCCTGCGGGAAAATGGAAACCTGTAGTCTAGCGTTTATGCTCGGAAAGCAGTGCTTCGCTGTGTCGTGTTATGACGTTGCGCTGTGTCTAACAAAGCCAGCGTATTCACCGTTTTACAAACCGCAAATTGCTTTCGTAAAACACACAAAGGAAATCTTCATTGGTAAGTAGACCACCAAACTACGTTATGCATGATCCCATTACCAAGGGCATTCTTGACTTTAAAGACATAGATGGCCTCAGTTGTTGTTGTAGCACAGCAGCACTTTCGTTTCAAAATTTCGGTGACATGAGATTTAAGAGCATTTTATATCATTCGTAGCAAACATCTTACTTTGTGCGTCAAACTTAGCGTAACGGGCCTGTAGCATACACTTTAACGTTACATTTAAAATTACATTAGCTCATCATGTTTTGTTTGTCGTGATGTGGCCACGCTTAAACATAACCGACAGCGACAATTTCTTACGGTACTCTACGTTACCGGTTTTCCTGCCTAGGTGTCTTGTTGTCCTAAGTCAGGACTTTCTTGCTAAAGACTTTCAAGCTTGTAAGGTAGTGTTTTTTCGTGAGTAAAAAAGAATTACAAACAAAACAAAAAGGAAGCCCTACAAATCTCTGCGGTATGGCCTGTACCTTACGCATGCGCACAGCCATATCACCCGGGTAGTGACAGCCATGACAACTGTTTCGTCCTCATTTGGACTTATCAGCATGGCACAGCTACAGGCGAAGGGTTACACTTGCGATCTCTGACTCTGCGCCAGCTCCACCGTATACATGTGGTAGCTGTTGGCTGGGAACTGCCAAAACAGCTCTCGAAATGCGTATGAAACCGGGATCAGCTTTCTAGCCGATTGGTGTGCCACAAACCTGTAAACGTGTGACCTGTTTCCTTGCTGCTTATTTATTTTCAGCCAATGCTTCAAAGGGGGCACTATCAGATTTCAGCCAGTGTCGCACGAGTATAGTTCATAATGACGTCACTTTGGTGGGAGGAATAAACGCTGGAAAATTTACCGATCTCGGAGACGCGGAAAACATGACCATATGCAGTCAGCGGTGCTGTTTCAAGGACGCATGCGATGTTGCTTTTATGCTGGAAGGCGAATGTTATGGAGTCGAATGTATAAATGAATCGTTGTGTGAAACGCGCCCAGCCAGAAATCCCGCGAGATATAACCCCAAAATTGTTTATGTCTACCATGACAAGAAGAAAGACGAAGGTAAGCGCGCAAGTATCGTTTTGTTACTATAGTTGGCCTTTTGAGCCATTGAAGATAGAAGATTCTTTGAAACATAATGGGGAATCATCAAACGTAGAATTTAAAGAATGCAATCTACTGCAAGAAAGTTTAGCTTACGTATTAAGTTTAAGCCAAAATTTGTGTCAACATCTCTTTCGTTGTCGTGCAAACATCACAAGTTTGTACCTACTCGCTACTGAAGGAACGGATCAGTATGAATTTGACCTTTCCTTACCTTACCTTATACAGAGTAGTGAAAACCGAATCTTTGAATTTCAATCCCCCGTCGCCGACGCAACATACAGGTTCTTTAGGAACTGCTCCTTCATGCCTTTAAGAGAACCTTTTATTTTGCTGTGTTTTTGCTTGGTATACTGACACGACATTTTAAAAACCAACAGCGCCAAACCAACCGAAACTGAAGGCTCTCATTAAAATGATCGACCGCTTACTGAATTCACTGACCGAAAAGCCACAAAAACAAAGTACGACAGACTCCACACTGAAGAATAAGAACAAAGACGTTAATACGGCTGATGTGTCCGTGCACTCTGACGAGGGTAGTAACCTTAAAAATGACTTGGGACTTGAGACAAAACTGCAGGTCAACGATAAACAGCCACTCAGTAGAAATATAGACGAAAATTTCTCGACTGACATTTTTACTCCAACAACGCCACTTATGCGCTATGAGAAGTTGGTAGGAAAAATGTTGGATGGCCGAATGAATGTTTACGCTCTTCCTTTTCTCTTCAATGGAGATCAGGGCGAGGGACGGCGATACCAGTCGTATATGACGCCATTGCCATCTAAAAGCTTGAACAATCTCCAAGGTTTTTATGTTCCAACTCCTCAAAACTTAAACCTGCCCTTTAAACCACACGAAATTGATCATAGAAGGTTCCCTGGTAGTCGCTTGCCGATAAGGGATTCCCAGCGTTTGAGTGGTTTTTGGCCCACTGCGACACGAGTTAACACAAATACAGTCGCGCGAGAAAATGACTTTATGCGTGACAGGGATCTGCAAAGACTCCTTCAAGAATGGCGTCGAGAAAACAATAACAAACATAACAGAGAATGGAGAGATGACGAAGAGGGAGAAGCTTTAGCTAGCTACTACGACGCTACGGACAACGATCTGCTTTCACTGAGTACGACAGCCTTAAACCGATTTTCAAAGTACTTGAAGTTACGTTTAAGTCAAAGCCAAGGCTCTTACAAACCTCAAGAGGTTTTCATTAACCAGTATCCATTTCGTGCTTCCAAAAATGCGCAACGAATTTCCCAGGGAATAAATTCTTTCTGGGGTATCTCTTCTGCAGCTTCTTCGCAACAGAAAAGTGTCTGCTGGGATGGGCAGGTGTTACACAATTATACTTTGGTCGGAGGTATCAACGCTGGCACGTTCACTGACAACGGAAAAGCAAGTAACATGGACATATGTATGCAGTTTTGTTGTAAGCGAGACACCTGTGACCTGGCATTTATGATTGAGGATGACTGCTATTCAGTGGCTTGTAACAGGAATGGCGCTTGTGAGCCAAGAAAAGCCAGACCCACCCATTATCTACCGCGAATAGCCATACGGAAAAAACCCCAAGGTGGGTGAGATATTGCCTTTTGAAGAACTTTGTCACGTGCTTGGATACCACTTAGCAACGTCGACGCTAGACGTTTGATACTTTTCTGATTAAATTTAGCGAATCTTATGTTCTTTTTTATTAGGGAGTTCTAACGTTAATGTTCCCTCATCCACGGCACCTACATCATCGTCAACACTGACACCAACATTCTTTCTGTCATCATCTCCAACTCCTGCAACGTCTTCACCGACCATCACCCACTTCATTCCTGAAGGTCATCAAAGTAGGTTTTTCTCTCTTTCTTAGTTTTAACTTGGGCGCAGTTCTAATTGCGTCGCTTATCGAACTTCTCTCCGTTTTCGACACTACTTTGTTTTGGCCGAGAATTCAGGTATTTAGTACGCTGTTTTGAACTTTGCTAGATAACTTGAGTAATAACGCAGGGAAGTCACTTATCCACTATCTTTTCCTGTTGAACGCCTTTTTTTATTTGTAATCATGTACTTGTATTTAAATACACGTTGGAACGACCTTGACATTTAAGAAAAACCGAACTAGTAAACCAAATGTCGTAGACAAGGGCAAAAGTTAAAACTGATAATGAAAAGTTGTCTGTAGGCAAAATACCTCCGGGAGAGCTTGCTAGTAGGCTAAAATGAAAATAACCGTTCTTTGCAACCTTTTTTTTCCTGCTAGCACGTGAAATGTTTATATCTGTGCCATGGGCAGTTCTGACTTGTTTTGCTTATGATCGAGTGGAAAAATGGTGCAGTTTCCGTTGACCAGTTTCTTGCAAAACATTAGGGCCAATCAAGACACTCATGCTTCTAATACCGATATCAGTATTTTCACGAAAATTTTGATTGTGCCATAAAGTTTTAATGCTTTCATGACTTGTGCGTCTCTTTCTTTCAATCAGCTAATCCCTCTGTTAAAGTGGCCCACTCATGCGGTTCTACACCCATCGAGTACAACGTGACGCTTAAGATGGGGCTTCACTCTGGAGAATTCCAAAAGATTGGTAAAGTGGAATCTATGGACGACTGTATAGAAATGAGCTGCAGGCAGCCCAACAGTGATGTGGCTTTCATGTTAGGCAACATCTGTTTTGCGGTGCACTGTTACAGCGCCGATCTTTGCAAAACCGTTCCTATTTTTGGGTCAAGTATCTCTCGATTGAATTTGAATCCAGCCATTTCGTTCCTCAGGAAGAAATCTCGTTTTAGAACAAATTCTCTGGGTAAGTGATGTGTTTAATAACCAAGGGTTTAATTATTTCTGGATGATGCAGACAATTCAGGGTAGGCTTTCTCTCTAAAATAAAGCTTTTGTCAAATAGTACTGGTTTGTACACCTGCAACTGACTTTTTAATTACTCGACTTCCTCATCTTTTTGGACGAACGATTCATACAAATCAACACTTTGACTCTCAAAGGCTTTGGGGCTTTTAAGGTGATTCCCTAGTAAAAGAACCTAACATAGATTTTAGATGAAACTTGGTACACTGATGTAACAACTCAAGAAGATGATAAAAATGTAATAAAAAGTGGGGGTCACCGTGCTCGTTTTGACGTCACAATGCCGACAAATACGGCTATTTTGGACCCTTTGACAAAAACCACGTGCAGCCCAAAACTAGACAAAAAGGAAAGATTTTTTCAATGATGCATGTGGTATCGCACAGAATTTGACTTTAATGTATTGTTTATCCACTAACGTACCATAAAAATGCCTTTTAATGCCCTTGTTTTTACTTTACGCTTCAAAGTAGAATTAAATTGGACACGCGCTATTCGACACGTGATAGCTCAATCCGTACAATTTAGTAAAATTGCCAAAAAACTGAACATAGATTTGTGCCAGTTTTTTTCTTACCGAAAGGAAGCACTGTCCTTATTAAAAGCATGAAATAAAAAATGGGGGTCACCGTACTCGTTTTTGCGGTAGAGCTGCAGAAAGTGCGCACCAAATGCATTTTCCTTGATTTTTGAGAGCGGACTGGGGCGAGTTTCAAGATAGAATGTATGTGAAAGGGGGAAGAAAGTATTAAAAATTCCGTTTTTACAGAATTTACGTCGAGATATCACATTTAGGACACAATGTGATAAAGAAAGCGTTTAAATGAAAATCAAAGTGAATAAACACAAATTAAACATCCACTATCGAGGTTCTCCGTGAGGAAGTCGAACTCAGCAACACGCGTACTGCTTACGTTAGGCACATTCCCAGCACTTTGAGTCTCACCTCGGCAAGAAACAACCGCAGGCAAAAATTGCAATAGCGTTTCTCTTCGGTCAACTTCATTTTAATTACGATACTTCACATGCTCTTTTTTACGGGGGCCATCTTGTTATGCGCAGTAAGAGATGCGCAATGCAAAACCAGGGAATCACCTTAAAATCCCTACAAGGATTAATCTGTTCAGCATTTGTACAGGTAATAGCATGATTTGTAGTGATATTTGGTATAAATACCACGAGTAATATTTCAAAATTGTTACACGCAATTTTGAAATATCACAAGTGTTATTTATGCCAATGATCACGTACAAATCATGCTATTATTTGTTTATACTACCCGCAAGAGGTTTGTAATTTTCACATGTAGGTATTTCAAATTAAGCTGAAATACCACTGCTCTAAGCCAATCAAATTGCAGAAATTTTTCATGTAGTAGAGAAGTATAAACGGGGTTTGAGTATATCAATCTATATCTGTTATTATACCTCTAGCTGTACAAAATGATGAAATATATCAAGATAGATGCCGCGACAGCACAATAACATACAACGTAACACTACGTGGTGGCATTGACGCAGGTAAGCGCATACCCCCCGGGGGGAATACTCAGCAGTTTTATACTGGGGGAAGCTCCGCCCCGAGGTCCAACCCCTTCCCTTTTATATACCATTTTTGACAGTTCAATGTGTTGGTAACCGTTTCTCTGGTTGAAACCAGTACTAATCAGTCCACCTTAAAGGTGGATTTCTACTGTCTCGTTATTTTTACGTGTGTACGCACGTAAATTTTACTCTTGTAAATAAAATAGAGGCAATGTACGAAGTGTCGCGCGTAAATATTTTATTTACGCGCGTAAAATTTACGTGCGTACACACGTAGGAATTTCGCGACAGTGGAAATCCGGCGACTTTAGTGAGCTACGTCCAGTTATATCCTTTTGAGCACCACATGACCAGACCTACCAGCATCTTGTCCATGGCGGAAAATTAACCATGTAGTGGCGAACAGATGGTGTCTATCCGTCAAAACGTATAGGCCAGTTGTAGTTCCCTAAGCATCACGTTAAAGTCTGTATCTGTATCCAGAAATAATTTCTCTATGATATCGTTAATATTGTTTATAATAATATTTCAGGGAACTTCACAGAAAGGGCTGGAACACTGACAATGCGAGACTGTATTGGAAAATGCTGCGATGACAAATCGTGTGACTTAGCGTTCATGTTTGGCGACAGCTGTTACTCAGTGGAGTGCCGGAATGAGAAATTGTGCCAGGCTGTTTTAGCAAAGCCATCACGTCTCGAACCCAAGATTTCTTATATTACCAGAGGATATTTCGATGATAAGGACAAGGGTATGAACACCTAGTCTAATTTTAAATAAAGATATGATCGTCGCTGTGGCAACTGCAATATCAACAATTGCAAATTAACCCGAAAAAATTTCGGGACTTCGACTTGATTCGAACCCATGGCATTTGCGTTAGCGCTTCAGTGCTCAGAGTGGTGCTTGGAGTGAAAATTCTAGAAACTTGAGGGATAAGAATATTCTTTTCATATTTTAAAATCCATCTTTCACGGAATTGCTTTACTCACCTCTTTATCTTATTTACTAAAATTCTAATCCCTTTTAGGGACTATGTTCTCTGCAAGTGATCAAACACCGACCTGCCGAGCAGATCAAAAATCTCGCTCAGCAGTAATTAGTAACAAGACTTTAGTGGGAGGATTGGAAGCAGGAAAGTTCACTTTTGCTGGAGTTGTCAGGTATTAGTTTTTCCAAATACGGTCAACTCTCCCTCAGATGCACACCTTTAAGGCCGGCACTATATATCCATCTTAGAGAGACGTTCTCCGTTTTATAGAGTCACATTGAAATAAAGGGAGTAAAGAAAGGCAGGGACCAACTTTAAGTGTCCATTAAAAGAGAGTCGACTGCACTCCAGGCGTGCGCCTCAGATACCTCAGACTATATTGGCCCGCGGCCCTTGCGTCAGCTCTTATAGAACAGTCAAATATTACGCTCTCAAGTTAGAATTTCCTAGCTGCATGTTCCAACATAACATTGGTTTAGGCACGCGCACCTTTTCCATGGCTATAACACCAGAAGCCGTGATTTGCTGCGCCCTCCCTTCGCAAAAACTACTTAATACCAAGGTAGCTTCAGAATAAACGGCGCTTGGACCTACAACACCCTACCGAGAATTATAAGACGAGTAGAGACGCTCAGCGAATTTAAAATCAAGCTAAAGTGCCATATTAAACAGTAACGCCTGCGGTACATGTTGCCCTTGTAACTTAACTAATTTTCTAGATTTAATGTTTTAATGTCTTTGTTTTTGTGTTGTGTCAGGGCTCCATTTAAACTAGCTCTGCTAAATTGGATGCCCCTGGATAAATATTGATTTAAAAAAAAATGATTATCTTCATCCGCAGTTCAAATAAAGTCCAGCCTCTCTTAACGAACTCCTCTGTAAAACGGACACTTAGAGTTTGTTTCTACCTTTCTTTACTCCCTCTATTTGACTCGCACGACGTACTGGTCCCATTTAAGGTGACCGTCTTATAGAGAGTTGACTGCATTTCATACATTTTAAGTCATAACATTAAGAAGATTAAGCGCACCATGCTTTCTCGTGTTCGGCCAATAATCCGAGCAACATGTGAGCACAAGAATGCTTCGAGATGGGTCATTTGTAACTTGCCTCAAAACCTGTTTATCTTTCCGAGCTCTTTTCACTGCTGTGCTATGTTATTTTTTGGTTTTATTTTTGTCGGGAAGGAAAATCCCACAAAATTGTCATTGGTGTCACCCTTGTTTATCGCTTGCTTCATGAGTCGCTCTGATATGCTTGCGATCAGCAAAAAGTCAAAGTTAACTTCTTGAGGCAAACAATAGACAAGTTCAGAAGATAAGCGATGTTTAGTTCTGCGCATGCGCAATATATTTTCCAAATAGTAGATGTCGTCCGTTGATTTGGATTCTTGCTTTTCTTGCTACGTTTTTAGACAGAAGTTCGGCTGTTTCTTCCGCGCGAAACGTGTGAGATGTTCCGCTTTTTCGTACTGCTCCACCAAAAATCATCTTAAGATTAAGGAAACTCGTAACTAATATTTCAAAACTTGTTCCAATAAAAGTCAAGAGCCCTCTTATCTTAAGACGGTTTTTATGCAACCTGGCCCAGGCCTTTATGCTTTACCGCAAGCTGGTTATGAAGAATTATCCGTGGGATATTTGAGCCAATCAGAAACGGAGAAATATTTTGAATGAATAATAATCGCTTTTATTTGTTTACCCCAGTGACATGGACATGTGTATGGATCGATGCTGTGCTCAGCGAGGTTGCAACGTAGCTTACATGGTGGACAATAACTGCTTCTCTGTTTCCTGCTTCTCCCCAACTTTGTGTAAAATAAGTGACGTACCCTCTTCAAATGGAGACGTCAAGATTTCCACTATTATGAATAGCACTGCAGAAAGACATTCTGAAAAAAGTGAGTATACGAAAAAGGCCCCCGTACATGGCAACCTACATTTTTTCAAAGCTTTTCTTTGTCGTTGATGTGCTTCTTAGTCCTTTATTTAAAAGCATAATATAATAATAATATACAATATTTATAGAGCGCTAATTCCCAATGGTCCAAAAGCGCTTTACATAATAAAAATAACAACAAAATCCTAAACCTACAAAACTACAAAACTACATTGTCATCCTATAAAAAAATCCTAAAAAAGCATCAATAATAAGACATGTTTAACCATCTAGAGAATTACGAAGAACGTTATGCATGCGTTAATATCTTTACTAGAATAGAGAATCTTATGAATAATTTTCTATTGCTCTGATAAGTGTCTGTTTGAAGCCATATAGGAACTAGTTTTTTAAAGCCATTTGTTCTTTTCGTATTTGTCAAGTATAAGACACTCGACTTCGTCTTGTGGTTGAAAACATCATAAAACACTCTCCTGCTCGTTTTTTTTTTACTTTGCACAACTTAACATTAACAGTTGTGCGGTCTACTTGGGGTGCTTTGCGCTATTCCACTGCTACAGGGGCGTGGCGGGGGGGGGGGGGGCTGGGGTGCTTCCTCACTTTCTTGTGAGAGGCATCCTTTTCCTTTTATTCCTCAAAATGGTAGAAAGGAGGTAGAAACGCTAAAAGTCACTGTCTTTGAATGAAGATATCTCGGCAGCACACCGCTCATCCGAATAAGTTTCACTCATTTTTGTAAACAGCATTGATCTCGATGAAAAAATGGCTACAATAAGTACTATGAGCGCGACACATTGTCCCCCCCCCCCCCAGCCCCAGCCCTTCACCTTAAAATACCCTAGCTACCCACCTGCGGTAACTTTGACAATGATGATCTTTTCAGATTCCATGATAGTCTACGTAATAATTGGCGTTGTGGGATTCGCGACAGGAGCTGGAGGGATCCTCTGGGCAGTTTGTATGTTCATTCGAAGGTAGGCCGAGTCCCGTTGCATAAAGCGACCTAACATTTAGTACTAATTTTCTGTAATCATCACTTTTTCGAATAGTGTCACGAAATATCGTGACAGAGCTCCCATAAGCTTTCGTATGTGGTGACTACACTGACGTAAAATACTTGAAAGGGTCTAATTTTGCCTCTGATTGGTGACAGTATAGAGTTTTTTTCGTTTTGTTTTGTTTTCTTTTCCTCTTCGTTATCTTATTTTTATCGTTATTATTTCTCATTTTTAAGGCATCGCTTACGGTCAAGGCATAGACAAGACACAGAATAGCCCTGAGGTAAAATATTGAGGAATTCTCTCGCCCTCTTATCCACCTTGACCCTTTGTCATTCTCAGATGCATTGACTCCCACCCCCAAAGACCGATACTGGTGTCTGACGTACAGAGGATGGTTGTGGATTTGCAAATGACCAGCATTTCCTAACAACAGTGTATGCTTACTTTTTTGCCTCAGAATTAGGAGATACAGGCTGAAAGTAACAACTGACGAACCCTGATCCCAGAAGTTTTTTCCTCCTCGTCGTGGAAGAGAGCGAGCCGCGTCGAGAAAAACCTCTGGGATCAGGGTATATATGACGCAAATATTGCTGCGTCAGCTCTATAATTGCGATAATTATCTTTACATTTAAGACTTAGAAAATAACGGATAGGGGGTCTTTGCTGTTGAAGTTTGCAGGGCAAAGGGAGTACCTTCATTTCTCAGTTATTTTAAGACCCTGAGTATTGGTCCGGCCCCGAGGATCGAACCCACGACCTCCCGCTCTGCAGTCAAGCGCTCTACCGACTGAGCCCATCCGCGGTGGGGATTGCAACGGTAAACTGTCGCTTATAGGAACTCCAACTTATAAGGTCCCCAAGTTATTGGCCCAGCTACTTAAATGTAAGCAACAACAAAAACATACATCCCATAATATAAGCCCATCTCCAAATATATGTACATGACATTTTTTCTAATTTCATTTTCCGTCTTGTTTTTAGTAGAAAACCGCAGAGGAAGACTCCTTATTCCGACGAGGCCATTTTATAAGAGAACCGAAAACTCCCTCGACCTTAACCTTCCGTTCGCCTTTTGGAACTAATTCTCGACCACTTTATACCTCTGAGACATATTTTATAGTCGTCGTTAAAGTCGAGACTACACACAAAGCGGGCCGTTGAGGGGAAAATGTTGTAGCAAGGGAGAGTTATTGTTTTGTTCGCTAATATACAATGACCGTTGCTTATGAGTTATTCTGGTTCACTACCGATTACAGCCTTAGTGCTTGTCTGGGTTTGTTCTGGGACTAGAATGTAATTAAAACTACAACCCGACTGTTCGGTCATACTCGGTCATAAACTCGACAACAGGAAGAAGGCGACATGTTAACCATTGCGACGCCAAGTATGAGAGCCATATAAGCTAGTATAATTACGAAAGAATCATTAGGACGAAAGCTGGCATTAGCTGAAAAAAGGCAGAAAAGAGCATGAAACAGTAATTTCGTGAAAGCTTCTCCTCTTCAGTAATGTCAGAGGAGTAGAAGTTGCGTCATAAATTTTCTTTTCTAAGTGCATGTGCGTATAGCACTTGCATCCTTGCCTTATGGTCTTGTTTGCGTCTCAAAGGTAAGCAAACCCGAATATTACATATTCTTTACCCATTCAGAAGATTCCAGTTACGTGCTGGTTATGCTTTATACATGAAGAACCTTTAAATTTCCCCTAGCATTTCATGTTCACCTTGGCTTTTTGTGAACAGCCTAAGATAATTTAATTTTTATTTTTCTATTTATCGTTTATAGTATCTTTGATTACATAACACGCAAACTTTATGTGAATGGACGCACCTGATATCAAACGTGTTTGCATTAAGAACACTCATTTCGTGCATTTTCTTAACTTGTCAACCAAGCTTATTGCTATAGAAATCTCTCTACTGAAGTAAATATGCGCTAAGTATTGGCTAGCAATGTACAACTATTTCGAGAAAGGTTGTCGGAAAAAATGTGCACGCGACAATCCTGAAAGGTAATATGGGATATGATCAATACACTGTTCCTAACACTGTGGCTGTTGAATCTTCTATGGTCGCTTTCCTTTAGCATTCGCAAACATACGTCCAAGGCCTCTCCTGCCATTCTTTCAAATTTCTTTGAAGAACAAAGAACTCAAAACCACCCTCAATACCTTTCGGGATTGTCGCGTGCACTTTTTCCGACAACCTTTCTCCAAATAGCTGCATATTTACGATGCTGGTGTTGTTGTGAAATACAATTTCTTAATAAAAATCTACAAACTATGAACAGTAACGTGTTTTTTTGTGGTATATACATTAATGGAGTTGCTGACTTTCTTCGATGGCGGAACAAAACACACCTTTCATTGGCTGGGGAAGGAACTAATGCAAGGTTAGCTAAGAGTAAGCTTAAACGGGGTCCATCCGAAGTCTGTCTAAGCTTACTCATAAACAAAACTCTAGTATAAGACAAACAGTGAAAAAAATAGACTTTGTAGGGGTAGCACAATTACACAGTGGTAACCCAGCAGCTTCACTTTGTTGCCCATAAATACTGAAGAACAGACACAAATAATTGAAATAAACATAAATATGATTAAGAATCCCCACTGACCGGAGGCAAAGCAGTTGGCTATTTACAAGCGTGGTCGAGGAGTTACACACGGAAATACAGGGAACAAATCCAGCTAGTGGTCAGGGCGGGGATTGAATTTGGGAGCCTCAGGATCGCAATAGACCTTATACACGATACTTGCCATCTTTGCACGCCCTTTAGGATTGACGGGATGAAAGCAATGTCACGTGGTATTTCAGGAAGCAAACAAAAGATAAAATTTGCCAATGGGAGACATCGCGGTCGTCTTTGTTTATTCTCTCACAATGAAACAACGATTTAATAGTCATGCAAAACGTCCGATTTGAGTTTCGACAAAATTAACGTCATTATTGCTTGCTGTGAGGACATCTACGGTCGTCACTGCATTCAAAAAAGTAACAATATCACTTCCACCCATAATTTGCCATTGTCGTCTTTAATATATAAAAAAAAAGTTGTTCATTTTCTGTTGTCAAGAATAATCAAACTCGCCTGCGATTCAGCTTGTATTGGAAAAATTTATCACTTGTTTTCCCCCTGGGAAACCACGTGAAATTGCTTTTATTGCTTTTATCCCATCAAATTCAAACTCAAACCGCAAACCTGAAGGCAATATACTAGTCACGTGACTTCTCGACGTAAGCGGTTCGCGGGAAATGGCGAAAAACCTCGATCTTAAGATCTCTAATGTCTATTTCAGGGCTCTAACCGCTCGGCCACGCTGCCTCCAGATTATGCGTGGTATTTTGTACGTAGTACGTGGGTCATGATCAATTTAAGGTCTCGAGTGAGTCATATATTTGAGGTTTTTCGGCATTTCCCGCGAACTGCGAACGTCAAGAAGTCACGCGACCAGGCCCTTGCCGTCAGGTTGGCGGTTTGAGGTTCACGTTTGTACGACTAGACCACACTCCAGAAGGAAGTGATTTACCGCAAAGTTTTTCGCACCCTAAAACATCACAATCCGACGTTTGAAGAAGAAATACGACTTCTTAGAACTCTTTTGCTCATTGATCATCGAATTTTATTTGAAAAAAAAGTAATTTTGAAGACAGATTCTCGGCAAAAACTGTAGAAGTAAGCGGATGAATGAAAACAAACATGACAGCAGCGAGCTACCACCCGCGAATCTTAAGTCCCAAATATGGGCAGACGGATAACGTGAAACCGTTTTTTTAGTTTGCCGTTTGCAGTAAAATGACCAAACCTCGATGTTAAGGTCTCTATTGAAAAAGGTTTACAGCAAGAAATGAGTGAAAATTATCAGTTCCTCGAACACGAAAACTTTGACACGTTTATTATTTAAAACTTTATTTACTTTCATTGAGATATAAATAAAACGAAGTTACAGAGACGACTAATTTAACAGTCTTTGTCAGATACAGTATGAATTATGAATCTCCATCGTTGAAGTTATAAATAGGTTTCCCGTTCAAAGAATTCGAGAAGTTGTCAATTACACATGTCAAAAAAGACTATGTTAGCTAAAATGGGCGAGTTTCGTGATGACGTTAATAGGTTATCACTGACATTATATGCCGGGAAAGACACTAAAATCTAGAGATTGTTTATTTCCTGGGATTTCTTTCAGTCAACAAAATTAATATAAACTGCAAATTACTGATTTTTTGAGCTTACTGTCCATCTCTTGAAATGATAGCCGTGCGGGACTGAATCGTTTTCTTGTCGAATTGCATCATGGTTCTAAGTTTAACCCGGTTTCCCGCGCAATCTCAAAAAATGGTCCCATAATGCAATTCGACACCATACCGACCCTTACAGTCTCACGCGCGAGACCTCAGATTTGAGAATTCTTATATACCAGTTAATTATTTGCATTTGCCTCTCTTTTTTGAATTATGTCGAGCTCAAATAAATCCTTCCAATGTCGATATTGTCAGAAGACTAAATAATCGATCACAGGCTCAGCTCAATCGATTCTTTATTTCGTCGTAAAATTAAAAACGCATCAAAAAAGGGACTGTTTATATGAAGTGAGCTAGACCAGTTAGCCGGGCTGGCTCGCATTATCGGTCTGGCTTGTGCATTATCGCATTATCGGTCTTGCTTGTCGGCTTGTGCCTTGTTTCCTCATAACAAAATTTTCTATGTTTATATGAGAAGACGGGCTGGTGCGCTCGCGGAGATCTCAACTCGAGCAACCACGATCCTCGGCAAGCGGGCCAGCCCGACTAAACGTCAACAAGGCATGAGCGGAGCCAGCCCGGCTAACTGCGCCGGCTCACTTCATATAAACAGGCCTTTAGTGTGAACAAAACATTTGCATGCATGCAGAACAATAAATACTAATATCCATAAGGGACAGTATTTTTTTTGTTGCTATATTTCGTGCCGAGCCTGTCCACGTTTATTTATTCTACCCTACGCTTTTAAATTGTCGACTTCACTTCTCGTTGGCTGACTGTCATCAGAATAAAGACATTTATCGAGTGGATTCTTTATCTTGAACTAAATTTTTCCGTAGTCAGTTGAACTAGTAAACCTGTTTGAACAAAAAAAGAGGAAAACTGTTAGTCGCTTGTGGCTCTGTTTGTTTGCTTCATCGCTTGCTACCTTACGTCGGAGTCCTCACGACAGGATATTTGCGACTGGTCACCCATCCAGTTCCTGCCCATGCAGCATTGCTTAAATTGAGTGGAGCTATTCACACCGAGTTTTGCAAGGGTTTGCGAGGGGAGTTGTATTAATGGATCGATACCGCGCAAAGGGCAGAATAGTGAGAGAGCAATACTGATCGAGCCAGTTGTACTTGGTCGATCTGAGCTATTGCGCGTGCGGCGTTTCTTGCGGATAAGCTCTATAAGCCTTGCAGGGTTTGTTCTAACGAGATCGAGTACCCACCTTGGGCTCAGCCTTAGGATCTTCATCATCACCTTCATTCGATTTCGTCCCGCCATTTTCTCGATATCTGAAAGAAATTTATATTACTTTAGTTTTCGGACTGATAACTGCTTAGTATAAATTTTGCCGTTTGCTTTTTTCACTGCTGTTGAAGGATTTACAGCTACCAAAAAATCCAAGCGCGTGTTCAATCTCTAAAATGAAAAAACCTTTCCCAATTCACCCTTAACGAACGCGACCTCATATTCCCGTTGAAGATGTACCTTTCTCTCCAGAAAGTGTTATATTTCAAACCTCTCTGCCACTCGAGTAAAGATAGAAACCAGTAACAAGGAACGACCAAGTACTGGTAACACAAAGCACCTCAAGGAAGATGAGTTATGTAAGGTCTTCAAACAGAGGACTGGAGGCCTCATATGCGCTCATCTGCCCCCTTCACAGACATTCCTTTTTGCGCGCAAAGGACGGTGGGAAGAAGAAAGCGGCAAGCTGTCGCTTGGCCTGTCTTCTTTCTCCACCCCTTGATTCCGCGGGTTTCATCACAAGCCAATCGCGTTCATGATGCGACCAAAGTGCGAAAATAGATAGCCTCTGAGAAGGAGGCATTGTGCTTCATCATTTCTTTAGCAGTCAACTCTCTCTAAGACGAAACCTTTGAGACCGGCCCTGACTGTCCGTCTTAGAGGGTGTCCGGCTTATAGAGAGTTAAAGCCCTGGAGTCGCGTTTGAGAGTGTCGAGGTAACGTGACACCAGTAATTTTAAAGCTGAACCTATTCGCCATGACTACGCGTCTGTTTAACTTGCACAAAACAGCTAAAACGGGAACTTTGTAACAGAAAAGTGAAATTATTTTCTCATTGTGCAATCTATCAAACGTTTATTACAAGTAAACGTTGAAGGCTTCGTGGCCTAAAAGCATAACAGTGCTCTCTGCGAACTTGAGCAAGACTAAAAAATATCAAACATTTTGAAATTTACTATCATGTATAGCACCTGCATTTCCGTTTGAGGTATTTTTCACAACATAAAGCACTTCCCAATTGCCCGTTGACGGTTTCAGAAGTGTCCGTGGTCAGTCTTAGAGAGGTGTCCGTCTTATAGAGAGTATAGTTAGCGTAAATGACTGAAAAACGGCAGGTGCCCGTCTTACAGAGAGTATAGTTACAGTAAATTCACTGGAAATCGGTAGGGACCAACACCAGGTGTCCGTCTTAGAGAGAAAACCGTTACTGAGAGCGTTGTCTGTATAGATATTCTTATTAAAAGCCCGAATATATGCACAAAAACCCTATCCATCTGGTGAAACAAGTTCAGTAAAATAACGTTTGAGGTAGACTCGAGATCAACTGCATGATGTGAAGTTACCACTACTTTCTTATCGAACTAAATCTTACTGCCAGTGTCTGCTAATTGTTAGTTCAATTCAATTCGGTCAAAATTGACTAATGACAGGCGGCGGAGCAGGGGGAGCAGGGGGGTCCGTAGCCACCCCCATGCCACATTTTGATGCCGAACAACACTTTTACGGATGTATCTGACAATACCTCGGACATCGGTGACTTCAGAGCGCACTGCCCTTAGACGACTCAGGAACTACCTTAGAAGCACAATGAAGCAGGTCCGCCTGAACAACTGCCTACTGATGCATTGTCACAAATCGATTATGGACGCACTAGACCCTGTGAAAATTGCTTGTGCCAACGAACAACGCAAAGGGCATTTTGGAAAATCTGAGTAGGGGTATGCATATGGCTAAATGGAAGATTTGCCCACACGTTTAAAAACGCTCCGCCGCCTCTGCTGAGATATTGCGCTCCTTCCCGTCCCTTAATTTTAATTCGTCCCTCGGTGACTCAGGTCCATGTGGGTTTGACTAAAAATTTAGTTTCCGGTCTTGGAGACTGAAAAATGAAAACACAGCTTTGATAACTGAATTGTTCAACTCTATGTTGCAGCGTACCTTCTAACAAATATAAAAACGGCCCACACTGTTCCTGACACGGCAGCTCCAAAGGCTACCAGCACCACCACAATGTATGCTGTCACATACGCTGAAAAATAAACATACAAACAGCGCCTATTGAGCTACGTAACAGGAAGAAACACAAGCAAATAGTGCTATATTAAGGCATTCTTTCGCGCAAACCTGTATTGGCGGCCAAGAATTAGCATAAACTGGATGCTGATGCCAGTACGTCACACATGGGTGATTTTATTCTTGATTGGTCGAGAAAATAAGATTATGAGACACCCGAGGGGATGGGGCGCGGGCTGGTGCACTACTGGCTTGGACGGGTATGTGCCGCTGAACAGGGTATGGATTTCAGTGTCTTTTTTGAACAGGAAGTCTTTACCCTTTAAGTCCCAACAGTGACCAAAGTCAATTTTCTCGTAACAATGTCAATACATAATGTAGAGAAAATGTTGTGAGAATTAATGAGATGATCACCTGATGGGAAAAGCTTTGATCAGCAAACAAATTCTTTTATCCAATTCTTTAAGGAAATGTATGGAGATTAGTGGGGAGAATTTGTATTTGGATATGGGGATTTAAAGGGTAAAAAGAGTTTGGAGGATGGCGATGAGCGGTCTACATAAGGGCGGGGTACCAACAAGGTTTTTCTTTTTCAACCAAAGCTAATTCCGAAACGAAATGAGTCAGAGTCATGAAATAAGGTGTGCAAAATGAACGGTTTTATTTCTTACACAGGGACGTCTACCCTACCTTTACTCAAACTTCTTTGACAGTAACATTTATCGTGTACAGCCTACCCCTCACATTTGAGTGATCCCCCGGGGAAAACACTGAAAACACCCGCTAAATCTGTTCATGAAGTAAAAAAGGTGAAATAGTACAGCAAGGTATAGAAGAGCTGACGACATTATCGCCAGACCCTCATCAGAGCAGAATCAACCCTGTTATGAAGGCCCAGTTCTTTATCACCTAATCCCATATCGGTAGCAAGAGTATACCCCTATGGTTATTAATTGATCAATAGGCACAAGCGATCATTAAAACGTCTTTAAAAAATTCTTCACGTCAATTATGATTACAGAAAAATGGTAATTATAATAGTAATAATAATATTATTATTCCACTGATATTGGTATTATAAAGGAAATAAAGAGAGATGTAAAGAATCAACCATAAGAGGACACAGAAAAAATCTGAGCCCCAGATGGGATTCGAACCCACGACCCTCCGTGTTCTAGATCGGTTGGTTGGTTGGATCCTCCTTCATGGGTGAGACATTTCTTGCTATTAATGTGACTGTGTGATACAGTCAAGCCTTTTAAAATGTGTTGCTTGTGATGGACTGTGTGACTGCGAGATGCGGTTCGCAAGTCTAACCCATAAAAATGACCCTTGCTCGAGAACGAGTCCTCAGTAGCTCAGAGGTTAGAGCAACCGATCTAGAACACGGACGGTCGTGGGTTCGAATCCCATCTGGGGCTCAGAATTTTTCTGTGTCCTCTTATGGTTGATTCTTTACATCTCCCTTTATTTCCTTTATAATATCATTATTACAGGTATATACCTTTTCTGTTGATATCGTTCCTAACCATCAGCGATATCTTGACTTCACTCGGTGAGTAACCCGTCGTTATTTTACACAATTCCTCGCTGTAACACTTGACACCATAACATTTTGCTTTATCCATGTAAGCCAACTGACATCGCTTGCTCGCGCAGCATAATGACATACATTCCTCCATGTTTTTTACCGGGCCGAGAAAGGTGAAATTCCCAGCATGCAGCTGACCCTCCAGCGACGCATTCTGCACTATGTCACTGTGCAGTAACTGCGCTTTTTTACAAACGGGGTTTTGGTTTTTGGCGAGAGGAGGGGCGGAGCGTGATACTAACAGGAAAAAGAAATAATCATTTTTAGTCATTTGTAGATGACAGAATTCAAAGCGCAGTTACGAGAGCTGCTCCGAAGTGTCAACTGTACTGACTAGAAATACGTGTATTACCGAACGTTACGAAGCTTTACGCAAACTCGTTGATTCGTTTGACTCACGAAGGTCATTTTGTATCAAAATAATGTCAAAAGATCTACTCAGCGAAGACACAGACACGTCTTAGTTCCATTCCTTTTTTAAATTTCCATCACTTCCTAGTGTTATTTAAAGATATTCCATTTATAATTGTCCATCATTTTGATTTCATATTCTCTGTTAGGTTTTCTCTAGAGTCGTCACAGTCACCAATTTTTTTTCGTAGGATCGTCGGGGTCCAGCACCTACCCTTACGGGCGGTAATCATGGCTGTAAATTTACCAAGTCACGCCAAATCTAATTAAAAGCGAGGGCCCGCCTCCTCAAAACATTTGCCGTAAGATGGCCGCCGGTGAAGGTAGGTGCTTGGTGTCGCCGACCTTACGAAAAAATAAGGATTTTGAATAGTCCAGGTTTTCTCTGCGAATGTATGCTATTCATTCTGCTCCCCAGAACTCATTTCCTTGTCGTCAGCGCCACAGATCAAAAGCAGCTCCCCCTGGGACCAGCGTACAAGCGCAGAGGGTTCCCTTATTGTAATCGATGGTAACCGTCATTGTTTCAGATCTCTGAAGCTGGGCATGGAAAGCCGGGAGAACTCTGTGTTTTACGCGGACCTTCCTGTCCTTAGCCCCAGCCAGAACTCTTCGCTTGGCGCTGGCCAAAAGGATCGCAACTCTGGCGACGAAAATGACTGCTGTGTATAAAGTAGTCTGTTCCACGCTCCGAAATAGTCGTGTCCGCGAAAATTCAAAAAGCCCAAAACAAAAATAAAACGGAAGGAAACTGAAGAGAGGCCACCGCCCCTTTTTTCAAGCGCGCTTATATTTCCGCGTGCCTTACACTTCACGCGTCATCCCTACTATCTGAGAGCCTGAAATAGGCTAGGCATAGATGTCCATTTAAAACTGAATAACGCCAAACGTGGCTGAGAGGATATGAATTTAAATACAGTAACGGTAGAAAAAATCTTAGTTACCTCGATAAAGACCAAAGAAGGAATCACTTCCTGAAATAGAAAGAGGAGTTTAAAAGAAATCAAAGATCAAAGTTATTAGTGTTTCACTATCACGGTATTGATATGGTTGGCAATTACCTCTCTGGTTTTATCAAAAAGAACACCATTCTACTGTTCTGTGTACTGAAATAATGTTTGTTTAAAAAGGGCGCTAGAAAAGATAATTACCGACAAGAATTTGCGCTTAAACCCACACAAACCTGGCTAGTTAATTAACGAAAACCTGTTATCCAAGAACCGGAAAATTACCTTAGTATTTAAAGAACTATTCAAGAAGAAGAGGTTAACGTTTATTATTAGTTATTGCTTAACTCCTTACTATAAAAAATATCTTGAGATAAAAGGGGTAGCATTTGCGTCGAGGGAAATATTCAAGCTTAACATTCTCAAACGAGTGGTATAATTGCTTCTTACCTGTCGTTGGCGTGGCCACAAAGAAAGTTAGCACAAGAACAACTGATAAAAGATAAAATGTAAAACTGTCCATATTTTTAGATTTTCCTATAAAATAAGCCAAGATAAAATCCTGGATGTTAAGTTGAATGCCGTTGAATATTGCAGCACGTCCAATGAGATTTCATTTACTTCGTCAACGAGGTACCATGTTAAAAGACTGAAGCCCGCCTTCTTTTAACGTCTCCGTGTTGCTACAAATTTGATTTAATCAGTTTGTAGTGCTTCCAAATATAACTTGACTTTGATTGGTAAGATAGAGCAAAAACGTTCACGGATTCTTCGATTTTTCTGTCTCCTGTAAACAGCGCATTAATATTGAAAAGGAACAAACCAAAGATCATGACGTAGAGTCAATAAATGAAAACCAGATTCCATTCAGATAATACAATCGGTTTATTTTACGCTCCAGGGCAGTTTAACTACCCAAACAGCCTAATTTGCTGGCGAACTTTTGCATGCCTTTGCATCGGTTTCATTGCAGCATACCCTAATTTGAATCAAAACAGGAGTGAAATTGGTATTACCCGTAGAGTTTATTGAGAGAGATTTGCTAGGGCCGCTCTACCGTAAAGTTTACCAGTCCTAAACACGACGGGTACCCATCCAAAGTAAACACAGGAAAATTAACAGTTCGCCTGTCAGTTAAGTCTGCATGAACTTTCTTTCAACTGTATGACTAGCTAGAAGCCGAATGCCCTCTGTCTTATTTTAGGTCCTTAAGACATTTTCGTCAGGCAAAAGTTGCCCCGTGAAAGGGAACCCGGATTCGGAATCCGGGTAATTTTCTCTTATTGATTCCGGAATCCCGGGATTTTTTTCTTGTAGTTTCCGGAATCCTGGGCTTTGGAATCTGGAATACAGCTCAAGGGATCCGGGATCCCGTTAATGATTGAAGTTCCACCGTGACAAAGAATCTGGAATCCAGTAGCTGGCAATCCGGAATGCATCTGACGTCTAATTTTACTAATTAGCGATGCACATTCTGTTAGCTAGTGAAGCTTGTGATACGAAATATCTTACCACACTTAAAATCAGAGGGTATTTGAAAAAAAATCGCCTGATCGCAGGTTAGTATGGATTTAGAGGGTTAGTAGCAACTCGGTATTCAGTCTCTCCAAAGCGAAAAGTTTCCATTTATGTTATTAGCTTAGGCAATGACCAAGTCTTCGATAGCTTGGCTCCGACCCAGGGCAATATTGGCTAATATTGTCCGGGATACTGCATAAAATTAAAAGGGACCTTATTTAAGACCCGACAACGGCAACAAGACCGTCAAAAAACATTAGGTTTGATATAAAGAAAAATTAACAACATCTTTACCCTTGCATCCCGCTTTTTAGTACACTTCTTTGCCTTCACTGCACGTACGTATCCCTAAGCTCACCTTTTATAGAGGACGTAAACAAGCGATGACGAAATTTTCTATCCCTTTCGATTCTGAACTTGGATATAGTTTCTAAGGAATTCAACTCCAGGAGAGTTTGCGTACATTTAAAAACGTGACTTGGAATAATTGCGACCGTTAAGAGAACGCAAATCTCACGTCGCCGTCCTCGGATCTTAAGGTCCCTTTAAACTAAGGAGACCGCAAAACTGAGAAATTTAAGATAAACCACCCTGGCTTGTTTTGTTACACAAGTTGTTTATGTATCAAAAAAAAAAAAATCAAAAACCACACTATTACGAAGAAAACTTAAGCCCCGTCATCCTTGATCAATGCAACGTGGAGCAGATAAGCGTGATGAGAGAGGAAGTTTAAGCAACGATGTTTAGTGAGCGACGCACGTCAACCGGAAGTGGAATGTTTTGCACTCTTCGGCTATGACTTGAACAAATTGTTGGGCAAATCATCTCTTTAAGAGTAAAGACCTTAGAAATACAAATTTGGAGGCGTCAAGGCCTATTAAAAAAGAAAAAAGTTCACTTCCGATTTACGTGCGTCGCTCAAAAACGTCACCGCTTAAACTACTCCTACGAAAGAGGTACTTAACTAAAAGAACATTCTTCAGCCTTAAAAATGGGGGCAGTTACGAAAAGGGGGGACTTCATAAAGGATTATTTAGAGTTACATTTATTCTACACCAGTTTTTCAATCCGTTATAACATGTGTGAATTTGTTACCGTACATAGTATTGTAAAACAAATCCAACATACTTTGATTCTACACTTATCATACATCTACCATATCGTTCCTATCTTCTATAATATTGTCTTCCTCAGGGTCGCGCCCGAGAGAGCATAATATCCCTAATCAATTCAAGGACTGTTCAATATCTCACACCATCTTTCATCTGCTCATCATATTCTTCTTTTGGCTAGTTACACAATGGTATTTCCCATCGTAAGGAAAGACTGCTCGTTTTAGCAGAAGTTACAAGTTGTTGAGAAGTAAGCGAATTAGAGCCGAGAAAAAATAGTACATGCGTGGACCGAGAAAAACAAGTCATTGAAATGCCCAGTCTAATGTATTCACAACTTCCTATAGACAAGAGATCTCGCTTCAGATTATGTACCCAGGGGGGTACTCAACAAAGTTTACACCTGGAGCCTCCGCCATGATGTCCAGCGCTTTACCCTTTTATATACCATTTTAACAGAAAAGGTACCCCTTTCGTATAGACCTTCTATTTACAAATGGAACCCCTTTCACATACCTAGTGCAGAACTTTGCATCCCTGTTGACTGCTGTATATCAGTTCACTGTCTTTAAAATATGAATAAATTACAAAACCAGAACGTTTTCTCGACTTTTCCACCACCATGAAATGCATCTGTTAGCCCCCTTGGGCCTTTTTATTGACCGCAATGACATCTTTCCCTACACTTTCTTATACTTCAACTAGTGAAATCCCTACCCTTTCATACACCTGAAGCCTGAAACTTTGTTTCCAGGTTCTCTCTCCTATCCGCGTATCAGTAGGTCATTAAACAGAGTACCCCCGGGATTACGTATTCTTAGGGTGGGAACCCGGGGGGGGGTACTCCCATACATTACCTATACGGGTATGTGCCGCCCAACGGGGTCGTGAATTTGGAGCTCCTGATTTAGAACGGGGTATCCATTTCAGAGGCGTTTTCTAGAACGGGGTATAATATTTCGAACGCGCGAAAGCTCCAGTTTTGTAAGCAGCCATTTGAAATTATTCAAGGACAGATTGCTTTTAAAAATACGGTTCAATGCGTTAACAAGCAAATTGTTGTACTCTTGTTGCACCCTAGAACGAGTATTAAAAATTGGCCCATTTCTAGAACGGGGTATCAGTTTCAGGGCGAATTCTAGAACGGGGTATAAAAAATTGGCCCATTTGTAGAACGGGGTATCAATTTTAGGGGGAATTTTTGTTAGAACGGGGTGCCAATTTTGAGTCCCGGGCGGCACATACCCACCCAAAAAATACCCAAGTGCCCCCCCCCCCCCGGGGGTGGGAACAACCTTACGATTCGCTATCAACGATTTGTAGCGCTTTCCTTGGACGGAAACGGGTTAATCGGATATATTAGATTTCCATTTAAGTGACGGAAATTCCTGTACTGAGGTCAAGAAAAAACTGAACTAAAAGCGGAACTTCCTATGCTTGATTTAAAGACAGACCTTTGACGTTCTTCGTACAGAGCATATTAGTGATTTAAGTGCAATTTCTTCTGAAGATGCAGTTCGATATCCAAGAACCTCTTGTGGTGTCTGATGATTGTAAATCAGAAACCTGGAGACAGGGTGTGAAGGCGTTTTTTAACAGACGATTTACTTTCCGATTGTGGCATATTCTCGTTTTCCTATTCATTATTGCGGTCATTATTATTGTGGGTGCATGTATTCTAACTACTAGGCATGGCCCAGGGAAACTGCAAGGTATGAAGATCTGTAGCAAAGCAGCCATGACAAAGCAAGCCAAGGAGAACGGAGGTAACGCACTTTCTGATTAGACTAGCCTTATTAATTGCCCATGTACGAGTTTTCAGCGGCACCGAACGAAGGTATAGTTCAAAACCACTTAAACATAGCATTTTGAACGTATTTTAATACTTAAACGGTGGATATAGGCATATTTTTATGCCCTAAAAATTTTTTGTCTGTTCGGATTTCCTACCTGATTGAAAGTCTAGTGATCCGAAAATTATAGGGATCAAAACTTACCTTTTCGAAAATTTCAGCCAGAAAAAAGGCTCCCGAAAATTCTAGGTGATCGTTATAGGGTAAAAATCCGTTAAAAATGGGCAACTATACCATTTTGTAGATGTTCGAAAATCCTAGGAGAGGCAGACAAGCAAGAAATTTTACAACAAATATTCCGAAAATTCTAGATCTCAAATCGTCTTTCCAACAGATATTTTCCAAAAATTGACGTTGGGTGCCCCTGAGTTTTGGCATCCCCGTTCTTTTATACCGCGTAGAGTCAATATCTAAAGAGGATATGAAGCTACAGTCAAGTTGAGATTGTTATACGGTAAAATATTTTGATATAGACTGGACCCTGGGCGCAAGATCCCTAGACAGTTGGACCATTTTTTGAATGTTTTTTGGAAGCCGTTTTCGTAGGAGGGTAACCAAGTTTTTTCAAAAGGGTTTTTTAAAATCTATTACTTCTTTTTAACTTTTTTTTAGCAGAGACTATTGGCAACACAATGGAAAACGTTTTGTAGTTATAACCTTTTTTTTTTTTTTCCAACGCCTTCTCCAACTAAGACTTCTTCAGGGATACAATTAACAAGGAGAGCATTTATCGCACATCCACGTGCCCAAGTTAATCTCTGTTCCCCCGGGGGATACTCCGGGGGGTATTCCCTTATATAAGCCATATAGGTATGTGCCGCCCCATCGGGTAGGGTTTTTGGGCCGTTTTTGTCTGAAAACGGGTATACACTTGCCCACCTTGCTGTGGAATCGGGTATAGTTTTCATGATCAAGGGAACTACGGAGAGTATAAACGTATTTATCATTTCAATTCCAAATGAGAAAGAAAGAAAGAGAAATATGCGAACTCGAAATGGATTTGAAGAATTTTTTTGTCTGCGCTCTAATCTAAGTAATAATAACATAATTTCTGCCTAAAGGCCAGGTCTGAAAATGGGTATGGATTTTAGAGTTCTAGTCTGAAAACGGGTGTGGAAATTACATTCTTTGGTTTGATTTGGAGTATCGGGCGGCACACCCTTACCAAGAATTCCCAGGAGTACCCTCCCCCGGACTTTAGCAATCTTTGGGTGGGGATGGTGCCGCTGGGACTCCGGAACTCTCGGACCAAGTTCAGCTGAGTTTTGCTACTCTGTACTTGCTCAACTCCCACAATCCCTGCGTATCCAGGCGTATCCTTGAATCGCTATTTTTCATCTATAGACGCGTTCTTTCTTAAAGACTAAAGTTGCGGATAAATTTAGACTTAGCGATTTCATTGGACTATGACAACTGACTTGACAAGAATGCTAGCTGCATTTGGTTTTGTTATATGAGCGGTTTATTTAATTGCTTACTGTCCTGGTAAGCACGAGGCCACGCACGATAAGCGTCGGGTCAAGGGTGTGTCATCATGCTGGAACACGTTGGAGCACGTATACTATCCTGAAGCTTCATACAAGGAAGACCTTTGACGCTCATTGAGCTCATTCACTGGACGAAAAAACAGATTTGAAATGAGATAAATGTGGGACAAATGTGGTCTAAATATGAAATTTGTCACATTTGTTCACATTTGTGCAAAACACAAATAAGACATTTGTCTTTAAGACAAATAGGATAATGATGCATTTGCTATCCAAGACAAATGTGAACAAATAATGTGTAAATGTAGGACAAATATAACATTTGCTTTGTGACAAATACAGATAAAACAGGCAAAGTGCAAACAAATGTGTTCAAATGTAATCAAACTTGGTCAAATAACACATTTGTGTGGACAAATATAGAGCAAATTTTATATTTATAAAGTGAGTGCTCCAGCAGGCCAGTACATACGTACTACCCTTCTCTCTTTTCTTCCCTGGCATCTACCCCTTTATTGCTTCTTGCGATTTGCACTTAACTCTAGCTTTCAACCTTTCTTTAACGTGGACTAAGAAGCCAGAGGAAAATGCTGCAGAAGTTCATTCAATTCGATCTCTTTTTCCCCTCATTCATCACAACCCTTACCTGAAACCCCGATATAATGAAGACATTGCTAAAACAGTAACAATCTCTATTGCATTTGGTTCTTTGAAACTTCTTTATATCAGAGTTCCACTGTAAAGGATGCAAGGTGATTACAATACTTAAAGAAAAAAGAATCAAGAATCTCAACTGACAATTCTCATTTATTTCACAATGCTAGTCTTGATCCAACAATTAACTGTAAAAGAAAACTACAATATCTTCGCCTGGGGGTCCTTATTAGTAGTACGCTAATGGGTATGTGCCGCTGGATGGGGTTGCATTTTCACAACTGGATTGACTATTAATTTACGGGGTTGCATTTTTATAACAGTTACTAGAATGGGGTCGCACGTTTTCTGATCAAGTGGTTTAAGATGGGGTTTATAATATAGCCACAGAATACACTATAATGGGCTAGGGATACTGCGAAGCCAGCGGCACATAACCAGTAAAAATTAATCCAAGTAACCTTCCCCTGGGTATCTGTCATTAAATATTTGGTACAACATCCAACAAACTGTAACTCCAGTTAATCATTATAAATAATTTTAAATAATAGCTATTGAATGCAGAAATCTAAAAACTATTTTCAACGATAAAATAAATACATAATTTATATCGACCTTTGTCTTTAAAAGTATTTTTAAAACGTCATAAACATTGAAGAGCAAAGAAGAATATTGTTACACTTATCACCAGACAAACTAACTAAGCTTTGAGCCAAATATTATTGAAAGATATATTTTTTGTTGAGCCAATGTGTTTTAAAGATCGGAGTAAGGAAATGATAACCCCAACTTACACAAGCAAAATAACATATCTATAGAGCAAGAAAAGCAAGAAAAGCAATATTCTACAAAAGGACTTTCTTAGGCCCGGCTCAGACGCTGATCTTTTCATGAGCCGAACCTAATACATTGAAGTAAGTGCATGAAACGTTCGGCGTCTGAATCAGTTATGAACGCCTATTTCAATTTGGAACAGCCCAATAAATATTGTTCACATCTAGCCTGGGCAGGAATTTTGACTGTGGAACGACTTTGGAATGGCTTTGATTAGACGTCGAACTTTTCACGTACTGAACCTAATGCATAAATTATAGTACAGTAATGTATTTTGCAAGCAGTTTGACCAAAATGGCCTTTTTTTTCTTTGAATTTAGTTCGGCTGGAATTAAGATCGGCGGCATCTGAATCAATTCAGGTGGTC
Source organism: Porites lutea (assembly GCF_958299795.1). Lineage (NCBI taxonomy): Eukaryota > Metazoa > Cnidaria > Anthozoa > Scleractinia > Poritidae > Porites > Porites lutea. The sequence continues at coordinate 3,260,493 of NC_133210.1, forward strand.
TAAATAGTTTGGGTCAGCCTTAATTCGAATTAGGTTCGGCTCATGAAAAGTTTGGTGTCTGAACTGGGCCATTACACACCTTTGACAATTTCACAAGTGATAATAAAAACCTTGTCATTAGGTAAGTTTAAGCATGATGTTTCAGTCAACATGAAAAATTATTCTTATTCTGATTTTCTCTCTTTTTTTCTTTCTGTAATATATCAATCATTTCAGAGGGAAAGTAAGAAAAACCTCAGTGTAGCAGAAAAAAAATATTTTCTTCACACAAGTGTAAAGTAAACAGGTGATAACACATGGCAAAAATTCAAGTTTACACATTTGTCATAAACATCATGCTCAAAGCTGTATTATTTTTATCTTAACGCCTTGGTATTAGACTGCCAACAAGAGCCCAGGCTGGTGCTCCTGATGGGTGTGAGTGAAGGCTATCTGCAATTCCCTTTTTACCATCATTCGGCGGGCCCTCTGGCTTTTTGATCTATATGACTTCCTGTCAAGGCTCTTCAACTCCCTGGTTAATTCGTCTGAACGCCACTGGAGCTTACGAATGATCAGTTTACTGAGCTGAGGATTGTCAGAATTCTCATCAGACTCCTCATATTCGCTTTCCTCAGGGGACATATAGTCTACAGTGAGGACTTCCATAAGATGCTTTTTTTTCTCCTCACTGTAAGAAGACTGTAGGAATTTCTTCCCTCAGAAGATTACAAATTGTGGCTCTTGTTTGTTAAAGCTTGCAGAATACTAACAGTCCCAATTATCACCATTCGCTCACTTGGTGAGGCTCACTCTTTTCTTATGCAATTCTGCAAGAAGTTTGAATCAATGTATGGACAGATGGAAGTAACACCCAATATGCATCTCCATACACATATTATTAACTGTGTGTTGGACTATGGACCTGTCCATAACTTTTGGCTATTCTCATTTGAACGTTTCAATGGCATCCTTGGAGATTTCAAAACTAATCAAAGAGCTGTTGAGATTCAGCTCATGAGAAAATTTCTCCGAGATCAAGAAATCAGAGACCTTCCATTTCCAAGTCTCTTCCAGGAACATTTTCGCCAAGTATTCCAACAAATGAACAACAGTAGTTCAGATCCCCTCCTAGATATTAATTCAGCTGTTGCTGTCTTGACACTATCAGAAAGTGTTGTGACCAAATCAGATCAGTGGTTTGACAATGAATTATTTTCTTGTATTTCACCATATAAGATGGATTATCTTGAAGATGATGAACTTGATTATTTGATGCACTCCTATTCAACATTTCTTGAAGGAGTTGATGCGGTTAATGGAAGTGCACTATTTGATCGTTTTGCCAGCGTGGAATTTTGCGGTGATCGATATGGATCCCTCGACTCGAGGAGTGAACGATCATCATATGTCATTGCTTCTTGGGTTGGAGTTGACGGCCAGATCGATCCTACATCATCTGATGCAAGACCAGGAGTAGTTCACTACTACTTGAAGCAAAATATTTTTCTTGGTGGAGAACCAAAAACTCTTGTCATGGCCAGAGTTTCCTGGTTCCAAAGACATCCAGATAGGAACAGGCATGGAAGTGGCAACACTGAAATTTGGTGTAAGGACATATTTGAGCCACAAGGACCTGCTTCGTTTATACCAGTTCAGAGAATTAAATGTAAATTTATTGGAACTGTCCAAACATGGAGAAGAGAAAATGTACTCTTTGTTCTGCCACTTGAAAGAAAAATTTACTTGTGACTAAAGTACCAGAAATGTTTGCATATTTAATGACTGTTTAATTTCTAGTGGTGGAACTGCAGAGAAACCATCACAGTCCATTAAGATATTCAAAAATGAGATTGTAAGTCAAGCATAATCTTGATTAAGTTGTCATATGCTTTTTTGAAATGGATGGATACTTCCTAGTAAATGAAATAAATGTTTGAAAAAGGGAATTGAGAAACAAACAATAATTGTTATTTATACTCTTTTAGTTTGTTTTCCTTTTTCACGGTACACTGTGATAAACTTAACAGGAGCCACCTAAACATTGAAATTAAATCAGTGTTCTTGGTTTTGATTGGCTAAAGAGGGAACAAAGTCAGACTTCCTTGTTGTAAACATTAGCTATAATTGGTTAATGTCTGGTGGTCCTATCTGGTTGAGTTTATTTCACTGTAATTATTTTTTTACAAACACTCACTGCAATACGCATCCTGGCCCGCAATATTAATCATTTATTGTTTACCTAGGGTGGACAGTGTTAAAAATTTAATAAAAAATGAGAACTAACACTGTTAAGGAGCTTTCTAAACCAGGGGGAAAGAAACAGAATGAAACGGAGTTAATGTTATTACAGTGTTATTATCAGTATGCAGTATTAATTATTCACTGATGATAGATTCTTTGATTCTTGGGCTTGGTACAATATTAATTAGAGACTTTAAAAGCCTGTTAGAAATAACCTATACAGTCAAATATATTATATAGGGGTGGGCCATTGTAAAGTGGAACTCCGATATAACAAACCGATATAATGAAGTCCTCGGAATAACGAACGGTATTTTTCATCCCAGTAAAAGTAAAAAATATGGGGAAAAAACCTCGTTATAGTGTATTTTCTCCACTGCCTTGGCCTTTCATTATGTCGAGTTAATATGGTGATGTGGTTTAGACCCTATATAGTGTAGGGTGGTAGTGCAAATAAGACTACCATATGGTTGAATAATTTGAGTTGAACTTTCATATTTCCAGTAGCACAGCAGTAACACTGATCAAAACACTGACAACTCAGTTAAAGGAGTCAAAGGCAGGAGGGATTCTTTCCTTTTACGTCCACTCCAATTTTTCAATCTTTACTAAAAAATGGCTAGTGAGCCTCACACTTGCCTCGCGAGCAAGCTTGCTAGCATACGCTAAAACGTCAAAAGACTCCTTATCAATACATGGATATATAAAATCTTAAAATGTCACGCCATCTAATTTATTGATAAAAACTTTTTCTTTTTTTCAAAAATAAGATTAAAAAATATTTGCAGAGATCGGTAATTTAAAGCTAATTCTTTCCTTTTTCCCTATCTTAAACATCTCAGTAACGTGAATTATCAGATAAACAAAAATATCTCTAAACAATTAATAGCAAATTATCTTGCAATTTTACTGGAAAAAGAAGTCAAGAATTTATTTGTCCTCGTATTTGTCTTGTTTTAAATACCTTTGTACAAGGGCAAATATAATGGCATATTTGAACCACATTTGTCTCACATTTCTTCGAGACAAATATGACAACAGATTTGTCTCACATTTGGGGCATTTGATCGGTGGACAAATCTGACGTCAGATTTGTCTTAGATTTGTCTTTGAGGCAAATATCATTAAATCCATTTTTTCGTCCAGTGATTATTGAAGATTCAAGTCAGTACAATGTTCAACTTGAAGCGGTTCAATAGCCCCCAGGAGCCTTTTGAAGGTTCTGAAGATTTCAGAACAGAAACCTGGAAACTGGATGTTAAGGCGTGTTTTAACAGGCGATTTGTTTTCCGATTGTGGCAAATTCTTGCTTTCCTGCTCGTTATAGCGGTCATTGTGACTGTGGTTGGTATTCTGGCCGCCATGCATGGTGCGGGGCAACCGAGCTCTAACCCGAACTCTTACAGAGCAGCGAAAGCAAAGGAAACCAAGAAGAATGGAGGTAACCCGCTTTCTGATGACTCTGACTATTAGAAGCTTGTATTTACAGCAGTTTACAGTGATCACTTGGTGAAGACCTAAAAGTCCTTAAATGGCAAATCAAAATCCACTGTATCAATCAGAAAAGGAAAGCGGTCGAAGACTCCAACTAAAACTCATCATACCTCACTGGGCTTTGTCTAAATTTTAAATCCAGTCGTTTCGATCATTGAAAAGAAAGCCGTGTCTTTTGTCGATATTTTACTATTGTAATTGTCCTTATAATTTCAACCCATCTTTTGTGTCGTTTGTCGCCATTTCATCTGTCTTCAGGCCGTGTGGCCGTTTCAAGGTCTTTCAACGGGACGTGTCACTTGTCTAATAGGTTTTGTTAAAATACTCAACAGAAAGTTCATGATAAGTTGATCCTCATTTTCTCCCTCTTAGTGTTGCGACTCTGTGGCGTCATATCACAAGAGTATAAACAAAAGCTTTCAGACTTGTGATCAGACAGAGGCGTTCCCTCCATCAAGCGAAATTAAAAAGACAAACTTCCCGTTGTCATTCACGGAAGGCCGGAATGTCAGTGTTATCTTCGTGTGACACTGGAGGTCGCTGTTGTTTTAAAACTTTGTTTGCCATATGATGCATGCTTCAAAAGAGTTATTCCACATATTTTTAGAAGTTCGCTACTAGGCATTTTTTTCACATGGATCACGACGCCATAAAGTCTTATTATGCGAAAAAAAGTCGATCAACATCATGTGACGGTACCGTCATCTTAAAACATTGCTCCTTCCTCGACAATTTCAGCTTATGAAGGGATCATGTTAATTCAGCTTCCAGACATTGTTCAAATAGAGGTTGTGATCCAGTTGTGACAACTTGTTAACCAAATGAATTACGTTATTCTATTTTAGTGTACATGGGTTGATGCTTAATCCACTTGAGATTCGGAACGGTTAGCCCCAAGTGGATGGGGCGATACTCTACTAATATTTGGCTAGAGGTGAGTCGCTGAGGGTCTGAAACCCTCAGCGACTGTTTAGGATAAAACATCTTCAAGACAAACAATGTTTGAGACAATACCCTCAATTTCATTACCCTGTTTAGGACAAAAGACAAAATGAACGCCGTCTTGTTTTAAAGTCATTTGTTGGCAATTGCAGTTGAGAAAATTGTTGTTATAGTCATTGCTTTTGTAAACTTGGAGCACAAAAAAATTCATCAAACAAAGCAACTGATCAGTTGTGCAGGCAATACCCTGTTTTACTTTACAGTTGAGACAGACTTGCGCGAAATTATACGGCCTGTTTAGGAAAGAGAGGACAAAAAAGCCATACCCTGCAGAAGCAAATGCAGAGAAATGCATTGTAGAAGGCAGATGGAAGTCACAACTAATGCTTAATGCTTTTTTATCATAACTTCATCGCTCTCTTTTTATTGTTATAGGTTCACAGACCACTACGATGCCACCAACGGTTTGCCATCAGAAGACAACCTCCGGTCAATGCTGCAGCATCCCCTTCACTTACGAAGGCGTGACATACAACTCTTGCACCGATGTTGATCATCACAGACTCTGGTGTTCATTAGATAGTCAGTATAAAGGGCATTGGGAGAATTGTTGTAAGTAAATTGGCTTAATTGATCTTTAAAGTAAAAGAGAAATGTAGGGGTGGATGCCATCCGACTGTTTGATTTCTTTTTTCTTTTAATTTCTTTCCCTTTTTTTGGAATGTCTGTCATTGTCTTCCTTTTTTTGTTTTTGGCGCCAGGGCTTAGTCGTTTCAGTTGCAGTTCTTTTACTTATAGGACACACTTTTGTAGCTGCTATGATGACGTAATAACTGACACAATGAACGAATCTGAAGCTAATTTTGAGCGAGTTTTTCGCCACACATTTTGCCCAAGCAGTCAACGGCGTATAAAACAGTACCAAACACTGCCAACTTAATTTAATCAAAACATAGTTTTAAGCTTCAAGCATAAAACATGTTACGTTGCTGCAATACAACCAAAACATAATTTTCAATTAAATCCAAGATAGCCGCCAAAATAACAGCTATTTTTAACTCTCAAGTCCTCAGCAGAAACGTCATAGCTCACAATATTCCTTAGCTGCTCTTACGGTATCTTGTAGATTTCATCACAGTCTATCATTAAAATCCTTTCGACGAAACAGCCACAACCTGATGGGGATTTAAAGGCCCTATTCCCCCTGTAAGTCAAGGTAGTGGGTATGAATAACCTAGAAAATTTGTGTATCCGAGAATTAAAATGATTTAACCAATTTTACTGAGTAATGCTACCATTTCGCTTTCGCTTCAGTGTTAACGACCACGAAAGGAACACCAACTGTTTGCACTCAGAAGACAACATCCGGTCAATGCTGCAGTATCCCCTTCACTTACAAAGGCGTGACATACAACTCTTGCACCGATGCTGATCATCACACACTCTGGTGTTCGTTAGATAATCAGTATAACGGGAGATGGGAGAATTGCCGTAAGTTTTTAATTAATTGGCCTGATTAATCTTTGACGTAAAAGAAGGGAAGGGGTGGGTGACAGGTGACTCTTAGAGTTTTTTTTTTTTTTCTATTGTTGGTTTTCACATGACGTCACTAAAATTATCGAGATTTTACTTTCACGATGCATTAGAGCAGCTGAAAACTAATTTTCGTACAAATTTTCGGTTCAAAAGGGTTCTTAGTTTTTTGATAGAGTGCGCTTAAATTTCTAAGCTTTTGCGTGACGCGGCATTTACATGACGGTAAAGAGAGCTGTTACGCAGGTTAAAAAAGTGACTTATTTCAGGAAATTTTGCTATCCAAACAGTTCATGTATTAGAAAAAGTATTACTTTAATGTTTATGAGTTTCTCGAAGAATAAATTCACGCTTTTGTAGCATATTCAGTAACAGATGTTTCTGCTGGTTTCCGTCCGCCAAGTTGGAGCTCATCCAGGTGAGCACCAGCATGGCGTCTCCAAACAAATCTCTATAAGTTTGGGTAAAACTTTTCTTCGGATATCTCCTATGCGAAATATTCCTCTGCTGACCTGAATCTTGGCGAGGGTCTTTGTATATGTACCTCCTTTCATTTCCCAAATTCTGGACTTTATCTATTGAATGGTTTTGATTTTTATTTTGACCTATTTTGAATGGCGTGAAACTGAAAACCAGCAATTCTTAACTTTTCTCTCTTTCTTTCTTTTTTGAGCGAGTTTTCCGCATCATTATGCCCAAAAAAGGAAAAAAATAGTACGGAAAGCAACCAACTGTTTAATCAAAACATATTTTTAGGCCTCAAGCATAAAAAATTGGAAAAACGGGTTAAGTTTTCGCAATTTTTATATTACCATTTTCAATTAAATTCAACATGGCCCCCAAAATGACAGCCATTTTTATCTCAAAGGTAAGTATAGCTCACAAAATTTATATCATTTTGTTGATCTCATGGAAGTATAACTATTGACTGAAATCCTTAAAATTTTCAAAACATTATAATGCAGCTAAAACCCGAAGGCGTTTCAACGGCCCCAAGTGGAGGTATTAATTACCTAGCATATCCAAGGATTAAAAAGTGATTTAACCTAGCAAAGAGGTCGACTTTTGAGGAGAAGTATGGGTGATTTGGTTTGGGTAATACTTTTTTTTCCCCAAACCTCTGGAGATAGATTTTTTCCCCGATATAAAACGGCTTAAGATTTTTTTCCAGCAAAATAAGCCATGAGGGATATTTTTTCAGTCTAGAATATATTTTTCCCCAGGTATATCCTTGCACGATTTTTTCACTTCGAAAAAAAATCTGCCGGATATTTTTTGCTCAAATCGCCCACCACACCCTCCCCCCCTCCCCCCACCTCAGAAATCAAATGGTCAGCCTCTAATGTACTATGTTACCTAATGTTACCATTTCATTCACGCTTTTGTTTTCACACTTCAGTGTTAACGACCACAAAGATAACACCAATAACTGTTTGCCCTCTGAGGACAACTTCCGGTCAATGCTGCAGTATCCCCTTCACTTACAAAGGCGTGACATACAACTCTTGCACCGATGCTGACCATCACAGACTCTGGTGTTCTTTAGATAGTCAGTATAAAGGGCGGTGGGATAATTGTCGTAAGTATAATTCAACGACCTAGTGGCACCATCACTAAAAGTAAAGTGTAATTCGAAAACTAGCGCTTTGAGTGACCATAAAATGCAGAATGGCCACAACATTTGTAGCCTCAAGAGTGGCGAACATTACATATCTTTTTACCACATCTTTATTATTAACCATAAGTGAACCCGCGGCCACGACATGAAAAACAAATCGCAAACTACGGTTCTGAAAGGCAAAGCGCAAACTACTTGAGTAAGCCGCATTATAATTCCATACATACTCACTTGGCAATAAAGTACAGTATGAAAAGAGCAAATTAGGAAAATAAGCATAACGCGATTACAACAGTACTTAAATTTTCTTGAGTTTTTTTCTGATAGCCCATGTTCTATATATTAAAATTCTAACATGACTCCGAGGCTTTCTGGTCATTTTCCTATATTCGGTTTGGTTTTCTTTGTGCTCAAGTCTCTTTTTGGAATGCAAAACAATGGAGCCGTAAAAAATTTACAATTTCGTCCGTAAAGCCTCGGGGGTAATGTTAGAAATCTGCTTTATCAAACGTGGACCATTGTCAAAAGCCCAGCTGTGATAGCTTTTTAGAAATAAGGGGTAGAGCTGTTGGCCATGGTTCTTCTTGTTATCGGATCGTTTACTTTGCTCTTTTCTTTTTCTCCCGGCTTATTTAGACGTTGATAAATGCAGCAACGGTAGTCATGATTGCCATCCAAATGCAACTTGTTGGGCAGATACCGCGGGAAACTTTACATGCACCTGTCAGCCAGGTTTCACTGGAAATGGCCGCCAGTGTTATGGTATGATTTATCTCTTCTTAAACTAATTAAGGAAGTGTAAAGTAACTATGATCTAAAATATAATCATTTCTTGAACAGAGCTTTCAGTTATTTTTCACCTCTGCTGTCATGCGTGGATGATTTGACCGAAAATAATAACAATGCTTGGTGTAACGATCAAGCACAATTCTTGTCTTCATCTGGTCATTCCCGTGTTACTTTCGTCTACATCTCACGCTCTGGAATTTAAGTCTTGCCCACTGGAGTATTTGTCCGTCTCAACTTACTGCATGCAAACATGGCGGGAATTCGACCGAATTTGCGTTGAAGAGACAATTGCTGCCTTTTTGCCGGTGTTTACCTGGGCAGAGAGAACGTGAGCTTTTGCAAAGCTTAATTACCTTACACAATATTGATAATATAAACGATTTAACTGTTCATTGGCTTTACAGTTTGTTTGAATCTCTCCTCTGTTATCTGGCTTTGTTTAATTCGCATGGGAGGTCCGCTTTTAGATTTGCCTTAATCTGTAAATTTGTGTAGGCCATCAATGCATAATTACTGCAGCTGCAAGCTTTCATTGTAGCTTACTTATACCAACAGAATTAGTTTTTCTGCAAGCAAGGGAGACTGTAATCCGCTGTAAGAGCCTTTCTTGTTTTTTTCTCAAATCACCCACCATACACCCCCCCGATCCCTCAAAAGTCAAATGTTACCATTTCGTTTGCGCTTTTGTTTTCACCTTTCAGTGGTAACGACCACAAAGAATACACCAACTGTGTGCCCTCAGAGGACAACATCCGGTCAATGCTGCAGTATCCCCTTCACTTACAAAGGCGTGACATACAACTCTTGCACCGATGCTGATCATCATAGATTCTGGTGTTCTTTAGATAGACAGTATGAAGGGAGATGGGACAATTGCCGTAAGTATAATTTAATGACCCAGTGGCACCATCACTAAAAGTAAAGCGTAGTTCAAAAACTAGTGCTTTGAGTAACCATAAAATGCAGAATGGCCACAACAGTTGTTAAGCCTCAAGAGTGGCGAACACGACATATCTTTTTACCACATCTTTATTATTCACTATAAGTTAACTCGTGGCCGCGACAAGAAAAACACATCGCAAACTACGGCTCTGAAAGGGGGCAAAGCGCAAACTACTTGCGTAAGCCGCATTATAACTCCATACATACTCTCTTGGCAATAATGCACCTATCAATGTAATGCCGGCGGGGGGGGGGGGGGGGGGGGGAGGGGAGGCAGGGCATAGGGTGGGGATTTGACTTTTTTCAAAAATTTGAGATCAAATTCCCTGCCCACGGGCAAATCATTCCAGTCAAATGCAACCAAATTTCCCCACCCCAGGCTGCACATTGCTGTCAATCCCAAGGCAGAACCTAAGAAAGGCACAATAAAAATATCTCCAAATAAAATACTGCAATCTTTTATAAACGTTGCTGCATCACCAAAGATACATCTTCCTGTTACAGCTGCAATTATACGTTTTAACCATAATCCGTGTTACACTGCGTAGAATACATAAACCTTTAGAAGAAAGTGCACATTTTGTAAGTCTAAATATACCGTTCTTAGTAAAGGGTACAAAGAACGTCAGTTTTAAAAGTTTACAGTGATTGTAGTGAATGAGCCATACACTAATCAATTGTACCTGAAAAAATCGACTTGGTTTCTCTTTACTTCCGTTTACTTTGATACCACAGTTATTTAAGAGGTTCAATTGATCAAAAACACGCTAAAACAAACGAAATTTGAAGACAAAACAGTGAAATCCACTCAGCCTTCGCTTGTTCTCATTGGCCTCCATGACTTCCTGATCTTTTCAAACCGTATGGCGCATGCGTGAAGCGTGGAAGCGGGAAACGTATGTTCGGTCTCAGTCTTTTTCGTCTGAGGCGGCAGTCAAATATCTCCACGTCGGGCGAAGAAAGATTCAAATATCCCCTCCCCCGGGAGAACAAGATCAGTCAAATGCCCTAGTCCAAGGACAACAAAGACAATCAAATCCCCACCCCATGCCCTGCCCGCCCACCCGCTCCCCCGCCGGCTTTACATTGATAGGTGCATAAAGTACAGTATGAAAAGGGCAAATTAGGAAAATTAGCATAACGCGATTACAACTTGAATTTTCTTCAGTTTTTCTCTGATAGCCCATGTTCGATATATTAAAATTCTAACATGACTACGAGGCTTTCTGGTCATTTTCCTACATTTGGTTTAGTTTTCTTTGTGCTCAAGTCTGTTTGGGAATGCAAAACAATGGAGCCGTAAAAAATTTACAAAATTTTGCTTTATCAAACGTGGGCCATTGTCAAAACCCTAACCTGTGTACAGACGTCCCCCCTCCCTCAGAAGAGACGTCTGTACACAGGCTACAAAAGCCCGGCTGTGATAGCTTTTCAGAAATAAGGGTTAGAGCTGTTGGCTATGGTTCTTCTTGTTATCGGATCGTTTACTTTGCTCTTTTCTTTTTCTTCCGGCTTATTTAGACGTTGATAAATGCAGCAACGGTAGTCATGATTGCCATCCAAATGCAACTTGTTGGGCAGATACCGCGGGAAACTTTACATGCACCTGTCAGCCAGGTTTCACTGGGAATGGCCGCCAGTGTTATGGTATGATTTACCTCTTCGTAAGCTAAGTAAGGAAGTGTACTATAATCTAAAATATAATCATTTCTTGAACAGAGCTTTCATTTATTTTTCACCTCTGCTGTCATGCGTGGATGATTTGACCGAAAATAATAACAATGCTTGGTGTAACGATCAAGCACAATTCTTCTCTTCATCTGGTCATTCCCGTGTTACCTTCGTCTACATCTCACGCTCTGAAATTTAAGTCTTGCCCACTGGAGTATTTGTCCGTCTCAACTTACTGCATGCAAACATGGCGGGAATTCGACCGAATTTGCGTCAGAAGAGACAATTGCTGCCTTTTTGCCAGTGTTTACCGGGGCAGAGAGAACGTGGGCTTTTGCAAAGCTTAATTACCTTACACAATATTGATAATATAAACGATGTAACTGTTCATTGGCTTTACAGTTTGTTTGAATCTCTCCTCTGTTATCTGGCTTTGTTTAATTCACATGAGAGGTCCGCTTTTAGATTTGCCTAAATCTGTAAATTTGTGTAGGCCATCAATGCATAATTACTGCTGCAAGCTTTCATTGTAGCTTATACCAAACAGAAATCAGTTTTTTGTAATTTAGACTCACAGTCAATTTTCCAAGTTCTCTAGTGAAAAACTAAATTACAAGCGCCAGGTTTACTAGAACCTCTGCCTCGTACCCAGACTCCATGTGGATCGTGGGCAAGCTTTAGTGAAGCTTGGGAACAAACTTTCTAGTACGCACTCGATGGCTAACAAGTAATCTTCCCATTATGTTTCTCATTTAGCTAGGCTCTGAGAATGAGGCAGCTAAGACCTGCTAGCCTGCTAGTGAATGTCCAGCAGCAATACCTTAAGCAAGTTTTTATAAACCATCGACATTGTACATAGTTTTTACATTTTTCTGATAGTTGTTCTGGTATAGTTATTTTTTTCCTTTAACTGTTAATCGTTTTGTTGCCCTGGTGACCCATTTATAACAGCTTCAGCTGACGGGTTTAACCTGGTTAATTATCATCATCATTATTATTATTAATATTATTTTTATTATTATACTTTTTTCTGTTTTTTTTTTCAAGCGAATGATTGTAAATAGGATTTTAATAGTTAGCATTGTTGTCAATAAAATTTTTTCTTCTCATTTAAAAATTATTAAAAATTAAAAAGGCATTTTTTCTTCTTATTTAAAAATTATTATTATTATTACTGTTATTATTATTATTATTATTATCATTATTATTATTATTAACTACCTAGTTAAAAAAAGGCTAACAAACATGTACAAATCTTGAATTGCAATACGCTTAAGCAAGCTGTACAGGGTATTGATGTGTTCAGACAAGAGTTTAACCTCTTTATACTCTATTGATTTAGATAATGAATAACGTGAAAAGCCAGTTCTTTTTATCTCTAGAATCGAAGTCCGGTGAATTCTGCCCGAAACCCGTTTCCTTTCCAGAGGCATTTTTATAACAAATTCCTTTGTTTTTTTCTGTTAGAACTAGGTGTTTTTGTCTGTAATTAAGCCCTCTACTCGATGGTTGTTGTACAAAATATTTTAATTTTAAGTTACAAAATTGTAGTGCTCACTGTATTAATGTTCTTTTTTTCTTCTTAGATTGTTCCAATAAACACTTTGGAAAATACCAAGATTTTCTAACCGCAGGGGCCGCTGATGTTGAACAATTTACCATCAATGGAAGTCAGTTTCTTGCCTTCGCCAATTATAGAAGTGATACTGATGGACTCAACACAAAGTCCTTCATCTTCAAATTCAACGATTTGACTGAAAAATTCTCTTTGTTCCAAGCCATAAATACTTCAGGAGCACATAACATGAAATTCTTTACAATTGCTAATAAACATTACCTCGCAGTTGCTAATATGCGAAATGAAAACACATATCAAGTGAACTCAGTTATTTATCAGTGGAATGAACTAAAGTTCGTTGTCTTCCAAAACGTTTCAACTAAAGGAGCAAGCAGGATTAGTTTCTTTAAAATAGGAAAAGAATATTTTCTTGCAGTTACAAATTGGCATGATGATTTTACAAACTATGTAAGGTCAGTCATCTATAAGTGGAAAAACGACAAGTTTGATAAGTTTCAGGAGATACCAACAGTTGGAGGTTACGGAAGTGCCCCATTTCTAATTAACAATGAAACTTTCATTGCCTTTGCAAATAAAATGAGCTCTACCTCAAATGTTTACAAATGGTCAGGGTATGACTTTGTTCAGTGGCAGTCTGTTCGTACATATGAAGTTCGTGATGTGATATCATTTAAAATGAATGGCCACACTTTTCTTGCCTTTGCAAACAGAGCAGATGGACAGAAACCCAACATTTACAAGTGGAATGGGCGTCAGTTTATAAAGGTCCGGCCAATCACTACTCATGGAGCTGTTACCTGGCACCCATTTGATATGTGCGGACGAACATTCCTGGGTGTTGCCAATCATCAAGCAAATTCTGTTATATACCAGGCCCTTGGATCACAGTTCGTTAAGTATCAAGAACTTTCAACCCAAAACGCTCATGGTATGACGTCATTTGTGCACAATGGTCACACTTATCTTGCTGTTGCGAATCTTGCTCTCTGTGTTAACGGCAAAAATTGTCAGTACAATATTAACAGCACCCTTTACAAGTGGAAATGAACAAGCAGCAGCAGCGACAGTAGTAGTAGTAGTTACGTTGCAGTAGTAGTAGTAGTAGTAGTAGTAGTAGTAGTAGTAGTAGTAGTAGTAGTAGTAGTAGTAGTAGTAGCAGTAGGAGTAGGAGTGGCAGAAGGAGCCAGTAGCAGCAGCAGCAGTAGCAGTAGCCAGTAGTAGTAGCAGTAGCACTTTTAGTAGTCAAGTAGCAGTAGCAGTAGCAGTAGCAGCACTGAACAGAAGCCAGAAGCAGTAGCCCAAGCGGCCGAAGCCGTAACCATGTAGCAGTACCAGCACCAGTACCAGTAACGGTAGTGGTAGTGTTCCTTAGTAAAACCAGAAAAAAAAATAAAATAAAGCTGTTTGCTACATTTGCCGTATGCAAATTTCTCGCCGTTTTCTACCACGCTAATGAGACTAATCTCAGGGATAGAAGCAACTGATTGTTGTTTATTCAGAACCTGGGGCATTTCAATGGGAATTCTAACAGATCAAACCTTAAAAGTTCAAAATGCCAGGGGGTTGCCTGTGAGAATCCTCGGAGACCCAGGGGCGGTCAGTCAAGTCGGAGAAAACTAACGCTGGCGAAGGTTGTCACTGGACTAAGAGAGCCAGTCTCGGATGCTACCCTTAGCGGCAAACCAGTTCCACGACTCATTCAAATGCTTGTCTCCGATCTGAGTCCAGCATCTATATTGCGCTGCTTTCGTGATCTTCTTATGGAGCGTTTTCACTGACGCCTCCAGTCTATGCAAATTTATTGAAATAAAATAATTTTTTACGTAAGAAAAGTGTTCAACTCGCACAGGATTGGTTTGGAATGCCAATATTGCCGCCGTGTTATTGTTTTGAAACACCAAATGAATATGGCTGCAGTGACGTCACGTGAAGGAATTCACCTGCAATTTCGACTGTTCGCCTTAGATCGCCGTACCTGTCTAGGTCGTGCAGTGTAAGAGAGCTTTCTTAGAGAGGAGTTTTCAGTGAAGATGGGGCCCACAAAACTGAAGATATCCCATAATTTAGCATGTTAGTAAAACAAGACAAAACGGAAGGTAAAAAATTATGGAAAGTATGGAAATTTAATAAATCAAAAATGCACCAACCCGAAGAAATCAGACCGTGGATTGATCGAAGGTTAGAGTACTTCCAGACTTTGTAAGTTAAGATAACCATGTACAGGACTGTTATGGAAATGTCACATATTATCTAGGCTGGGACCAAAATGTCATAACAGCGGTAGTCTGAAGAGGTTAAAGGATGGCGGAGGCTCCGCCACTCTTTTCCCCTTCCCAGGCCAATGCTCGAGCTCGCTTCGCTGGCCAACATTTTTCCATTTTCACCTCCGTATTTTTTCGGATAATTTGCTCCATTTTCTTTAGAGCATCCAATCATCAAATTGTAGACAAAAAGAATTAAGCTGAATTTGCTTTTTAAGCTTTTATAGCTGTATTCAAATTCCCCACTAACCCAGGATTCCATTCAATAAAAATGCCGGTTTGTCTCAAAAGTTTGGATATTCCACATGCCCAATGAGTCAACGGAGCGGTACAGTCCGGTTCCACAGACCAGACCCAAGCCACCAAGCGTCTGGTTAATGTTCTTGTAAGCAGGATGCAAAAGAGCGGGACTGGGGACAACAATTTTGTCAAATGGAAAGGGACATTTTGGTCCAACTGACCGAAATGAGAGGACAGGTCAAAGTGGACAACCCTCAAAGGTAGACCCGAATATTCCGGTCGGACCGAACCAATTTAATTTCTAGCCGAAATTTATGGAATTTTGGGCTGAATGGAAAGCGCACGTGCACACTTATGGTGTAAATAGGGTAAATGTGTTTGCCATTCACCTGTTTGTTGTATAGTTTATAAAGGTGTTTTTACCAAATTTCACGTAAAAACAAAAGCATAATTTCTGCATTTTTCTGCTCAAATGAGCATAATTTACAAAAATTAGCACACTTATTGGTATAATTTGAAAGCCTACCCCTGAAAGTAGTTTACACAAAAAAGTAGGAGAGACCAAGCCTACCTTCTCACCCAGACGTTATTAGAGCTTTGTCACGTTTTCCTGACCACGAAGAAGGGTAAGTGCTTCACCTTTTGTGAGACCCTCTTTTGTGAGAGCTTTTCTAGAAAATCCTTAAATATTGTGGTCATTGTTATCCAAGGTCTTCCCCTTTTCTAACCTTCTCAGGAGTCAAGCGCTTTTTTATTCAAGGCTCAAAGAACACTTCCAATCAATCAATCGTTTATTTACCCATGCACGTACCGTCAAAAAGCTCGTTCAAAATACGTACGAGCTAACATAAAATAACCTTAAGCAATAGAGAACTAAAAGTATATTATATAATTATAAAAATACATATAACAAGATTTATCATAAAAAGCTAAAATGTACAACTGCAAATGCCACTATATATGTAAGGATTACAATGAGTACAAATTAGTGAAAGTAAGACTGGAATAGATAAAAACTAGTTCTAATATACAAGATTAAAAATGGAATTAAAATGATTTACTCTTACTCGACATCGCGAACTGGGATATGTTTTCTTTCCTTATATCGAGTTCAATTGAGTTCCAGATTTTAGCGGCTTCGTAAAAGAGTTTTGAAAATGCACTGTGATACCCAGCACTGTGATACCCAGCCTACAGAACCTTAATTTCTTTCTCTTTCTTGATTTTGGTGTACTCGAGGAAAACTTTGCATGAATTAAGTACAAACTTTGTTCAGCATGCGCGGCATGTTGCTAGGATATAGTTTTGAACCCAGGTCTAACAACCGTGCGCTTGCTACAGCGGGCTCGGTTATGACCATCGGTTTATCAACAAGCTGTAGATGCTAGCACTCGAAAAAAAAAAAAACAGTTTGACGAGAGAAACAAGATTGACTAGCCCAGAAGATGGGCTACAGTGACCTCAAAAGCTCGACACGGTTCAGGCAGAGTCTCCTTTTTCTCCTCCTCATCGATCAACAAGACGGGTGTCACTAAAACGCGGGGTTGGGGTTGGGGTCCGGGTCGGGGTCGGGGCAGGGGCTTATCTTTTTTAAAAGAATGCTGTTTTGGGGTTAGGGTTAACACTAATTCTAACCCTAACCCTAAAACAGCATTCTTTAAAAAAAGATAGACCCCGGGCCTGGACCCGGCCCTGACCTTGACCCCGCATTGTACTGACACCCCAAGAAGACAAGGGGAGCTCTCCTCGCAGGGTGACCGCGCAGTGATTGCTCTGACTATGTTCTAACCTGCTCGTTAAGCAGACGTTCGTAGAACAGGTGTGGCATGCTATTAATTTTATGGCATGTCTAGCCGTCAAGTGCAACAGGCTTCAAGAATATGGTTGTCAAACTGCAGAATAAAACTCATTATGTTGATGATCAGGAGAATTATTGACGACGATGTTGAAAATGACAGCAATAATTTATACACATACACAGTTACCTAACAACCTACAATCTGTGACATTAAAACTTGGGTCAATTGAAGGAATAACGTTGACATGTTGTGCTCGACCTCCTTTTTCCTTTCCCCTCAACGTTGGTCTCGAGCTTGAACAATTCCACCGAAAAACCGTTACTAAACAACATTGCAAGAGATCGAGAAAGGCAGGTATCAGAGCAGTGTGACCCAAGTTAAGTGTCACTGATTGTAGATTTGCGATATTAATGTAAAGAACTCGTAACTGAAGTAAAATACTGTTTAAACTTAAGCATGACACTTTCATCTTATCAGTTTAACTTTATTTACCTATGTACAAAAAAAACTAACTGCACTGTACAGAACCGAAAAAAAAGGAATCTCGCGAAGCTTTTTTCATGTAAGAGCGACAAAAAAGCACCGAAAAAACACCTAAACTAGACCATTCTGGCATATATTTCGCTTGAAACGAATTAAGTGCTATGTTTTAAAAAATTCCATCCTTCATTAAAGTTGACCAGATATTTCTATCGTGGTCCAAAGACACTGACTTATGATCTTCTTTTTCGCAACTTTGCAGCTTTTTGTTCAAGCCATTCGCGCTCTTGATGAGTTCCACAACGTTCTTGTTAAACTTACAGTTCTTTTCAGCTGTTAACACTGAAGAATTTGGAAACGTATCAGTGCCCTGGAAACGAGATTTAAAAATGTCAAATAGATTTTTGCTTTCCTTTGGTTGATGATCTTCCCTCGCTTCACTCCTTACAGTCACGCACTCTTTCTTGTCCTTGTCACGAGGCAATTGTTCTTCTGATTTTTCGTGACACGATTCTGTCTTTTGTCTCTTTGCGCTTTCCTTGTCGATGAAACTGCTTTCTCTTTTCATGCTCAAGGAAGCGGCCTGTGAGAGTTCTACTGTTAGGCAATTGCTGTTTGTGTTCAGTGTTGCTTTCCCGTCGACTTGTCCGTGTTTCTTACATGTGTCCACTTGATTTTCAATCTTTTCCGACTTTTTTTTTACACCCGGATCGCACCTTTCACCATTGTCCAAGTCATATTTTCCGATGCTACGTTCAATGTTCTTCTCCTGGGCAGAGGATATTTTATCATTTTGGTCATTGCTGTATTTTTCAGTCGAGTAATTGCATCGCATTTCGTTGTCAAATGTGGGGTTTTCTTCTATTTTTTTCATTTGCTGGTACTCTATTGGCTTCTCTTTTCCCTGACTCTGGGAACACGCAGGCCGTTTCTCATTCTCTTCCTTCACGCACATTGTCACGCTATCAGGTTGACTGTTCTTCATTTGCTCACTTTCGCATACGATATCCGATACGCTACTCCTTTTCTCCCGTCCGTGACAATCAACGGTTTCATCATCTGTCACGCTATCACTCATACTGCACTGCTGACTCAGGCTTCTTTCTTGACCTTGACTTTTATCTGCGTCACCATCCGTTGCGCATGCGCTATCAGGTTGGCTATCTTTGCGACTGCTTCTTTTCCGTTGACCTTGAACTTTGCCCTTTTTGCCGTTGGTCACTGGCCCTGGGACCTCGTCTCGCAGGTCCTCGATCTCGGTTCTCTGTCCAGTTAAACGTTCAGCTCTCCTTAGTTTTTGAATCAAACGCTTTTCGAGTTTAAAAAGAACGCATTTCTTCCAATCGATTGTCTCGTTCTTGATTCTTTCCCTCGTCTGGACGATTTTGTCGCTGATTTCCAGTACTGTCTTGGCCAGTTTGGGGCTGACGAGGCAGTGCTGACAGGGCGTTCTTGATTCACTTCTTTCTCTCGTTCCATCATTCCTGTCTTGTCAAGAACAGGAAGATAGGGTGGGGGACCACCCAAGTACATATGTGAATCAGCATTCTCTGAATGGGGTTCTAACGCAAGGCCATGTTGCTGTTTTTGACTGAGTTCAGCTTGCTTTGTTGGAGTATTGTCTTCAGAAACCTGATTACTAACATTTACTGATTGTTTAACATGTCTCGTATGTTCCTCGGCAATTACCACGTGTTCTGGATGACTAACAATTGTCAGCTGACCAACGTCTTCTCGATGAACAAAAGTTTTCTGCCGATCCTTAAGATGGGTGGCATCGTCTGGGACGGCCGCATTTTCTAATAAATGTTTGTTGTTGTCCCTTGCTCGTTGGCTGCAGTTCGCTAAGTTTACTTCCTTCTGCTGTTTTCTTTCCTGCTTTCCAGGAATGACTTTTGTTAAGACCACTTCGTCGCCTTCGCAAGTTCTGAAATTTTCAACTAAGGAACTGCTTTCGTTTGTTAAACGGGAAAACGTTCCGTTTTTCTGAAAGTCATTTTTCTTGTACACATAATCAGATTTTCGTGGAACACTTGCATAAGAAGGTTTGTCTTTTTGCTGGTAAGGTTGATGTACAGCTTTAACAGCTGCTTTGTCCATGACACAGTGAACAGCGACAATTCTGGGATATGTCCCATGGTCCAAGGCTAACCCAGCAGAGTGGAAAGAGTCATAAGAATATCCCGATCTCTGCTCTTTCGACCAAGCTCCACTGGTAACAAGGTTTATCCCAGGCACGCATCGGGATCCTTGAAACTGAGATTGCGCGGGAGGTATTGGGACTTTGTCCTGTATACTTCTGCGTAGACTGTTGAGAGCGTTAGCTCTTCGTTTCAAAAGAACATAACGACGCTGAAAACTTTCCAAATCAACTGATTTTTCTGCTGAGTTATGGCGATATTTGTCTGGACGTACTCGCGCTTTCTGTAAATGAAGCAGCCTCTGAACTTTTTGTCTGGTGTTTTCAAGCTTTTGCATAATGAGCTGCAGCTTAAGCTGCTTTTGCTGTTCCCTTTGGAGATGTTCCCTCTGGGTAAGGGCTTGTTCGGATATTGACAAACGAGGTCGTTTAGCTTTACTTCCGGTTAGCTCGGTAACGTTTAAACCACCGGAAAGGCGACGGCATTGGCCAGTGGTATTTGCAGAAGCTGGATTTCTTGTATAGCTTGTTGAATTAGAACTGGTATCTGATACACTTTGTTGCGACGACCAAAGTCGCTCAAAAACATCCCGGGGCAGAGAGAATGTGTTCTCCACGACAGGATTTTCCGCAAAATTCATTCCTCTTTCGGACAAAGAGCTTTGTGTTGCTGGTTCTGAAAAGAATGCAAGAAGAAAAAAACTTAAATTCGCATTGATGTACCAATCATTTCATGCTTAACCAATAGTGCGCGTTAATCTTCTTAGACTTAAAACTTAATAAAGAACAGTACTTGCTTTAAAAAGGATATGTAACTTTCCAACAAGGGAACAAATATTATTGAGGTAAAAACAATGCAGTCAAATAATTTTCTAAAACTTGGCATCAACATAAGATCGAGGTTAAAAACGAGAAATGGCTACTAAACGCTTGGTCCGCTCCAAAGCCGTTCTCTCTGTACTCGTCACGCAACGCTCCTCCTTGAGGGGAGTAGCGTTGCGTGACGACACAATGCAAGGCTGTGTAGCCCAGACTACTTTTAAGCACCGGTCCCTACTGAGTTAGGTGGGTGGAGAGGGCGTGACATGCTAAATGCTGCTACAAGTGGGTGATACAAGATACAAATGGGTAATGTGTGCATGTGTAGTTTTGATCTCATTAGCAACGGGATAAATCTCCTACAGAGTATTTAACAGCTCGGTACCCACACACATCCGGTATGAAAGTTTTTAACAGCCCTGTAAGACTTCAGCACGTTTTCATGAATTTTCTATGATGGACACCGACGCCTTTATTATTGCGAATTATGGGTGTAGATTCCTGTAGACGTGCGCGTGTCTAAGTGGCTGTCATAAGCTATACAACTGTAAGGGTGTACTCGCGACACCGAAGATTCGACTGTTGCCAGTACTTCGATACACTCAGTGATTGGCTGGGATTATAGAGCATTCAGTTTCTATTTCGGAACAATTCATTATTTTTTCTTTTCTTTTTCGTTTTTTTTTTCCTCCGGTTCTCTAAACTACTCGGGAATTTGCAGAAAATAGCTGTAGATTTCGCAGCTCCATATGCCTATTTTCATCTCGCCGCTGGATTTTATGTCTCCGGGAAAACTTCCTGCAATAACTTAAATAGAGCAGGAAAGGAAATATTAACATTACGAGAAAGAACACACTCATCCGAAGAAATGTCGAGATGACCTCCGAATGCCGAGACCTTCACATAGAAGGGATGTACGATAACAATCGGCCTTTATCGGCCCGACTGATGAGGCTTGAGTCAGGGGCACCCAACGAGAATATAGTTCAAAACCACATAAACAAAGCATTGTTAAACGTATTTTAGTATATAAACGGTAGATATAGGCATATTTTTATCCCCTAAAAATTTTTCATCTGTTCGAATTTCCTAGCTGAAAGTCTAGTGATCCGAAAATTATAGGGATCAAAACTTATGTTTTAGAAAATTTCAGTCAGAAAAAAGGCTCCCGAAAATTCTAGGTGACCTTTTTAGGGTAAAAATCCGTTAAAAATAGGCAATTATACCATTTTTTTGATGTTCGAAAATCCTAGGAGAGGCAGGCAAGCAAGAAATTTTACAACAAATGTTCCGAAAATTCTAGATCTCAAATCGTCTTCCGAACAGATATTCTTCCGAAAATTGTCGTTGGGTGCCCCTGTTGAGTTTCTTATGTACATCGGAGATGCACAACCAAATGGCTAAATTGCTTTGACGGTAGAAAGAATAATTACCAAATGTGGATTTCACTTTGTTATACATGTAGTTTTGCAACTGCGGCTTCTGTTAAAGTTAATTAGTAAACCATACCATGGCTTATAAAAAAGTGTTTTCGTAGGTCTTATTTGTATTCAATCGTCAGAAATCGTAATTGACACGGTTTGGAAACCTGGCTAGCTCTTCGATCGCTATATATTTAAGCTGATAGGGTGGGATCTCATTGCTTGACGGGTTCTACTAACAGAAGTGTTAAAATATGCTACATTCAAACAGGTGAAGAATCGATTACTTTGCATGCATATCATGGCTACCGAAGGCGCCGCGGTTCTCTTATTCTGTAGCCTGCGTAGCTGGCGGTATTGTGTAGTAGTCGAGTGAGATTTGGCGGCGGAGCCGTTGTAATATATTCGAGTGAGATTTGACGGCGGAGCCGTCACGAGCGGCGAAGCCGCGAGAAATACCGCCTGCCAGAGAACCATGATTTTTCGAATGCCGCCCACTTTTTGTCACGTTAGCTGATCCCAATTAAATCAGCCAATCAAAGAGAAACCTGCAGTTTGAAACTTCCGATTATTTTCGCCCGAGACAGTTTAGAAATAAGCGTTGACAGGCTAAACACGACTCCTAAGTTCGTGACAATGTGAAACGTGACCTTGTGAGTTTGCTTCAACAGAGGGTTTTTTAATTTTCTCGGCTCTCGCTCGAAGGTTACTAGCACTACAGAGTGCATGTATCATTCTAAACTTTGACTGAGTAAATCTTTTTTTGGCAACACTAGGCATAACATTAAAAGGTCATGAAGCTGGTTTGTTACATGCATACTGAGCAACCATTTCCGGTGGTTTATTCTTCTGTAGGTGTTCCTGATAGGATTTGATCTCAGATGCAGTTGTAAAGTGTTTTAATTTTCTTTGACCTTTGTTTCTTACGGCTAAATTAAGACAATTCCAGCGCTGTGAAGTTAAAAGACGCCATTTCGGCAATTTGGTCATCAATTATGCTCTTTCTAAAGCGGAAATCACAATCACTTTACATGTACGTCTTCTCCAGTTTGCCATCTGCTCCCTAAATTGGGAAAAATACGCGAAGGCTCATCTAACATGATTGACATATGTATGGCCCTCGACCAATCCGTTTCCCCGCACACTGGTGTGCGGACCATTCAAAATACCGGGGTTTTCTGGCAGGCGGTATTTCAACCGCCTCGTCCCTACTCCTTTTTTTTGGAACACGGCTCCGCCGCCAAAACTTTAATCTCGCACCCACACAATACCGCCAGCCACGCAGGCTACTTATTCTGTTATTAAAAGCATCTCATTAAATTTGCCCTAGCCACGACAATTTGGGCTCTTAATAGCATCTTTTTTAGTCTTTACAGTTCAGCTCCGTGGGATATCAGGATATCAACCCGGCACTGAGTTAAAAACCTAAAAAGTTCTTATTTTCCACCGTCAACCTACAAAGCACTACAGTTTTATCGGTGTAACCAGGCACGGATCCATACCGGTTTCCACCGTTTTACGGAAATCGGTCAGATTCTTCATAATGAATATATTTTAAGTAAAAAACTCTTAACTTTCAAAGTTGATATCTGGAAAATGGTTTGGACAGTCAGTAAATATCCCGTCTGAATGACTCAGAAACCCAGGAAAGGGGACTTTGGGGAGTTAAAATCCCAAAAATTTCCCGGGAGAGCATGCCCCAAGACCTCTCTAGAAGTAGGAAATCGGTCAGTATTTATTCTAGATCCGCACCTGGTAACCCTTCATAATACGCCGATTCTTGTAAGATCAATTGTGTGACTGTATTATTAAAGGAACAGAAAATCAAACCCCTAGTTGCCTAACATAACTTGAACCCTACTGAATAACTGAGATCTGCCTAGAAATAAAAACGTCAAATGAAAAATACCAGACTACGACCAAGAAACCACACTACATGTTAATTTAAAAACGGCGAAAACGTATGTCGCAAAGCACTTCCAGTCGGTGTTTGGTATGCACTTTTAACCCACTAAAGCACGTTTGTGAATTCAAATTTTTTTTTTTAAGTTGTCGTCACGTTTCTCTTGGGTAACAAATCCCACAGATGTCCCCAACAGACCGTATTAAATTAGTCACATAAATCCCTGCCATGATTTTCGTTCCAGTGACGGAAAAAGGAACTCATACCTTCTGTGAAGAAAAATCCTGAAGTTTTTAAATACAGTGAAGCGTAAAGGCGTAAGAAACTGACATCATCACAAGCAGGAAATATCGAAGCCTTTGAACCACTTAACCTCGCGCTATTGAACGTTAACGAAGGGCAACACAAGAACAGATCAAGCGCAGCCAGTAAGCTTTTCTTCTCAGATGTTGTCGAAGACACAAATCCGATCGGCTCACAATCGATGTCAAGATGTAATCAAACTTCCATCCATTATGAAAACTAATCGCTTTACAGTATTTTCCACCAAAACGCAAGAGCTTATATTGACCTCGTGGCTCGATTATGGTAAAATTCTTAGTCATTGTTGTGGAATTAGCAGCTAAATAAACATTCAAACAATGCCATAAATTACAGTCTAACTTTGAATCACTGAAAAGGTCTCAGCAAATCACTGGACCTGCTCACAAAACCGAGGCAATTTCTGTTGTGACATGATCGATAGAATAATTTTAGTAATGTAAGCCAGTCTGCTTAATGAACCGACGCAACTAATTAGTTGTTTTAAATATTCTTTAGTAAACAGAAAGTTGAAAGGGCGATGAACAAAGAAGACAATGAACAAAGCACGATTGGTTTTTAAAACAAGCATATGTAATCAACGACGTCAACACAAACAGGGGCACCCAACGTCAATTTTCGGAAAATATCTGTTCGGAAGACGATTTAAGATCTAGCATTTTCGGAACATTTGTTGTAAAATTTCTTGCTTGCCTGCCTCTCCTAGGATTTTCGAACATCTAAAAAATGGTATAATTACCCATTTTTTACGGATTTTTACCCTGCAAAGGTCACCTAGAATTTTCGGGAGTCTTTTTTCTGGCTGAAATTTTCGAAAGCTAAGTTTTGATCCCTATAATTTTCGGATCACTAGACTTTCAGCTAGGAAATCCGAACAGATGAAAAATTTTTAGGGGATAAAAATATGCCTTTATCTACCGTTTAGATACTAAAATAGTTTAACAATGCTATGTTTAAGTGGTTTTGAACTTTATTCTCGTTGGGTGCCCCTGACACAAAGGCACTCGAAAGAATTAAGGTCAGAAAAACTCACTTTATAAAGAACTGATAACGGTTCCTAGACACTTGTCGTGTAACGGTTAAGTAAGTTCTTCATCGAACAACACGTTTAAACGACTGGTTTCCAATTGTCCACTCTTTGACAAAAACCGGCGAAGATCCGATCGGAGGTAACTGTCGATTCGGAAACCCGTCCGTTGGCGCTGTCCTTTTGGTATAGGATTCTTAAAAGGCACAGGTTCGGAAAAGGTTGTTTGTGGCAAAAGCAACAACAGCCAGAAAACACTAGAAAAGAGACTTTGTAGTCTCCTAAATCAATTGTCGTGCCGCCGTCCTTGAGCTAAAGGTACCTCTAGGGAAGATCATTTTTACTCACTTGGTTGGCAAAAAAGCAATTTTTTTGGACCAAAACAACACCTAGCTGGTATGTTTTCTCAAAAATCAGCCCGGTTTATGCCGACATCGGTTAATACGGACAAAGGACATTATTCTGTACCCGAGTCAGAAACTCTCATCGTCAGCCTCGCTTTCGAGCCGGACACTGCTGGTTATCTGCGCGTGATCCATGAACCAGCCAAGGCGGTGAAACCTGAGACCTTTCATAGTTTCTATCTAACATTTAGTCCTCCTGGCTGAGTCGCAATGAAAGCGTTTTATTACAATTACGAAGTAAACGTTACGGATCAGTCCATTTTCGTGTTTCAAGAAAAATACTTAAGAGGCAATTTTACTGCGCTTTCCACTGAAAATTCCGGCAGAACTGGCTAGACAGACTGGCGTCATTTCGAAAATGAAATACATGTATTAGTCTTTTCTCGAATTTTTTTTTCAATAAAAACACATCACTGCTGTGCATGCCATTTAGGAATAAACTGATCTGGCTGGATAGTCGAATGTCTGCTGTACTCTATATGTCCGTGACGTTCTCCAGTTTTCCTTTTTTTTCATTTTCTCAGAGCCTGCTCAATACGGAAACGCAGATAACACGGGCAATTTATGGCATTTCCTCTTGGTCCAAGTTTTTCTCTCATCTTCTCTCTAGGACTCTTGCTCTTACTTATACCGCTCAAAATTAAACCTTAAGAAACATTATTTCACTTTCTCTAAAAGCCGAGGATACCCACAGTGACGCAAGTCTGTTGAAAACGGGGCGGTAACATACCACTACCCTGTAATCATGCATCGAGAGGGCATGATTACATCACACCACCTACAAGAGTGGGCAATCTTGCAAGTGAACCTAACTCAGCATATCTAAGCGATTTAATAATGAAGCCGTGCTCACTTTACGGAGTTCGACTATTTGAAGGAGCAGGATGAACCACTCCAAGAGCAAACAAATGTAATGTAATGATAAAAAAATTGTAAATTGCGACGAAATTATTATAGATCGTAAGGAAGTCAGAAACCACCTGTGAAAACTGACAGTGCCGCAAACGTAGCCCCAAACGGTTTCTTCTTATACATGTATTACATCAGAAGTATATTAGGACCAGCCTATCCCAAAACAAAACTGCTGTCGTTCTGGATTTCCCAGTAATGAAGCACTCTTCTCATGGGCACCCAACTACTGTTTTCTGTAAAATATCTGTTTGGAGAAGCAAATATTGCCTAGAATTTTCTATAGTTTGAGGACGACTTAGTAAAAATTTCTAGATGACCGCTCCATTCACGTTCAATTTTTGAAGCAAATTATCTAATAAATTCCCTACGATTGTCATAAGTTTGATTTTTCTCATTTCATTCCCCACGTCTGGCTATTTTCGTTGAAAAAAGAAAACGTTAAATTTTGGGATTCAAAAATGTGATGGAGAGAGGAATCAGAAAAAAATCTCTCTTTCGTAATACGTCACATTGCAACTAAAATTTTTGGTAAAATAATACTGAAGCCCTTGTTGTTTCGAAAAGATTCGAGCTCCCCTAGAATTACCAAACCGGCACAAATTCTTTAGTGTCGCTTAGAGTGCATTTCTAGACTGAGATCTAAAAGTACTCTGCATAGCCTAAATGGTGCTTTCAATGTCTTTTGGAGGAAACCGTCGTTGGGTGCTCCTGTCTTCTATCTGGCCAAATTCTACGGCGGCTAGCTGCAGAGACTGGATTTGTAAAGGCGAATGCTGTGTACTTAGTAGAGTCATTACAATCGACACGGCAATGTACTCTTACCGGGACAATACACAGCTGAATACATCATCACACTGACATGCATAGAATAATCACAGTTCGAAGATATTTCTATGTTAAAACAAGTAGCACTTTTTAAGAACTCACCATAAACGAAAGACTGTTTGCACTGATCGACGATGCTCTCCCTGCGAGGCCTGTGCTCAAAAGGATTTTGCTGGTACAGTTCGATCGCCCTGCTTAGATCGATGAAGCGAGGTTTTGTTAAACTACTGACTGTGCTTGGCAATTTCTTTTTTCTAGAGTAATCCAAATTCGACTCCATATAGTGATATATTTAACTATCGATGAAAGATTGTCACCGACAAGTCCACGAGTAAAAAAAAACACACACACATATAGCACGAGTTTGTTTAACAAATGCCGCAGGGCGTTTTTGCAACTTCTAGACAGTACCGCCGGATTTAAAGACTTTCAGTTGCGTGGAGTAAGCTGATTTGTCGGAACATAAATAACACGCAATCCGGTCAACTACTAAAACTAACCAGAAGGGTGTTGATAAACACGACTTCTATGCCATAAGCACCAAAACTGGCACGATCAGAGAGACTAATATAATGGTATTCTGATCTGAGGTATGCAAAAATATTCTAGACTCTTCCGGAAATCACACAACACAACTCCCTCAGTCACGTACTATGTTGCCTACTGCCTTTGTAGGCTTTTATAGATTGTGCTCAGTGGTGAAAGTAGCATATGATGCCGTCCGATTTTGTTAATCACTCCTATGATTACAGACCGAATTGGACTCAACTCAGTCCTCTTACCATTACTAATTTTTCATGACAAGCATAATTCTCATGCATTTTCTGATACTTACACTGCTCGTTTTTGGCGAAATGTTGCTAGTTTTTTCTTTATTCGTACTCTTTGAAAAACATGGCAATGGCAAACAGTTTTTAAGGCGGTCCACCTTCAGGATAATCCTGACCATATCAACCCTTACATTGTTGTCAGGCCATCGCCATTTTTTATAAAAATAAAACACAATTAGAACAGCGGTGAAAAGATGATATTTGTTGCGCATATTAGACTGCTTGCAGTCAGCCTTTTCTCTTAAAATCCGTCTAGTTCTCAGCTAGTGCGATTGCAAACCAAGACGTCATTCCTATTTTTTCTTCTCAGGCTTACGCCCTCGTTTATCGCGGCTCGCGTCTTCGCCGCTCACCGCTCGCGTGCTTGGGTTTCTCTTGCAATATTAAACTTTGCAAACAAGTCTATTCGAATATGAGACATCTCAACGATCTCTTTTTATACGTGGTTTTATTATAACAAGCGATATCGTGAAAGAAGGTAAGCATTTATCACCTAAACATTGCCTGAATATTTCATTAAACGTTGAGAGAAATTCACGCGTACGAACTAATTTTAAACACACCTCACAACATTTCCTGTTTACTACACGAACATCATCATCTCGTGCACGTTTGTTGATGCACGCCAGCTTGCGTGCACGTTTGCCACGCCTGGAACGCTCAGGTGGATACTTTGATTGACTGATTGATGAACTGACTGACTGGTTGATTGATTGATTGATTGATTGATTGATTGATTGATTGATTGATTGACTGATTAAAGAAAGTTTTGCCACGGAACTGTAATCGCCGGTAATCATTAACAGGGTCCTATAGTAGTATTGAGCCACGCAGGGAGTTTGGACTTCTATGCGGGGTGCTGGAGACAAACGCAGCGCGTGACCCGGGGTGGTGAAAGGACAATATCCCCAGAGAACGATCGCGAGTGTCTGGGGACGAGGCAGTCTCTGATTTGTTTGTCTCCAAGGCTACCTTAATGGCTACCATGCAAGAAGAGGTTTCTCTCTCGCGTGGCTTTTATAGCATTAACGAAGTCGTTCGCGTAGCTTGTCAGTCACCAAGTTGGTTTATTTAACCCTTTCACTGCCAAATTTAGCCAAAAACAAATTTCAACCAAATGTCCAAATTTCATTTTGTGAAATTTTGAAAAACAAATAGCACCATGTGTAATTACAGGCAAAGAGCTTTAATTTGAATGGTCACATCAGAGGATTTCATCCACAGACTCAAAAGTTAGAGTCACCTCAAAAAACTCTATCAAACACTCTAGCAGTGAAAGGGTTAAGGGTTAATACGCCCCAGGAGAAACGGCGCGTAAACAAACCAACTACGCCACAGAGAGCCACGCGAACGACTTCCTTAACGCTAAAAGCCGCGCAAGAGAGAAACCTCTGCTTACAGGGTACTCTAAGACAAGTCCCATCACCGTCTCGTCACGCAACGCTCCTATGAATGAAGCGTTGTGTGGCGACACAAAGATCGGTGTGGCTGAGGAGGAGAAGTTTAAGTAACTAATTGGTATTTTAAAAATCCTCACTCAGATAAAGTGGAAAACACAGTAATTTGATCCTCTCGACAAGAAAACTAAGGATCAGTTTTTTTAATTCTACTTGGTATTAGAAATTTTGACAGATCAAAGTCTACGCAAGATCCGGCCGCCTGTCCGCACTGGTTTGTTGCTGTAGTTTAATGTCTTTGACGAGCGAAATTGCTATGTGGCAAAAAAGTTAATGAGCCATACATTCTCTGTAAAATTTCGAGTTTTTAGAAGAGAATTTCTCCAAAACCATTCGGCGTATCGGGCTCAAATTTTCAGAGATAACTGAAAAAGTAATGCCCCTTCAATCTATTCAGAGTTTTTTATTTTGTTAGCGTCATCAGA
Organism: Porites lutea; assembly: GCF_958299795.1. Lineage (NCBI taxonomy): Eukaryota > Metazoa > Cnidaria > Anthozoa > Scleractinia > Poritidae > Porites > Porites lutea. Next base: position 3,290,548 of record NC_133210.1, read on the forward strand.
TAGTGATAAGCATATGTTAATGAGGCAAAAAGTGTAAACAAAGATTCGCTTATAGGCTGGTTGCTTACTGAAGGTGAAACAGAAAATCTTAAAACAATAATTCATATAAATCATGCAAAGGAAAGTCCAAGGCTAACTATGTCAGTATACGAAGACTAAGCTTGACCGGAACGAGCTCTTGGGACGACCTTCATAACAGACAGGCACTAAGTGTCCGTTTTAGAGAGATGTCCGTCTTATACAGAGACCGGGGGGGGGTACCTCTACGGGTAACGGGGTCGTGACTTTGAAGCTCCTGATTTAGAACGGGGTATCCATTTCAGAGGCGTTTTCTAGAACGGGTTATAAAAAATTGTGGATCACGGCTTTATCTTCTGCTCAAAGTTGTTGCTGATTATAAAGAAGCATTTATTTGATGTATAAGTCGAACAAATAGAGAAATATCTTTTAAAAAAAAAGGGCTATTTCAATTTACAAACTTTCTAGAACGGAGTATAAAAAATTGGCCTATTTCTAGAACGATAGAACGGGGTATCAGTTTTAGGGCGAATTCTAGAACGGGGTATAAAAAATTGGCCCATTTCTTGAAGGGGGCCGGGGGTGCCAATTTGGAGTCCCTGGCGGCACATACCCACCCAAAAAATACCCAAGTGCCCCCCCACGATACAGAGTTAGCCTGCGTAACAGGCGCTTTAGGCGTTCAGATAGTAGAGAGCAGGAGAAATATGGTTTTTCCTCGTTTTCCCTGCTTACAATTTTTAAAACTCGCTCCCCACCAGCCGCGTTCTATCTGAACGCCTGGAACCGGATACCGTGTGGCACGAAATTTTTGCGGATTGGCGATTTTTGGTGTTTTGCGGGAACTAATTTTTGCGATTAGGACAGATTGGTTTTCCCGCTGGAAATTAATTTTTGAGATTTTTAGAAAGTACCCAGTACCCAGCATTGATAATATTTTCGTTTTTATTGAGTACGTCCAATAGAAATACATATTTTCAAGCAACAAACCAGTATTCGTTGTGTCTGAATAGAAGAGACAAGTTCTGACTGAACAGACACGATTTCTTAGCACTGTATTTTTATGTAGCGGGTTAGAGAATATTTACTCTGGAGTAAATTTTTGCGGGAAAAATGTTTGCGGTAATTTTTATTTGCGGGAACTGAATTATTTTTACGGATCGCATGAAAAACCGCAAAAATGGCAAAAACTAGAACCCGCAAAAATTTCGTACCACATGCACCGTAGATTTACAGAGGTGTCCTTTAAGAAAGTGTCGACTATATATGATCACAAGCAGGCTACCTTTCAAGTTGTCGTTGTTTATAGATGGCATTTGCCTCCTAAATACGTAATCAAACATCAGAAACATGGGGGGTACAGGAACTAAGAGATTTTAGTCCAGAGTGTGGTTTTTATAGTTTGAGTACTATCCCATTAAGGCTTATCAAGTTAGTTTACTCTACCTACAAGATCACAGTGTTTCTACGATTTAGCCTTTTTACTATTTGCTGAATAAAAAGCCAATCAAAGTACACTCACGGTCGTATATGAATTCCAATCCCAGCATTGTATAAAAACACAGATAATATCACTGACAGGCCTAAACAAAGCGTGAAAGCGCAGGAACCTGTTCACAGGCTAGAAACAAGCCGATGACTGAATAAAGAAATTCAAAAATGACACCGTAATTCCAATCTGTATTCTGGAGCAATCTCAAACCGCCGTATAGTACGCTGTTCCCTACGAGTATTCGAGGTTTCTTTCTGGCATGGCTTTTAGCATTTGCGAAGTCGTTCGCGTGGCTTGTCAGTCGCGTAGTTGCTTTGTTTACGCGATTGACAAGCCAGGCGATACGGCTTTGCAACTCTAAAAGCCATGCCAGAAAGCAATCTTTGCTCGCAAGGTAAACCGCTGTGATGTTCATCTGTTATGGTTATGCCCAGATTCAATAACGACAACAGCCACGCACATATACAACAAGTAAGGAGAGAGTGGATTTATGATCACAAACCTGATGAGGCTATCCGGCCTGTGTCCAAATCAGATGTATTTTTTTGTGTGTGTCTTTCTCAAACGAGTTCCTTCAGCCCAGCTTCAGCACTCCCGGTCTTCTTCAGCTGTCCGTACGTCAGTCATTACTGAATGTTCAAGAATCAAAACGTCTGTCATTTTATAGACCGACTGGATTTCGAAACATCAAAGGAATGCGTTGCGCAAAGAAGCCGCGGCAGGTTTTGACAACTCTGTTGTGAAATAAAACAATCGCCCAGCCTTTTTTGCACGTGGGGAAGACTGGAAGAGTCGGCTCTGTCACACCTTTAGCTCTTCCAGAATGAGATCTTCTGCAATTTTATAACGCAATGTCGCAACTGTGTTCAGACCACCGAGAGATTTTTTAAACTGCTGAATTTGGAAGGTCAGTTGTAGACGGAGATAAATGATGCCGTTCAATGTTTCTTCTCTCCTCCGCTACGCAAATGAGAGCACAGGAAATTATACTTTCGAGCGTGGTTCTTCACGCAATGGTCACCAAAAAAAAGATAGTGACTAATTAATTGGCTGAGGACCAGTTGACCCTCAATAGTTCCCGCAACAACCTCAATTCGGAAGTTAGTTTTCCACTAATAAAGGGCACCTAATGATCTTCCCCTCAATGACCTATATAACCTAAAAAATAGCCAAATGATCATTTATTTTGACCTAACGACCTAACCAATTTGTCATACTTTTGTGCTGACAATGTTATTGTTTTATTTATTGCTGTGTCAAATCATATTCAGGACTGGAAGTTTGACTTGAGATGATATAGAAAGTTTTTCTGTAAGCCTGAACCTAGCTTTGAACAAATAAATATATCAAAAAAGATTAAAAGGAAGAGGAGGAGGAACTCTTTAACAAAGTTAATCCTCCACTGTGGCTCATTTTGACTTTACAGAACAAACGTTTGAGGCATTTCTTGCACATTTATACTCTTAAATTTTTGCACTGATCCCAGCTGATATCATGATAATATTGTTATATGCTTGAATGTCTTTGATCTGTCAAGAAACGGTGAGAGAAAATTTATATTTGTGAGTGACACCACCTTGAAATTCCAACCCTAGCAACATACAAACACTGAGATGTTGAGAAGGCAAATTGAACTTCAGTTGCCTGGTTATTTTTTGCAAGCCAGGCAATTGCGTACAAACATACAGTTTTTACTTCAACACCTTTCATACCAACAGTCAAAGGAAACTGAAATCCTAAAGTTACAACTTCCCCATAAATCCACCATGAGCATCAAGTTTATGCAGCTCAAGAATTTAGGATCAAGAATCAGCTCAAGAATTTAGAATCAATGAATAATAATGGTGATTTTTGTTTCAAGTGTAACAGTTATGTCTTGTAGAAGGTTAACATTATGACCTTGTCAGCCTCGATGTCTTGAAGCTTGTGAACACTACAGATGGTAAGACAACACAGAGAGGGAGTGGCAGCAAACTTCCATTGGTTGTAGTGCAAGCAAGCAGTGACGCGTTCAAGAGGGAAAGGTCAACAGAAACAACCCCATGTGAATATCAAGCCATTAATTAGCCATGACAAAAGCCTGGATGACATAATAAAATAAACTGTTGGTTGAACTTGTGAACTGCACAACAAGTCTTAAAGCTGAAAATGAAACTTAATGTTAAATTACTTCTTAAACTTGCAAGGATGATTGCATGCTAGAACTAGTCACAAGGTGCTGCACTAATTCAAGAGACAAGCTCGTAAACCTTAGACTATAAGGTGTCAAAACTAATCCTCCTATAATTCATTGAAAGTGATTTTCCAGGTTTGATTCCTGTTATGTACTGAAACTGCATGTCGACTCTCATCATTCAAAAGGTGAATGTTACTATTTCCTTTAGAGTTCCTGGTTTTCTCAAAATAATTTGTGACTTGTCCTATAACTTTGTACTGATGTTATATGCATCTCAACAGGTTATTTTTTTTTCTGATTGGTATCAGGAAAACTTATGTAGAAAACTTTCATTTAACTTTCTTTTTTTGTCACTAGATATTATTAAGTATTAATAAGTTTAGACCAGTTTGGTAATGCATATATTTTTTAAAGGTCTCTATTCCTTGTGGGACCAAAAAAAGAAAAGGAAATTGCCCAAATATATGGTTGATGACTAACTTGATGGAATTGTTGGCAGATTGACAATATTAGGCAGCCCAGACCCATTCTGAACAGGGCGTGGATTTGTTCTCTGGTGGTCCCGAGACCAAATCCTCACCAATGCATGTTAATATGGGTCAGATAGTCACCTCATTTGGGTTTTTTTTTCCTGCCATGCTCAATTCTGTCAATTTGCATTTTAGTCTTGGATTTTGTAGATGGAATGCCCATTTGTGCCATCACCTTGTTAACAACCACTATTTTGCATCAATGTTTGGCTCCACAAGGTACAGAGGAAATGAATTTTTAGACAAGTCTACAAAATTTTAAGAAATGGCAACATAAACATTTGATTGTATGTGTTAGTTTTTTCTAATAGATAATGTGCACATTTTCTATAGACAAAAGATCAGATTAATATTCACGGAAATGCTCGATAACTCTTGCCTACAAGACATTTGTACAGAAATTCAATAAATGATATTTATTTAATGTAATTTAGAACAAGACAGTTAATTGTTTTACCTTCAAAAGCATATTTTTTTCATGTAAGGTCATATCTTGTCTGTTTAACTACTTCAAGGATGTAATACTATTCATCAGGGGAACCTTGAAGTAGGATTGTACTTTTTCGAAACAAACCGACAACTTGGTCGTAAAGGAATGAAACTAATGCAGTATTGTGTCAAAAAAAAGGGTGGTATGGTAAATATGCTTTTCTAAAAATTCTGCAACATAGGCATTTGATTGTATGTGTTAGTTTTTTTAATAGATAATTTGCAGATTTTCTATAAACAAATATTCTATGGTAAATGAGCTTTTCTCCAAATTCTGTTTAATTCAATTTGAAATTAATAAAAGATATAATAGCCTCAGACGTTCTTAGGGGTTCGTCACGCGTTCCGTGACGAACCCCTAAGAACGTCTGCGTGGGAGGCTAAAGAAGTAAAGGATGTTTAACTTTGGTCTGAGTTACAATTTACATTTAAAGAAAGATTACCACGCAGCCTCATGTACGCATAATATCTCGTTGACTCAGTACTTGTAGGCTACTACACAAGCCGCTTATCGTACAAGTGCCTTTGGGTCTGTGAGATGTTTTACTCTAAGGCAGTACGGAAATCTTTCTCTCATACAAATATTGGTTACTTAACTGCGGCGATACAACGGTGAACAACTTCCCTTTTCAGCCTTTTCCGCCCGGAATCGTTACAAACCTCTCATAATATAACAGATAATTTTAGCTCATAGTAGATAAAATGAAATTGAAACCCAAGCAGTTGAGGTTTATACTACTTTCAGTAGCCCTGAAGTACAAAAAACAACAAAAGAACCAAAATACTTTTTCGTTGGACTACTCTTATATATCTTACGAACTCCACCGAGAGAAACCTTATATAGAAACGATCACGATCACTAAATCTATATATCTTATCACTATATATCTTACGAACTCCACCGAGAGAAACCTTATATAGAAACGATCACTAAATCGGTCGATCCCAACAGTAAAATTGTAAAACAGTGATGAGTGACTACAAGACAGCAGAAGGTTTGTCAGCTGAATTATTTTCCTTACCTCAAAACTCTGTTCTTGACACACTGAAAGTGTTGCTTTCTGCGACCATACATCTCAAGTAACAGAACTCGTAGGCGATTACAGGCGCGGATCTAGGATAAATGCTGACCGATTTCCTCAACGAGCGCCGAAAACGCAAGCTTCTTGGGGGTCCAGGGGCAAGCTCCCCCGGTAAATGTTTTAGATTTTAATTCCCTAAAATCTCCTTTCTCGGGGTTCCGAGTCACCCAGATAGGATATTGACCAGTTCCATTCACCTTGGATAAAGCCTTGCAACTTGGAAAGTTTTTTATTTATTAAAAATATATCTATTTAAGAAAAATCTGACCGATTTCCGTAAAACGGTGGAAACCGGTGTGGATCCGCGCCTGGATTATGATTCTGTTTTGAATCATTGCTTGGCTCTCACGACAGCATCACGTGACCACCTTTCCATGACCGTTTCCTATCATTTCGCCCCATGTGAGGGAAACCAAGAATTCTCCTGTGGATTCTAGTCTGAGGATTCCAGGTAGCTGGACTTTATTGGATTCCAGTGTTTGCTGTATTCCGGATTCCGTAACAGACTCGATTAACAAGTGAGGATATTTCTGATCCCGATTGTTGTGATTTGGGGCTGTGTTTTGATTGGCTACTCGTGGTGTAGGTCTGGGTGGCGAGGGTAACTGCCGCTTAACTGCCAGCTGCTGTTAACAAGCTGATTACTCCTGTGAGCTGGATTTTGACATCCGAGTGGTTTTTTTGTAGTCGACAATCAGCTCGGGGAATCAGCAGGACCGTGACCCGACCCGTAACTTCGTCTGGGTCAATATACAGAAGATACAGCACAACTGCCAGCTGAGTATCCAGCCCCAGAAAGCCTGAATGTAACGCAGCTAACTAGCCTGCGTAGCAAGCGCTTCCTCGCGAGTTCGTCGAGAAAGTTCAGAAAGTTGGGACGAGAGCAGAAGAAAAGAAGGAATGACGGGGGAGGGGGAGGGGAATGAAGGAACTCAACCTTTTTTTTTTTTTTTTGCTCCCGCTCTAACTTTCGCGCAGTAACTCGATTGGAAACGCTTGTTACGCAGGCTAGCAGATAACGGGTCTGTATCACCCACTCATCACCCTGCACATTACCAAAATTTAAAGTTGCCAGCAGTAGTTTGTCCTCGCTCCTCGCCCCCACCCCCCTCCCCACACACCCCCCAGGTGGTTATGAGCGAGCAAAGAAAAAAACGGTGGAAAAACGTCTGTTTTCGCGGGCTAAACTTCACTGAAACGCTGAAAGTTGCCTATTTTCTACACAGTTGACAGTAACTGCAAATGTCAGAAATGTTGCTTTATTAAAATTAGGTAGATCAGATACCTGCGATGCCGAGAACAGTTCTACAATAGCGTTGTCTGGGTTATCCCTCCATCCGTGGTCCTGCTACGATACTGTCCTGAGTGTCCATCGACCGATACACAGGACTGACAGGCGCTATTCACGCGATGCGCGCGCTGATATAGCGCTCGCGTACGCGTAACCGGTAAGCCTGGTACCCTCAGAAAACGGTCGTTGGGTTTTAAATGAGTTGTGTGAAATTTTCGCTAATGAGACTGTCAGCCGGGTTTAATTTTGCTCTATTCTTAGTTTACGAAAGCTACGAAATTTCTAGGTGCCGAAATCAGAATCTAGAGATTACTACGAAAGCTACGAAATTTCTAGGTGATCTAGAGATTACCACAAAATCCGAAATTCTTAGGTGAACAAACCACACAAATCCCGAAACTCCGAGCCCAACGAACAGTCACCACGAAACATTTTCGAAATTTTTAGCTGTTCTTGGGCTCCCGAAAATTTTAGCCATTCTAGAGGGCTCCGAACAGATATTTCCCCGAAAACGGTCGTTGGGTGCCCCTGGTTCTTGTGGCGAGCAACTTGCATTCTCAAGGTATGTATTTCTTTCAGTTGTACTAGCCCAGAGCTAAATCAAGCTTATGGACAAAACTGTCTAATGTACACTAAAACAGAAGTGAGCACTTAGTTACAGGGATCATGTTCAACACAGTTCGGCTTCGCTGAAATTCAACACAAAAAAACTATCAAGCACAGATTCTCTGAGGTGGGATTGCAAAATTGTCCCTTGATAAATTCGTTACTGTGCATAACCTGAAAGCAGTGGAGGCAACATACATGTACTTCCAAACGGTCACCTGGAAGGGCCTGGAAGAAATGTCATTTGTTACGCTGTATAGTGTTGCAAGCTACTCAAGCTGTATAAAGATAAAGAAGTGTTAAAAAGTGCTTTGCAGCTAGCACAAAACATACGGTCACATTCCGCAGTATGCAGCCATTGAATAAACAAGCCCAAACGCTAAACCTTCGGGCCATATCAGCATCACAAGGGCGCAGAGGAGCTACATTGTTTGATCTTACTTCTGGTTTAGTAATCGTTTCCTTTATGTAAATTTGAGCGGAAAGTGACCTTTCAACCACGGAAGTGTCGTGCGATCTTGTTACATAACTCTGACCAAAGAGCCTGAGGAATCGTGAGTCTGCAAACCGCACACTTTTGTGTCTCTTTTCACACAAAGCGAACAAAGAGACTACAAAGGATAACAGTGGCCCTTTCTTTTCCGCGCGTCGTGTCTCGTAGGCTACAATGTAGCTTGCGGCGGTTTTCCCTTATGAAGGCAGCTTTGCCGAAATGTCGGAGTTTTAATATTGCAATTGCCGGTGTTTAACTCACCACCTTCCCACTTTTGGCGGTTTTATTTGTCGAGCGCGCATGTGATATGAGGGGCGAAACTAGCCTATACCAGGCTCCGAGATAGTGGTGAAATCGTTCAGTAAAAAGAAATGCGAAAAACGCGCGGGGGCTGGGGAGAGACAGGGCGCCACCCCTAGCCTGCGTAGCAAGCGTTTCCTCGCGAGGTTCGTCTAGAAAGCTGGGACAAGACCCAAAAAAAAATGAATGATGGGGGAGGGGGAGGGGAAAGTTTTTTTGCTACCGCTCTAACTTTTCTCGCAATAACTCGATTGGAAACGCTTGCTACGCAGGCTACGCCACCCCTGGCACAGGCTAGGGCGAAACCGCAGGAGGTTTTTTCTCTCGGCTTTTTTTCTCGCCTCTGGTTTGGGCGCGTTTTTGCACTTGTTTTTGCAGCTTCGCCGCTCGATCTTATGCCCTCTCACCAGACAAACCGCCAGCTACGCACTGATACGTACCCGTAGGCTTTTACTCGTAGGCAAAAGGTCAAAGTATCTCGCCGCACACAAACACAAAAAAACTCTGTATGCATGTATACCTTGTTCGCAGGCTAGCCTTTTAGGGAAATGGAATAAGAAGGCGCGAGAAAATAATGCAGTAGGGTCTTCCGTAACTGTTGCGTGGGCGGTAGCCTTCGTACAACCGTCCCCGAAATGTTAGCGGAATGAGGGCGGCTGTACACAGTCTACGTGGGTAGATGCTATTTGTTAGATTTGTTGGCGTAAAAAAACATATTGAAAAAATCCTACGGGCAAATGCGATCGCGTTGCAAGTACGCTGCAAATAAAGCCACATTATTTGTTTTGGGAAAATATGTGCCATTGTCGCTTTGCGTCTTACCTTGTTTGATTGCCTTTCGCAAAGTGAAAAGTGAATGAATAAGGATGGAGATGCCACTTTTCTGTCCATAAAAATCAACAGAAAATGGTGCTATTCTGGGAGGGCTATGTTGATGTGACTACGCCCAGTTTACTTTGGGAAGCATTAAAACGTACGTGACCCGTACCGTCCAAATCGGCGATTGAAAAATGTCTCTTTGAAACTATCTTATACAGAGAATAGATTTGATTTTAAGAAGATTATTCATTATCCTTTGTTGCGCAATAATGTGACTTGCCGACCTCGGCGGACATATTGCTGTTCCGCAAATAATGAAGATGAATAATGAGATCTAGAATTTTCGGAACATTTGTTGTAAAATTTCTTGTTTGCCTGCCTCTCCTAGGATTTTCGAATACCTAAAAAATGGTATTATTGCCCATTTTTAACGGATTTTGACCCTAAAAAGGTCACCTAGAGTTTTCGGGAGCCTTTTGTCTGGCTGAAATTTTGAAACGGTAAGTTTTGATCCCTATAATTTTCGCATCACTAGACTTTCAGCTAGGAAATCCAAACAGATAAAAAATTTTTAGGGGATAAAAATATGCCTATATCTACCATTTAAATGTTAAAATACGTCCAACAATGTTATGATTAAGTGGTTTTGAACTATATTCTCGATGTGTGCCCCTGGCTGGTGTTCCCAGCCAGTCTTGCGGGTGTTGAACTCTTCGGAAAATATCTGTTAGGAAGACGATTTGAGATCCAGAATTTTCGGAACATTTTTTGTAAAATTTCGTGCGCATGCTTGCCTGCCTCTCCTAGGATCTTCGAACATCTACTTGCTTACTTCCTTGCTTATTTCGAGCGAATTCGAACTCCATTAACTAGCTTCATCCATTCCTTCCATTTCGAACATCTAAGAAATGGTATAATTGTCCATTTTTAACGGATTTTGACCCTAAAAAGGTCACCTAGAATTTTCTGGAGCCTTTTTTCTGGCTGAAAGTTTCGAAAAGGTAAGTTTTGATCCCTATAATTTTTGGATCACTAATCTTTCATCTAGGAAATCCTAACAGATTAAAAATTTTTAGGGGATAAAAATATGCCTATATCTATCGTTTAAATACTAAAATACGTTTAACAATGCTATGTTTAAGTGGTTTTGAACTATATTCTCGTTGGGTGCCCCTGTTGAATAGCGATGTTCAGTTGTGCGTTTTACCACCCACATCAAACCTGTCTTGCAACGAATCAGGCTGTTAAGAGGTTTGAACTAGGGTTTTAAAACGCGCCAGACGCGGATCTAGGAAGGCGTCGAAGGCGCAAGCTTCTAGTGGAGGTTCGGGGGTAGGCTCCCCCAAGAAATGTTTTGGATTTTAACTCCTTAAAGTCCCTTTTCCTGGGATTCCGAGTCAATAAAGACAGGATATTGAACAGATTAAAACTTAAGAAAGTGTCTTTTATTATCAAAAATATATTTATTACGAAAAATCTGACCGATTTCCGTAAAACGGTGGAAACCGGTGTGGATCCGTGCCTGCGCGCTACATCGCTTTACAACTCGCTTTGCAGCAATGTTGCAAAAACAAAGTTGAATGTTTTTGTTGTCCGTTTTACCGAAGCTTTATGTAATTGCTTTCTTTTGACCCTATGAATTTCCATAGAGCTGGCCACGATAGATGATCTCGGAGCTGGAGACTGTCCCTTTTCCAACGCGCTCCGCTAAATAAAACGTCTTCATTGTAGTGTAACGCTTGTGCACTTGTAAAAGTAACTAGAAGTACCTATTCTGCTGTTATATCTGTTGTATCAAGATGATGCATTTGTTATGTATTTGCAGTGGAAGGTCATGTTCATGTGATGTGAAAACTATCAATCCTGACTTAACAAAGCCTTTATATTTGTCGTCACCATTCTCTCAAGTGAACAATCGAACGGACACTTTTCTGGCTCCGCGGTCTGGAAACGAACAACCTTACTGGTATTCCCCAAGTTACTTTGGATGGCAGTATGTCACCAAGGGTAAGTCATACGTACCTGGTGATAATTCGTCTCGTGACAATGAACATTTGGCTGTTCATCAACTTTGAACCATCAGCGACAATTGTTATTTTTGATTGAATGACGTTGGATCAAACAATCGTGTTTCTTCTTGAATATTCCGGCAAGTAAATAGTCGTCCAGTATCTCGCAAAAAAGTGTATAGATCTTTTCTTAATTCTTCTCTCTAGAGCAATAATTTTCAAACGTTTCATACCGGTAAAGATGTAAGGCCCCTCACCCATTTTAGATTTTATGGGAGATACACAACTAAAGAAAAAAACTCAGTATAAAAAGAGCCAACCTGATTGATGACGTTTTCTCCGAGAACCCAATGAAGATATACCGGATTCAACTGGGTCTGTTGATGATTTAGTGAGGGGTGTAGTGGCTTCAAAATGCGCACTGTCTAGTTACCACTTACAGAGACAGCTATACATTTTCAGGCTAAAAATGCGATAGAACTAAATTAAACGGGATTCACTGATTCTTTCAAAACTGTTAATTGCATACCTTATTTCTTTATCACGTGTTTTCGAAGCTTTATTTTGCTGTCTCCGGGGAAGAAAATTTTATTTATCAAGCGAAGCGAAAGTAGAGCCTGTTTTCCCAAACAATTCCCTGTAACCGTAGTAGAAAGGGTAGTTTAAGTAGAGATGGATCGGTCTAGAGAAGGTACCAGTGCAAGCCACCAGCTTTTAATACAGCTTTCCTCCTCTTTGAGGTGAGAAAGAAGAGCAGTTACTAATACCATAGGTAGTTATGAAGATTTTTATTCTCTTCTTCAGCAACAAATATTGCTCACCAGTCGTCATTTCTCCGGTTAAAATATGCGTCATCTGTGGATTTTCAACCGGAGCGTTAGCTCGCAACTGCGGAATATGAGGTTGCTGCATGCCACAATGCAGCGTTACAGAGCGCCACATGTCACACATCGCAATATCAGTGCATGGGATGTAAGGGATTTGATTGTCAAACTACCGGATGTCGAAGGTGTCAAGTTTCCGATTACAGAATCGAGTGTGAGGCTACCGGATGTTCCTCAACGGGACATGGATGTACAGAAAGACACGTAACTAAATATCTCTCCACTGAATGTAAGGCAATGTCAGAATGTCATAAACCCAGATATCAAGACATGGAATGTCACGCAACTGACTATAGGGGACACAACGGTCACGCAACTAGATTTCAAGCTTCAGATTCAGAAAGTGGAAAAGCTCAAAGAGTTGATGGATTGGCCTACGATCACGGTGAATTTCCCAAGATAATTTCGATACACTCTCTGCCTGAAACCCAGCCCACCATGCAAGAAAATGCCCATATTTTTAATCCGAGAAATGACATTCGGTCCGATTTCGCTAAAACGGGACTCGACATGTCAAGTTCCTTTGCTAACCAAGCTTGTAAGAGATGGACGTCTGTATGCTCTGAAAACTCGACCACAGTAAACAATGAATGTACAAAACAACTAGGCCCCAAGACATGCGTCAATGTACAATGCCATGAAAATGATGTTCTTAACAAGTCGACGTCGGATTCTTTATGCAACATTAAGAGTAAATCGAAAATTGTTCAATTCTCAACCACGGAACATGCGTCCAGCCATCACTTAATGACCAAGATTCTCAAGAATGACTCTCAATTCAGCGCATCTCAGGGTGCTTGCGATATTGTTCCAAATACAGCATTGAACCGTGCTAGAGACTGCAATAAAGAAAACAGGGGGCTATCTGCGACCACCACAAATAAGTGCGACGGTCTAGGTGCCGAAAGCCTCAAGGTAAGAGCATTAACAGTTTCATTTTCACTATCTAATTTTGATACTTTACCAATATGATTTTCTTCTATGGCAGTTTTTGGGTTTAAGAAAAATAGTTTTATAATTGTTCATTGATAGTTTTGTTCGGGGGTGAAGCATTTCAACTCAGGGGAACTGAGTAACTTTAAGAAAAAATGAAAACATGTAAAGGGCTTTAGACGTCTACGGCTGACGTTTAACCACGGTGGTTCAATACGATCCAATATATAGCGCTGGTGTCCGACACCATTTTTCCCCACTCGCACCTTCCTTTTCCATTATTATGACGTGAGACTCTTAAAGTACGAAATTGTGCCGTTCCTGAAAGTCTGTGTACAAGTCAATCTCTACCTAGTCGAGAATGTGTACGAGTTTTCAGTACTCCTGGACCTCACACCCTAGATTTTCTCTTGATTGTTCTGCGATAACTGAAAAATACTGCTTTTCATTTTTTTTCAAAGCGCTAAAGGGAGTTTAAGATACCACGACGGATAAGTCCACGAAAACGTGGCTTAAAAAGTGAATTTGCGTTCTTTCACTCTCTATCGCGATTTCACATTCCAACTCATTTACTCTGTCAAATGCAAGCGAACTCTTTTTGAACCGAATTGCTAAGATTTAGAACCATATTCAAGTTCAGAGAGAGAAAGAAAATTTAGCCGTCGCTTGTTTACGTCCACCATAAAACGTGAAATTAGGCATTTCCCCGTCGTAGTCGTGCAGTTACGGCAAAGAAATGTACAAAAGTAGCGTGATGCACCTGCAGAGTTCTTGTTTGGCCTATTCAACCAATTGCTTTTTGACGTTCTTGTTGTCGTCTTCCTCGTGGGATCTTAAAGTCCCTTATATTTTTCACAAGAAAAAAAAAACCTAACTGTGCACTGAATCTCTTTCTAGAAATTACGCTTTATAAACTACTATTATAAAGCTTGACAACTCCCCCCTGGCAAAGCTGGCCTTCTCTTTTTCTTCTTAAAGCTGGGGGACTGGGTTTCAATTTGCTCCAACCGGAAAGAGAGCACCATTTACGCAACAAACCCAGCTATATAGGCTTAAGTAAACCCAAAGTAAAAAAGATAGGTTGTGTTTGAAGCTTTCTTTTACTTGAAGAATTTAAAATTTACTTGTCTTGAAATATTTCTTAGCTTATTTAGGTTCTAGTGTAACGACTACTGTTGCGTCCGTTTGTACGTAGCTCAAAGTTTGACTGATTTCAAACATTGCGCAACAACTCCCAACAGCATGCAACAGCAGCCTCCTGCTCAGGCGCCTCGATTTTCACAAAGACGGGCGCGAAACGCGAGTGACTGGTGATGAACCGCAAGGGACCATGGGAAGGGTATAGACGGCACGCGAAGCACGTCTTGCCCGTTGTCTCCTTCCCGCCTTCCTTTGCGCGCACATCGAAAGAGAGACGTCTGGGTACGAGGCAGATGTAACAGGGTGTGCAAACGGACCCAACATGTAACATCGTGATCCAACAATGATGCGTTTTTCTCGGTGGGCCAATCTCGTCAAAGCCCTGCAAGGTTCTGCGATACATGTATTTCTAGTAATTTAATTTGTTTTTAGATCTCATTCGGGACTCGATGGCTAACTAGTAATCTTCCCATTATGTTTCTCATTTAGCTAGGCCCTGAGAATGAGGCAGCTAAGACCTTCTAGCCTGCTAGTGAATGTCCAGCAGCAATACCTTAAGCAAGTTTTTATAAACCATCGACATTGTACATAGTTTTTTTCTGATAGTTGTTCTGGTATAGTTATTTTTTTCCTTTAACTGTTAAAGGGACAGTGTCCCGATTACGCGCACGCGCGAGCGTCATCTGTTTTTTCTTCAAAAGACAATAGAGCTGTCAAATTGACTCGACAAGATTTCCTTCCGGACCGCACCGCCGACAGAGATTTGTTGTTTATATTCTCAAGTAATATTTTGGACTTTCGAAGAAGTCTTTCGTCTTATATAAAAATTTGGCTGGCGGTTCGAAGACTCATCGCGATTTTATCGCTAGCTGGGCCGCCTCGCGACCCGAAAATCTCGTTCCGCTCGCTTTAAAAACATATTTTCTAATTTGAAACTCGTGTCAGAGGTCAATCGCTCCAAGTCCAGTAATATCTGCCTGATTTCCTCGCGTTCTAGCCTCAAACGTTTGAAAGACATAAATAAAAATGCAATCTCAACGCTATGAATCATCACAAAGGTTAGTCAAAAATGATATTATGATTTCATGTCATTATTTTTTCAAAACATGTAGCGCCTGTTTGTTTGATTTTGTCGGCCGTAGGGAGATTCATAAAAGTATACTAACGCGTCGTTGCAAAACATTCTGCTTCTTGAAGCTCCCCTCCACAAGATCTCCTCAGTCACATCAATGTCTCAACGGTTTCTTTCTCACAGTCTTTATTGTTGCTGTTTCATTTCTGCGTATTCCTTTCACAATTATCTGAGCTTGTATGGAAGCTAGCAGAAGAAATAAGCCTTCAATCGGCATCAAAGTGCTTCCAATCTTTTGGTCCTCCGGCCAACGGCAATAAAAGTAACGCCAAAAAATCCAGATTTTGCCCAAATCGAAACAATATATCATTGATCTATAATCCTGAAAAGTTTTAGTGTCGTATTGAACCCGGCCAAGCGCGATGCAAAAGGATTTTTCAAGATTCTCTTACTCTCCTCGCATCTTTTGATTTCGCGACATCCTGTCCAAAAATCAAAGTTTGGTGCATGCGCAGTAACGGAACACTGTTCCTTTAATCTTTTTGTTGCCCTGGTGACCCATTTATAACAGCTTCAGCTGACGGATTTAACCTGGTTAATTATCATCATCATTATTATTATTAATATTATTTTTATTATTATACTTTTTTTCTGTTTTTTTTCAAGCGAATGATTGTAAATAGGATTTTGATAGTTAGCATTGTTGTCAATAAAATTTTTTCTTCTCATTTAAAAATTATTAAAAATTAAAAAGGCATTTTTTTCTTCTCATTTAAAAATTATTATTATTATTATTATTATTATTATTATTATCATTATTATTATTAAATACCTAGTTAAAAAAAGGCTAACAAACATGTACAAATCTTGAATTGCAATACGCTTAAGCAAGCTGTACAGGGTATTGATGTGTTTAGACAAGAGACTAGCCTCTTTATACTCTATTGATTTAGATAATGAATAACGTGAAAGCCAATTCTTTTTATCTCTAGAATCGAAGTCCGGTGAATTCTGCCCGAAGCCCGTTTCCTTTCCAGAGGCATTTTCATAACAAATTCCTTTATATTTTTCTGTTAGAACTAGGTATTTTTGTCTGTAATTAAGCCCTCTACTCAATGGTTGTTATACAAAATATTTTAATTTTAATTTACAAAATTGTAGTGCTCACTGTATTAATGTTCTTTTTTTCTTCTTAGATTGTTCCAGCAAACACTTCAGAAAATACCAAGATTTTCTAACCGCAGGGGCCGCTGATGTTGAACAGTTTACCATCAATGGAAGTCAGTTTCTTGCCTTCGCCAATTATAGAAGTGATACTGATGGACTCCACACAAAGTCCTTCATCTTCAAATTCAACGATCTGACTGAAAAATTCTCTTTGTTCCAAGCCATAAATACTTCAGGAGCACATAACATGAAATTCTTTACAATTGCTAATAAATATTACCTCGCAGTTGCTAATATGCGAAATGAAAACACATATCAAGTGAACTCAGTTATTTATCAGTGGAATGAACTAAAGTTCGTTGTCTTCCAAAACGTTTCAACTAAAGGAGCAAGCAGGATTAGTTTCTTTAAAATAGGAAAAGAATATTTTCTTGCAGTTACAAATTGGCATGATGATTTTACAAACTATGTAAGGTCAGTCATCTATAAGTGGAAAAACGGAAAGTTTGATAAGTTTCAGGAGATACCAACAGTTGGAGGTTACGGAAGTGCCGCATTTCTAATTAACAATGAAACTTTCATTGCCTTTGCAAATAAAATGAGCTCTACCTCAAATGTTTACAAATGGTCAGGGTATGACTTTGTTCAGTGGCAGTCTATTCGTACATATGAAGTTCGAGATGTGATATCATTTAAAATGAATGGCCACACTTTTCTTGCCTTTGCAAACAGAGCAGATGGACAGAAACCCAACATTTACAAGTGGAATGGGCGTCAGTTTATAAAGGTCCGGCCAATCACTACTCATGGAGCTGTTACCTGGCACCCATTTGATATGTGCGGACGAACATTCCTGGGTGTTGCCAATCATCAAGCAAATTCTGTTATATACCAGGCCCTTGGATCACAGTTCGTTAAGTATCAAGAATTTTCAACCCAAAACGCTCATGGTATGACGTCATTTGTGCACAATGGTCACACTTATCTTGCTGTTGCGAATCTTGCTCTCTGTGTTAACGGCAAAAATTGTCAGTACAATATTAACAGCACCCTTTACAAGTGGAAATGAAGTAGCAGCAGCAGCGACAGTAGTAATAGTAGCAGTAGGAGTAGGAGTGGCAGCAGGAGCCAGTAGCAGCAGCAGCAGTAGCAGTAGCCAGTACTAGTAGCAGTAGCAGTAGCAGTAGCAGCACTGAACAAGAGCCAGAAGCAGTAGCCCAAGCGGCCGAGGCCGTAACCATGTAGCAGTACCAGCACCAGTACCAGTAACGGTAGTGGTAGTGTTCCTTAGTAAAACCAGAAAAAAAAAAATAAAATAAAGCTGTGTGCTACCTTTGCCGTATGCAAATTTCTCGCCGTTTTCTACCACGCTAATGAGGCTAATCTCAGGGATAGAAGCAACTGATTGTTGTTTATTCAGAACCTGGGGCATTTCAATGGGAATTTTAACAAATCAAACCTTAAAAGTTCAAAATGCCAGGGGGTTACCTGTGAGAATCCTCGGAGACCCAGGGGCGGTCCTTCAAGTCGGAAAAAACTAACGGTGGCGAAAGTTTTCACTGGACTAAGAGAGCCAGTCTCGGATGCTACTCTTAGCGGCAAACCAGTTCCTCGACTCATTCAAATGCTTGTCTCCGGTCGGAGTCCAGCATCTATATTGCGCTGCTTTCGTGATCTTCTTATGGAGCGTTTTCATCATCTATGCAAATTTATTGAAATAAAAGAATTTTTTACGTAAGAAAAGTGTTCAACTCGCACAGGTTTGTTTTGGAATGCCAACATGGCCGCCGTGTGATTGTTTTGAAACACCAAATGAATATGGCTGCAGTGACGTCACGTGAAGGAATTCACCTGCAATTTCGACTGTTCGCCTTAGATCGCCGTACCTGTCTAGGTCGTGCAGTGTAAGAGAGCTTTCTTAGAGAGGAGTTTTCAGTGAAGATGGGGCCCACAAAACTGAAGATATCCCATAATTTAGCATGTTAGCAAAACAAGACAAAACGAAAGGTAAAAAATTATGGAAAGTATGGAAATTTAATAAATCAAAAATGCACCAACCCGAAGAAATCAGACCGTGGATTGATCGAAGGTTAGAGTACTTCCAGACTTTGTAAGTTAAGATAACCATGTACAGGACTGTTATGGAAATGTCACATATTATCTAGGCTGGGACCAAATGTCATAACAGATGAGACCTTTATTACGCTTGGATTCGAAATGTTATCACAGATGGGACCTTTCTTACACTTGGGTTCAAATGTTATTACAAATGGGGCGTTTGGCACTAGTTTTTACACTTGTGCCCTCTACAAGGGTCTATTTCCCAAGCCTGTTTTGTCCAATTATTAGGGTTTGAACTAAAACGCTAGCGCAGGCGTTTTCAGAGGAGCTCGTATTTCGTCCCTCCCCACATACGCCCACTCAACCGAGAACAACATTCCTTTTTCATTGCTTTATACCCTTGGTAAGTGACCAATCAGCAGTCTTGAAATAAAGTGTTGACAGGCCTGGGACAAGGGAAAAGGAAGAAAAAATTGGCGTGCGCGGGAAAAAAAGTCGGCGAGCGAAGCGAGCCGAGCGGTCAGTCTGAAGAGGTTAAAGGATGGCGGCGGCTCCGCCACTCTTTTCCCCTTCCCAGGCTAACGCTCGAACTCGCTTCGCTCGCCAACATTTTTCATTTTTCACCCCCGTATTTTTTCGGATAATTTGCTCCAATTTCTTTAGATCATCCAATCATCAAATTGTAGAAAAAAAGAATTAAGCTGAATTTGCTTTTTAAGCTTTTATAGCTGTATTCAAAATCAGCACTAACCTAGGGTTCCATTCAATTAAAATGCCGGTTTGTCTCAATAGTTTGGATATTCCACATGCCCAATGAATCAACGGAACGGTACATTCCGGTTGCACAGATCGGACCCAAGCCACCAAGCGTCTGGTTAATGTTCTTGTAAGCAGGATGCAAAAGAGCGGGACTGGGGACAACAATTTTGTCAAATGGAAAGGGACATTTTGGTCCAACTGACCGAAATGAGAGGACAGGTCAAAGTGGACAACCCTCAAAGGTAGACCCGAATATTCCGGTCGGACCGAACCAATTTAATTTCTTGCCGAAATTTATGGAATTTTGGGCTGAATGGAAAGCGCACGTGCACACTTATGGTGTAAATAGGGTAAATGTGTTTGCCATTCACCGGTTTGTTGTATAGTTTATAAAGGTGTCTTTACCAAATTTAAAGTAAAAACAAAAGTATAATTCTGCATTTTTTTGCTCAAATGAGCATAATTTACAAAAATTAGCACAGTTATTGGCATAATTTCAAAGCCTACCCCCGAGAGTAGTTTACACAAAAAAGTAGGAGAGACCAAGCCTACCTTCTCACCCAGACGTCATTAGAGCTTTGTCACGTTTTCCTGACCACGAAGAAGTGTAAGTGCTTCACCTTTTGTGAGACCCTCTTTCGTGAGACCTTTTCTAGAAAATCCTTAAATATTGTGGTCATTGTTATCCAAGGTCTTCCCCTTTTCTAACCTTCTCAGGAGTCAAGCGCTAAATTACTCAAGGCTGAAAGAACACTTCCAATCAATCAATCGTTTATTTACCCATGCACGTACCGTCAAAAAAGCTCGTTCAAAATACGTACGAGCTAACATAAAATAACCTTAAGCAATAGAGAATTAAAAGTATATTATATAATTATAAAAATACATATAACTAGATTTATCATAAAAAGCTAAAATGTACAACTGCAAATGCCACTATATATATAAGGATTATAATGAGTACAAATTAGTGAAAGTAAGAACGGAACAGATAAAAACTAGTTCTAATATACAAGATTAAAAATGGAATTAAAATGATTTACTCTTACTCGACATCGCGAACTTGGATATGTTTTCTTTCCTTATATCGGGTTCAATTGAGTTCCAGATTTTAGCGGCTTCGTAAAAGAGTTTTGAAAATGCACTGTGATACCCAGGCTACAGAACCTTAATTTCTTTCTCTTTCTCGATTTTGGTGTACTCGAGAAAAACTTTGCATGAATTAAGTGCAAACTTTGTTTGGGCATGCGCGGCATGTTGCTAGGATATAGTTTTGAACCCAGATCTAACAGCCGTGCGCTTGCTACAGCGGGCTCGGTTATGACCATCGGTTTATCAACAAGCTGCAGATGCTTGCGCTCGAAAAAAAAAAATTTGACGAGAGAAACAAGATTGACTAGCCCAGAAGATGAGCTACAGTGACCTCAAAAGTTCGACACGGTACAGGTAGAGTCTCCTTTTTCTCCTCCTCATCGATCAACAAGACGGGTGTCACTAAAACGCGCCGGGGTTGGGGTCGGGGTCGGGGCAGGGGCTTATCTTTTTTAAAAGAATGCTGTTTTAGGGTTAGGGTTGACACTAATCCTAACCCTAACCCTAACCCTAAAACAGCATTCTTTAAAAAAAGATAGACCCCGGGCCTGGACCCGGCCCCGACCTTGACCCCGCATTTTACTGACACCCCAGGAAGACAAGGGGAGCTCTCCTCGCAGAGTGACCGCGCAGTGATTGCTCTGACTATGTTCTAATTAACCTGCTTGTTAAGCAGACGTTCGTAGAACAGGTGCGGCATGCTATTAATGTTCTGGCATGTCTAGCCGTCAAGTGCAACAGGCTTCAAGAATATGGTTGTCAAACTGCAGGATAAAACTCATTAGGTTGATGATCAGGAGAATTATTGACGACGATGTTGAAAATGACAGCAATAATTTATACACATACACAGTTACCTAACAACCTACAATCTGTGACATTAAAACTTGGGTCAATTGAAGGAATAACGTTGACATGTTGTGCTCGACCTCCTTTTTCCTTTCCCCTCAACGTTGGTCTCGAGCTTGAACAATTCCACCGAAAAACCGTTACTAAACAACATTGCAAGAGATCGAGAAAGGCAGGTATCAGAGCAGTGTGACCCAAGTTAAGTGTCACTGATTGTAGATTTGCGATATTAATGTAAAGAACTCGTAACTGAAGTAAAATACTGTTTAAACTTAAGCATGACACTTTCATCTTATCAGTTTAACTTTATTTACCTATGTACAAAAAAAACTAACTGCACTGTACAGAACCGAAAAAAAAGGAATCTCGCGAAGCTTTTTTCATGTAAGAGCGACAAAAAAGCACCGAAAAAACACCTAAACTAGACCATTCTGGCATATATTTCGCTTGAAACGAATTAAGTGCTATGTTTTAAAAAATTCCATCCTTCATTAAAGTTGACCAGATATTTCTATCGTGGTCCAAAGACACTGACTTATGATCTTCTTTTCCGCAACTTTGCAGCTTTTTGTTCAAGCCATTCGCGCTCTTGATGAGTTCCACATCGTTCTTGTTAAACTTACAGTTCTTTTCAGCTGTTAACACTGAAGAATTTGGAAGCGTATCAGTGCCCTGGAAACGAGATTTAAAAATGTCAAATAGATTTTTGCTTTCCTTTGGTTGATGATCTTCCCTCGCTTCACTCCTTACAGTCACGCACTCTTTCTTGTCCTTGTCACGAGGCAATTGTTCTTCTGATTTTTCGTGACACGATTCTGTCTTTTGTCTCTTTGCGCTTTCCTTGTCGATGAAACTGCTTTCTCTTTTCATGCTCAAGGAAGCGGCCTGTGAGAGTTCTACTGTTAGGCAATTGCTGTTTTTGTTCAGTGTTGCTTTCCCGTCGACTTGTCCGTGTTTCTTACATGTGTCCACTTGATTTTCAATCTTTTCCGACTTTTTTTTTACACCCGGATCGCACCTTTCACCATTGTCCAAGTCATATTTTCCGATGCTACGTTCAATGTTCTTCTCCTGGGCAGAGGATATTTTATCATTTTGGTCATTGCTGTATTTTTCAGTCGAGTAATTGCATCGCATTTCGTTTTCAAATGTGGGGTTTTCTTCTATTTTTTTCATTTGCTGGTACTCTATTGGCTTCTCTTTTCCCTGACTCTGGGAACACGCAGGCCGTTTCTCATTCTCTTCCTTCACGCACATTGTCACGCTATCAGGTTGACTGTTCTTCATTTGCTCACTTTCGCATACGATATCCGATACGCTACTCCTTTTCTCCCGTCCGTGACAATCAACGGTTTCATCATCTGTCACGCTATCACTCATACTGCACTGCTGACTCAAGCTTCTTTCTTGACCTTGACTTTTATCTGCGTCACCATCCGTTGCGCATGCGCTATCAGGTTGGCTATCTTTGCGACTGCTTCTTTTCCGTTGACCTTGAACTTTGCCCTTTTTGCCGTTGGTCACTGGCCCTGGGACCTCGTCTCGCAGGTCCTCGATCTCGGTTCTCTGTCCAGTTAAACGTTCAGCTCGCCTTAGTTTTTGAACCAAACGCTTTTCGAGTTTAAAAAGAACGCATTTCTTCCAATCGATTGTCTCGTTCTTGATTCTTTCCCTCGTCTGGACGATTTTCTCGCTGATTTCCGGTACTGTCTTGGCCAGTTTGGGGGCTGACGAGGCAGTGCTGACAGGGCGTTCTTGATTCACTTCTTTCTCTCGTTCTATCATTCCTGTCTTGTCAAGAACAGGAAGATAGGGTGGGAGACCACCCAAGTACATATGTGAATCAGCATTCTCTGAATGGGGTTCTAACGCAAGGCCATGTTGCTGTTTTTGACTGAGTTCAGCTTGCTTTGTTGGAGTATTGTCTTCAGAAACCTGATTACTAACATTTACTGATTGTTTAACATGTCTCGTATGTTCCTCGGCAATTACCACGTGTTCTGGATGACTAACAATTGTCAGCTGACCAACGTCTTCTCGATGAACAAAAGTTTTCTGCCGATCCTTAAGATGGGTGGCATCGTCTGGGACGGCCGTATTTTCTAATAAATGTTTGTTGTTGTCCCTTGCTCGTTGGCTGCAGTTCGCTAAGTTTACTTCCTTCTGCTGTTTTCTTTCCTTCTTTCCAGGAATGACTTTTGTTAAGACCACTTCGTCGCCTTCGCAAGTTCTGAAATTTTCAACTAAGGAACTGCTTTCGTTTGTTAAACGGGAAAACGTTCCGTTTTTCTGAAAGTCATTTTTCTTGTACACATAATCAGATTTTCGTGGAACACTTGCATAAGAAGGTTTGTCTTTTTGCTGGTAAGGTTGATGTACAGCTTTAACAGCTGCTTTGTCCATGACACAGTGAACAGCGACAATTCTGGGATATGTCCCATGGTCCAAGGCTAACCCAGCAGAGTGGAAAGAGTCATAAGAATATCCCGATCTCTGCTCTTTCGACCAAGCTCCACTGGTAACAAGGTTTATCCCAGGCACGCATCGGGATCCTTGAAACTGAGATTGCGCGGGAGGTATTGGGACTTTGTCATGTATACTTCTGCGTAGACTGTTGAGAGCGTTAGCTCTTCGTTTCAAAAGAACATAACGACGCTGAAAACTTTCCAAATCAACTGATTTTTCTGCCGAGTTATGGCGGTATTTGTCTGGACGTACTCGCGCTTTCTGTAGTTGAAGCAACCTCTGAACTTTTTGTCTGGTGTTTTCAAGCTTTTGCATAATGAGCTGCAGCTTAAGCTGCTTTTGCTGTTCCCTTTGGAGATGTTCCCTCTGGGTAAGGGCTTGTTCGGAGATTGAGAAACGAGGTCGTTTAGCTTCACTTCCGGTTAGCTCGGTAACGTTTAAACCACCGGAAAGGCGACGGCATTGGCCAGCGGTATTTGCAGAAGCTGGATTTCTTGTATAGCTTGTTGAAGTAGAACTGGTATCTGATACACTTTGTTGCGACGACCAAAGTCGCTCAAAAACATCTCTGGGCAGAGAGAATGTGTTCTCCACGACAGGATTTTCCGCAAAATTCATTCCTCTTTCGGACAAAGAGCTTTGTGTTGCTGGTTCTGAAAAGAATGCAAGAAGAAAAAGACTTAAATTCGCATTGATATACCAATCATTTCATGCTTAACCAATAGTGCGCGTTAATCTTCTTAGACTTAAAACTTAATAAAGAACAGTACTTGCTTTAAAAAAGATATGTAACTTTACAACAAGGGAACAAATATTCTTGAGGTAACAACAATGCAGTCAAATAATTTTCTAAAACTTGGCATCAACATAAGATCGAGTTTAAAAGCGAGAAATGGCTACTAAGCGCTTGGTCTGCTCCACAGCCGTTCTCTCTGTACTCGTCACGCAACGCTCCTCCTTGAGGGGAGTAGCGTTGCGTGACGACACAATGAACGGCTGTGTAGCCCAGACTACTTTTAAGCACCGGTCCCTACTGAGTTTCGTGGGTGGAGAGGGCGTGACATGCTAAATGCTGCTACAAGTGGGTGATACAAGATACAAATGGGTAATGTGTGCATGTGTAGTTTTGATCTCATTAGCAAAGGGAAATATCTCCTACAGAGTATTTAACAGCTCGGTACCCACACACATCCGGTATGAAAGTTTTTAACAGCCCTGTAAGACTTCAGCACGTTTTCATGAATTTTCTATGATGGACACCGACGCCTTTATTATTGCGAATTATGGGTGTAGATTCCTGTAGACGTGCGAGTGTCTAAATGGCTGTCATAAGCTATACAACTGTAAGGGTGTACTCGCGACACCGAAGATTCGACTGTGGCCAGTACTTCGATACTCTCAGTGATAGGCTGGGATCATAGAGCATTCTGTTGCTACTTAAGGTACCGGAACAATTCATCATTTTTTTCTTTTTCTTTTTTTTTTCTTCTCCGGTACACTAACTACTCGGGAATTTGCAGAAAATAGCTGTAGATTTCGCAGCTCCATAATGCCTATTTTCATCTCGCCGCTGGATTTTATGTCTCCGGGAAAACTTCCTGTAATAACTTAAATTGAACAGGAAAGGAAATATTAACATTACGAGAAAGAACACACTCATCCGAAGAAATGTCGACATGACCTCCGAATGCCGAGACCTTCACATAGAAGGGATGTATACGTACCATAACAATCGGCCTTTATCGGCCCGACTGATGAGGCCTGAGTTTCTTATGTACATCGGAGATGCACAACCAAATGGTTAAATTGCTTTGACGGTAGAAAAAATAATTACCAAATGTGGGTTTCACTTTGTTATACATGTAGTTTTGCAACCGCGGCTTCTGTTAAAGTCAATTAGTAAACCATACCATGGCTTATAAAAAAGTATTTTCGTAGGTCTTATTTGTATTCAATCGTCAGAAATCGTAATTGACGCGGTTTGGAAACCTGGCTAGCTCTTCGATCGCTATATATTTAAGCTGACAGAGTGGGATTTCATTGCTTGACGGGTTCTACTAACAGAAGTGTTAAAATATGCTACATTCAAACAGGTGCAGAATCGATTACTTTGCATGCATATCATGGCTACCGAAGGCGTTGCAGTTCTCTTATTCTGTTATTAAAAGTATCTCATTAAATTTGCCCTGGCCACGACAATTTGGGCTCTTAATTATAATAACATCTTTTTTAGTCTTTACAGTTCAGCTCCGTCGGATATCAGGATATCAACCGGTCACTGAGTTAAAAACCTAAAAGGTTCTTATTTAGTTATTTTTCACCGTCAACCTACAAAGCATTATAGTTTTATCGGTGTAACCCCTTCAAAATACGCCTATTCTTGCAAGATCAATTGTGTGACTGTATTATTAAAGGCACAGAAAATCAGAACCCTAGTTGCCTTAACTTGAACCCTAGACGAATAACTGAGATCTGCCGAGAAATGAAAACGTCAAATGACCAAGAAACCACACTACATGTTAATTTAACAAACGGCGAAAACGTATGTCGCAAAGCACTTCCAGTCGGTGTTTGGTATGCACTTTTAACCCACTAAAGCACGTTTGTGAATTCAAATTTTTTTTTTAAGTTGTTCCCTCATCGTCACGTTTCTCTTGGGTAACAAATCCCACAGATGTCCCCAACAGATCGTATTAAATTAGTGACATAAATCCCTGCCATGATTTTCGTCCCATTGACGGAAAAAGGAACTCATACCTTCTGTGAAGAAAAATCCTGAAGTTTTTAAATACAGTGAAGCGTAAAGGCGTAAGAAACTGACATCATCACAAGCAGGAAATATCGAAGCCTTTGAACCACTTAACCTCGCGCTAACGTTAACGAAGGGCAACACAAGAACAGATCAAGCGCAGCCCATCTAATTTTTTCTTCGTCCGATGTTGTCGAAGACACAAATCCGATCGGCTCACAATCGATGTCAAGATGTAATCAAACTTCCATCCATTATGAAAACTAATCGCTTTACAGTATTTTCCACCAAAACGCAAGAGCTTATAATGACCTCGTGGCTTGATTATGGTAAAATTCTTAGTCATTGTTGTTGAATCTCTTGAATTAGCAGCTAAATAAACATTCAAACAATGCTATAAATTACAGTCTAATTTTGAATCACTGAAAAGGTCTCAGCAAATCACTGGACGTGCTCACAAAACCGAGGCAATGTTCTGTTGTGACATGATCAATAGAATAATTTTAGTAATGTAAGCCAGTCTGCTTAATGAACCGACGCAACTAATTAGTTGTTTTAAATATTCTTTAGTAAACCGAAAGTTGAAAGGGCGATGAACAAAGAAGACAATGAACAAAGCACGATTGGTTTTTAAAACAAGCATATGTAATCAACGACGTCAACACAAAGGCACTCGAAAGAATTAAGGTCACAAAAATTCACTTTATAAAGAACTGATGACGGTTCCTAGACACTTGTCGTATAACGGTTAAGTAGGTTCTTCATCGAACAACACGTTTAAACGACTGTCCACTCTTTGACAAAAACCGGCGGAGATCCGATCGGAGGTAACTGTCGCCTCGGAAACCCGTCCGTTGGCGCTGTCCTTTTGGTATAGGATTCTTAAAAGGTACAGGTTAGGAAAAGGCTGTTTGTGGCAAAAGCAACAACAGCTAGAAAACACTAGAAAAGAGACTTTGTAGTCTCCTAAATCAATTGTCGTGCCGCCGTCCTTGAGCTAAAGGTACCTCTAGGGAAGATCGTTTTTACTCACTTGGTTGGCAAAAAAGCACTTTTTTTGGACCAAAACAACACCTCGTATGTTTTCTCAAAAATCAGCCCGGTTCGTGCGGACATCGGTTAATAGGGACAAAGGACATTATTCTGTACCCGAGTCAGAAACTCTCATCGTCAGCCTCGCTTTAGAGCCGGACACTGTTTATCTGCGCGTGGTCCATGAACCAGCCAAGGCGGTGAAACCTGAGACCTTTCATAGTTTCTATCTAACATTTAGTCCTCCTGGCTGAGTCGCAATGAAAGCGTTTTATTACAATTACGAAGTAAACGTTACGGATCAGTCCATTGTCGTGTTTCAAGAAAAATACTTAAGAGGCAATTTTACTGCGCTTTCCACTGAAAATTCCGGCAGAACTGGCTAGACAGACTGATGTCATTTCGAAAATGAAATACATGTATTAGTCTTTTCTCGAATTTTTTTTACAATAAAAACACATCACTGCTGTGCATGCCATTTAGGAATAAACTGATCTGGCTGGATAGTCGAATGTCTGCTGTACTCTATATGTCCGTGACGTTCTCCAGGTTTCCTTTTTTTTCATTTTCTCAGAGCCTGCTCAATACGGAAACGTAGATAACACGGGCAATTTATGGCATTTCCTCTTGGTCCAAGTTTTTCTCTCATCTACTCTCTAGGACTCTTGCTCTTACTTATACCGCTCAAAATTAAACCTTAAGAAACATTATTTCACTTTCGTTAAAAGCCGAGAATACCCACAGTGACGCAAGTCTGTTGAAAACAGGGCGGTAACATACCACTACCCCGTGATCACGCATCGAGAGGGCATGATTACACCACACCACCTACAAGAGTGGGCAATCTTGCAAGTGAACCTGACTCAGCGTATCTAAGCAATTTATGGGGAGGAGCACGATGAACCACTCCAAGAGCAAACCAATGTAATGTAATGATAAAAAAAAATTGTAAATTGCGACGAAATTATTATACATCGTAAGGAAGTCAGAAAACACCTGTGAAAACTGACAGTGCCGTAAATGTAGCCCCAAACGGTTCCTTCTTATACATGTATTACATCAGAAGTAGGACCAGCCTATCCCAAAATAAAACTGCTGTCGTTCTGGATTTCCCAGTAACGAAGCATTCTGCTCATGGGCACCCAACGACTGTTTTCTGTAAAATGTCTGTTCGGAGAAGCAAATATTGCCTAGAATTTTCCATAGTTTGAGGACGGCTAAAAATTTCTAGATGACCGCTCCATTCACGTTCAATTTTTGAAGCAAGTTATCTAATAAACTCCCTACGATTGTCATAAGTTTGATTTTTCTCATTTCATTCGCCACGTTAGGCTATTTTCGTTGAAAAAAGAAAACGTTAAATTTTGGGATTCAAAAATGTGATGGAGAGAGGAATCAGAAAAAAATCTCTCTTTCGTAATACGTCACATTGCAACTAAAATTTTTGGTAAAATAATACTGAAGCCCTTGTTGTTTCGAAAAGATTCGAGCTCCCCTAGAATTAACAAACCGGCACAAATTCTTTAGTGTCGCTTAGAGTGCATTTCTAGACTGAGATCTAAAAGTACTCTGCATAGCCTAAATGGTGCTTTCAATGTCTTTTGGAGGAAACCGTCGTTGGGTGCTCCTGTCTTCTATCTGGCCAAATTCTACGGCGGCTAGCTGCAGAGACTGGACTTGTAAAGGCGAATGCTGTGTACTTAGTAGAGTCATTACAATCGACACGGCAATGTACTCTTACCGGGACAATACACAGCTGAATACATCATCACACTGACATGCATAGAATAATCACAGTTCGAAGATATTTCTATGTTAAAACAAGTAGCACTTTTTAAGAACTCACCATAAACGAAAGACTGTTTGCATTGATCGACGATGCTCTCCCTGCGAGGCCTGTGCTCAAAAGGATTTTGCTGGTACAGTTCGATCGCCCTGCTTAGATCGATGAAGCGAGGTTTTGTTAAACTACTGACTGTGCTTGGCAATTTCTTTTTTCTAGAGTAATCCAAATTCGACTCCATATAGTGATATATTTAACTATCGATGAAAGATTGTCACCGACAAGTCCACGAGTAAAAAAAAAACACACACACATATAGCACGAGTTTGTTTAACAAATGCCGCAGGGCGTTTTTGCAACTTCTAGACAGTACGGCCGGATTTAAAGACTTTCAGTTGCGTGGAGTAAGCTGATCTGTCGGAACATAAATAACACACAATCCTGTCAACTACTAAAACTAACCAGAAGGGCGTTGATAAACACGACTTCTATGCCATAAGCACCAAAACTGGCACGATCAGAGAGACTAATATAATGGTATTCTGATCTGAGGTATGCAAAAATATTCTAGACTCTTCCGGAAATCACACAACACAACTCCCTCAGTCACGTACTATGTTGCCTACTGCCTTTGTAGGCTTTTATAGATTGTGCTCAGTGGTGAAAGCAGCATATGATGCCGTCCGATTTTGTTAATCACTCCTATGATTACAGACCGAATTGGACTCAACTCAGTCCTCTTACCATTACTAATTTTTCATGACAAGCATAATTCTCGTGCATTTTCTGATCAGTTACACTGCTCGTTTTTGGCGAAATGTTGCTAGTTTTTTCTTTATTCGTTCTCTTTGAAAAACATGGCAATGGCAAACAGTTTTTAAGGCGGTCCACCTTCAGGATAATCCTGACCATATCAACCCTTACATTGTTGTCAGGCCATCGCCATTTTTTATAAAAATAAAACACAATTAGAACAGCGGTGAAAAGATGATATTTGTTGCGCATATTAGACTGCTTGCAGTCCGCCTTTTCTCTTAAAATCCGTCTAGTTCTCAGCTAGTGCGATTGCAAACCAAGACGTCATTCCTATTTTTTCTTCTCGGGCTTACGCCCTCGTTTATTGCGACACGCGTCTTCGCCGCTCACCGCTCGCGTGCTTGGGTTTCTCTTGCAATATTAAACTTTGCAAACAAGTCTATTCGAATATGAGACATCTCAACGATCTCTTTTTATACGTGGTTTTATTATAACAAGCGATATCGTGAAAGAAGGTAAGCATTTATCACCTAAACATTGCCTGAATATTTCATTAAACGTTGAGAGAAATTCACGCGTACGAACTAATTTTAAACACACCTCACAACATTTCCTGTTTACTACACGAACATCATCATCTCGTGCACGTTTGTTGATGCACGCCAGCTTGTGTGCACGTTTGCCACGCCTGGAACGCTCAGGTGGATACTTTGATTGACTGATTGATGGACTGACTGACTGGTTGATTGATTGATTGATTGATTGATTGATTGATTGACTGATTAAAGAAAGTTTTGCCACGGAACTGTAATCGCCGGTAATCATTAACAGGGTCCTATAGTAGTATTGAGCCACGCAGGGAGTTTGGACTTCTATGCGGGGTGCTGGAGACAAACGCAGCGCGTGACCCGGGGTGGTGAAAGGACAATATCCCCAGGGAACGATCGCGAGTGTCTGGGGACGAGGCAGTCTCTGATTTGTTTGTCTCCAAGGCTACCTTAATGGCTACCATGCAAGCAGAGGTTTCTCTCTCGCGTGGCTTTTATAGCATTAACGAAGTCGTTCGCGTAGCTTGTCAGTCACCAAAATGGTTTATTTAACCCTTTCACTGCCAAATTTAGCCAAAAGCAAATTTCAACCAAATGTCCAAATTTCATTTTGTGAAATTTTAAAACAAATAGCACCATGTGTAAGTACAGGCAAAGAGCTTTCATTTGAATGGTCACATCAGAGGATTTCATCCACAGACTCAAAAATTAGAGTCACCTCAAAAAACTCTATCAAGCACTCTAGCAGTGAAAGGGTTAAGGGTTAATACGCCCCGGGAGAAACGGCGCGTAAACAAACCAACTACGCCACAGAGAGCCACGCGAACGACTTCCTTAACGCTAAAAGCCACGCAAGAGAGAAACCTCTGCTTACAGGGTACTCTAAGACAAGTCCCATCACCGTCTCGTCACGCAACGCTCCTATGAATGAAGCGTTGTGTGGCGGCACAAAGATCGGTGTGGCTGAGGAGGAGAAGTTTAAGTAACTAATTGGTATTTTAAAAATCCTCACTCAGACTTTCTAGAACGGAGTATAAAAATTTGGCCCATTTCTAGAACGGGGTATCAGTTTTAGGGCGAATTCTAGAACGGGGTATAAAAAATTGGCCCATTTCTTGAACGGGGTATCAATTTTAGGGGAAATTTTCTTTAGAAGGGAGCCGGGGGTGCAAATTTGGAGTTCCTGGCGGCACATACCCACCCAAAAAATACCCAAGTGCCCGCCCAGGATACAGAGTTAGCCTGCGTAACACGCGCTTTAGGCGTTCAGACAGTAGAGAGCAGGAGAAATATGGTTTTTCCTCGTTTTCCCTGCTTACAATTTTTAAAACTCGCTCCCCACCAGCCGCGTTCTATCTGAACGCCTGGAACCGGATACCGTGTGGCACGAAATTTTTGCGGGAGTTTATTTTTGCGGATTGGCGATTTTTGGTGTTTTGCGGGAACTAATTTTTGCGATTAGGACAGATTGGTTTTCCCGCTGGAAATTAATTTTTGAGATTTTTAGAAAGTACCCAGTACCCAGCATTGATAATATTTTCGTTTTTATTGAGTACGTCCAATAGAAATACATATTTTCAAGCAACAAACCAGTATTTCGTTGTGTCTGAATAAAAGAGACAAGTTCTGACTGAACAGACACGATTTCTTAGTACTGTATTTTTATGTAGCGGGTTAGAGAATATTTACTCTGGAGTAAATTTTTGCGGGAAAAATGTTTGCGGTAATTTTTATTTGCGGGAACTGAATTATTTTTACGGATCGCATGAAAAACCGCAAAAATGGCAAAAACTAGAACCCGCAAAAATTTCGTACCACATGCACCGTAGATTTACAGAGGTGTCCTTTAAGAAAGTGTCGACTATATATGATCACAAGCAGGCTACCTTTCAAGTTGTCGTTGTTTATAGATGGCATTTGCCTTCTAAATACGTAATCAAACATCAGAAACATGGGGGGTACAGGAACTAAGAGATTTTAGTCCAGAGTGTGGTTTTTATAGTTTGAGCACTATCCCATTTAGGCTTATCAAGTTAGTTTACTCTACCTCGAGATCACATATTTCTACGATTTAGCCTTTTTACTATTTGCTGAATAAAAAGCCAATCAAATTACACTCACGGTCATATATGAATTCCAATCCCAGCATTGTATAAAAACACAGATAATATCACTGAGAGGACTAAACAAAGCGTGAAAGCGCAGGAACCTGTTCACAGGCTAGAAACAAGCCGATGACTGAATAAAGAAATTCAAAAATGACACCGTAATTCCAATCTGTATTCTGGAGCAATCTCAAACCGCCGTATAGTACGCTGTTCCCTACGAGTATTCGAGGTTTCTTTCTGGCATGGCTTTTAGCATTTGCGAAGTCGTTCGCGTGGCTTGTCAGTCGCGTAGTTGCTTTGTTTACGCGATTGACAAGCCAGGCGATACGGCTTTGCAACTCTAAAAGCCATGCCAGAAAGCAATCTTTGCTCGCAAGGTAAACCGCTGTGATGTTCATCTGTTATGGTTATGCCCAGATTCAATAACGACAACAGCCACGCACATATACAACAAGTAAGGACAGAGTGGATTTATGATCACAAACCTGATGAGGCTATCCGGCCTGTGTCCAATTTCAGATGTATTTTTTTGTGTGTGTCTTTCTCAAACGAGTTCCTTCAGCCCGGCTTCAGCACTCCCGGTCTTCTTCAGCTGTCCATACGTCAGTCAATACTGAATGTTCAAGAATCAAAACGTCTGTCATTTTATAGACCGACTGGATTTCGAAACATCAAAGGAATGCGTTGCGCAAAGAAGCCGCGGCAGGTTTTGACAACTCTGTTGTGAAATAAAACAATCGCCCAGCCTTTTTTGCACGTGGGGAAGACTGGAAGAGTCGGCTCTGTCACACCTTTAGCCCTTCCAGAATGAGATCTTCTGCAATTTTATAACGCAATGTCGCAACTGTGTTCAGACCACCGAGGGATTTTTTAAACTGCTGAATTTGGAAGGTCAGTTGTAGACGGAGATAAATGATGCCGTTCAATGTTTCTTCTGTCCTCCGCTACGCAAATGAGAGCACAGGAAATTATACTTTCGAGCGTAGTTCTTGCGGCGAGCAACTTGCATTCTCAAGGTATGTATTTCTTTCAGTTGTACTAGCCCAGAGCTAAATCAAGCTTATGGACAAAACTGTCTAATGTACACTAAAACAGAAGTGAGCACTTAGTTACAGGGATCATGTTCAACACAGTTCGGCTTCGCTGAAATTCAACACAAAAAAACTATCAAGCACAGATTCTCCGAGGTGGGATTGCAAAATTGTCCCTTGATAAATTCGTTACTGTGCATAACCTGAAAGCAGTGGAGACAACATACATGTACTTCCAAACGGTCACCTGGAAGGGCCTGGAAGAAATGTCATTTATGTTACGCTGTATAGTGTTGCAAGCTACTCAAGCTGTATAAAGATAAAGAAGTATTAAAAAGTGCTTTGCAGCTAGCACAAAACATACGGTCACATTCCGCAGTATGCAGCCATTGAATAAACAAGCCCAAACGCTAAACCTTCGGTCCATATCAGCATCACGAGGGCGCAGAGGAGCTACATTGTTTGATCTTACTTCTGGTTTAGTAATCGTTTCCTTTATGTAAATTTGAGCGGAAAGTGACCTTTCAACCACGGAAGTGTGGTGCGATCTTGTTACATAACTCTGACCAAAGAGCCTGAGGAATCGTGAGTCTGCAAACCGCACACTTTTGTGTCTCTTTTCACACAAAGCGAACAGAGAGACTACAAAGGATAACAGTGGCCCTTTCTTTTCCGCGCGTCGTGTCTCGTAGGCTACAATGTAGCTTGCGGCGGTTTTCCCTGATGAAGGCAGCTTTGCCGAAATGTCGGAGTTTTAATATTGCAATTATCGGTGTTTAACTCACCACCTTCCCACTTTTGGCGGTTTTATTTGTCGAGCGTGCATGTGATACGAGGGGCGAAACTAGCCTGTTCCAGGCTCCGAGATAGTGGTGAAATCGTTCAGTAAAAAGAAATGCGAAAAACGCGCGGGGGCTGGGGAGAGACAGGGCGCCACCCCTAGCCTGTGTGGCAAGCGTTTCCTCGCGAGGTTCGTCTAGAAAGCTGGGACAAGACCAAAAAAAAAATGAATGACGGGGGAGGGGGAGGGGAAAGTTTTTTTGCTACCGCTTCAACTTTCGCGCAATAACTCGATTGGAAACGCTTGCTACGTAGGCTACGCCACCCCTGGCACAGGCTAGGGCGAAACCGCAGGAGGTTTTTTCTCTCGGCTTTTTTTCTCGCCTCTGGTTTGGGCGTGTTTTTGCACTTGTTTTTGCAGCTTCGCCGCTCGATCTTTTTCCCTCTCACCAGACAAACCGCCAGCTACGCACTGATACGTACTCGTAGGCTTTTACTCGTAGGCAAAAGGCCAAAGTATCTCGCCGCGCACACACACAAAAAAACTCTGCATGCATGTATACCTTGCTCGCAGGCTAGCCTTTTAGGGAAATGGAATTAGAAGGCGCGAGAAAATAATACAGTAGGGTCTTCCGTAACTGTCGCGTGGGCGGTAGCCTGCGTACAACCGTCCCCGAAATGTTAGGGGAATGAGGGCGGCTGTACACAGTCTACGTGGGTAGATGCTATTTGTTAGATTTGTTGGCGTACAAAAAACATATTGAAAAAATCCTACGGGCAAATGCGATCGCGTTGCAAGTACGCTGCAAATAAAGCCACATTATTTGTTTTGGGAAAATTTGTGCCATTGTCGCTTTGCGTCTTACCTTGTTTGATTACCTTTCGCAAAGTGAAAAGTGAATGAATAAGGATGGGGATGCCACTTTTCTGTTCATAAAAATCAACAGAAAATGGTGCTATTCTGGGAGGGCTATGTTGATGTGACTACGCCCAGTTTACTTTGGGAAGCATTAAAACGTACGTGACCCGTACCGTCCAAATCGGCGATTGAAAAATGTCTCTTTGAAACTATCTTATACAGAGAATAGATTTGATTTTAAGAAGATTATTCATTATCCTTTGTTGCGCAATAATGTGACTTGCCGACCTCGGCGGACATATTGCTGTTCCGCAAATAATGAAACGGCAGCCGGTCGTTGGTCAGGGGTACCCAACGTTAAGGTGTTTCGATACAGTTTTTCAGAGGCGATACCGATATTTTTCAATCGCCTTAAAAGTGATTTTTTCCTTGTCCGATCGCTATAAAATTTTTACCAGTAATTGGCTATGGATGGAAATATGTGAAAATGTAGTTTTAAATAAAATCGATATTACTATGACAACAATAAACAAAAAACTTTGAAATTGATAAAAGCCAAATTTTGTGTGATCTAAACCTGCTACTGAAAATCCAACACTAGGAACTTAAAGTTTGGTGTTTAGCAAACAATATCCGAAAGAAGTAAAAAATTCTGTATGTTTGAATTCGACTAAAACGAAAAAATATTTCAAACCTTAAACTTTCAATAGCCGTGATAGGTTATTTAATAAAAACGTTATAAATGACTCAAATTATTCTTAAGTAGCGTAAGAATGATGCTTAATATCATATTTTGATGCTAGGAAATTTTGGTGCACTTTCGTTCATGCGATCTTGAAATCTAACCCGTTTTCTCACCACCTGTATAAGTGTAACTTCATTCAGAATTTGGACTTTTAGCGCTTTCTTGTATATCTCCAAAACGAGTCGAACGATTTTTTTTAAAATCTCTTCACATAATCTTCATAATGTATATAAAAATGTCTGAAACTTTCATTAAGATTGATTCACTGCAGCACCTTGAAATTTCAGGACAAACGCTTCCTTTTGCTGTAAGCTGAAAGCATTCCTCTTATCATAAATAGTAATTTATATATATATATATGTATTTTTTTTTTTCTTCCTTTGCTCTTTTATTTTCTTTCGTTTTTGTTTTTGTTTTTTCTTTTTGTCATTTCGCTTTTTTAGCCTAGAACTATGATTAGTACGACTATCTAATATACTTATTTTAAGATTTACTGTAGCTCTGCCATTGATTTCCCCATGTGTAATTATGATGATATTTTGTTCTTATTATTTAACTGAGGGAGCCCATTCCTTATAAGCCCGGTGGCTTCCTCTTGGGCTTCCTCGCCATGAGAGTTTAAGTAATTAGATTTATTTTTTTTCATTTGTACAATTTTTGGCAAACAAACAATAAACAAACATAAACAAACATAAACAAACTTATCCTACTAACCGGTCAAAAATCTGCGTTACAACATTCACTGTTTTGACGTTATGCTAATTTTTCCAAAATAATGCGCACTATACATACCTCCATGACTAGTACATTTTAGTTTGAATTTATCGCATCTTTTGAATGTAAAACATTGACAATACTCACACTGAAATGTACTAGTCATGGATATATGTATTGTCTGCATTAATTTGGAAAAATTAGTATAACGTCAAAACAGTGAATATTGTAACGCAGATTTTTGACTGGTGCGTAGGATAGGTTTCTCTTGAAATTTCAAGGTGTTGCAGTGAATCAATCTTAATGAAAGTTACAGACATTTTTATATACATTATGAAAATTATGTGAAGAGATTTTAAAAAAAATTCGTTCGAGTCGTTTTGGAGATATACAAGAAAGCGCTAAAAGTCCAAATTCTGAATGAAGTTGCACTTATACAGGTGGTGAGAAAACGGGTTAGATTTCAAGATCGCATGAACGAAAGTACACCAAAATTTCCTAGCATCAAAATATGATATTAAGTATCATTCTTACGCTACTTAAGAATAATTTGAGTCATTTATAACGTTTTCATTAAATAATCTATCACCGCTATTGAAAATTTAAGGTTTGAAATATATTTTCGTTTTAGTCGAATTCAAACACACAGAATTTTTTACTTCTTTCGGAGATTGTTTGCTAAACACCAAACTTTAAGTTCCTAGTGTTGGATTTTCAGTAGCAGGTCTAGATCACACAAAATTCGGCTTTTATCAATTTCAAAGTTTTTTGTTTATTGTTGTCATAGTGATATCGATTTTATTTAAAACTACATTTTCACAAATCTCAATCCATAGCCAGTTACTGGTTAAAATTTTGTAGCGATCTGACAAGGAAAAAACCACTTTTAAGGCGATTGAAAAATATCGGTATGGCCTCTGAAAAACTGTATCGAAACACCTTAATTTTCGGATAATATCTGTTCGGAAGACGATTTGAGATCTAGAACTTTCGAAACATTTGTTGTAAAATTTCTTGTTTGCCTGCCTCTCCTAGGATTTTCGAATACCTAAAAAATGGTATTATTGCCCATTTTTAACGGATTTTGACCCTAAAAAGGTCACCTAGAGTTTTCGGGAGCCTTTTGTCTGGCTGAAATTTTGAAACGGTAAGTTTTGATCCCTATAATTTTCGCATCACTAGACTTTCAGCTAGGAAATCCAAACAGATAAAAAATTTTTAGGGGATAAAAATATGCCTATATCTACCATTTAAATGCTAAAATACGTCCAACAATGTTATGATTAAGTGGTTTTGAACTATATTCTCGATGTGTGCCTCTGGCTGGTGTTCCCAGCCAGTCTTGCGGGCGTTGAACTCTTCGGAAAATATCTGTTAGGAAGACGATTTGAGATCTAGAATTTTCGGAACATTTTTTGTAAAATTTCGTGCGCATGCTTGCCTGCCTCTCCTAGGATCTTCGAACATCTGCTTGCTTACTTCCTTGCTTATTTCGAGCGAATTCGAACTCCATTAACTAGCTTCATCCATTCCTTCCGGTTTCGAACATCTAAGAAATGGTATAATTGTCCATTTTTAACGGCTTTTGACCCTAAAAAGGTCACCTAGAATTTTCTGGAGCCTTTTTTCTGGCTGAAAGTTTCGAAAAGGTAAGTTTTGATCCCTATAATTTTTGGATCACTAATCTTTCATCTAGGAAATCCTAACAGATTAAAAATTTTTAGGGGATAAAAATATGCCTATATCTATCGTTTAAATACTAAAATACGTTTAACAATGCTATGTTTAAGTGGTTTTGAACTATATTCTCGTTGGGTGCCCCTGTTGAATAGCGATGTTCAGTTGTGCGTTTTACCACCCACATCAAACCTGTCTTGCAACGAATCAGGCTGTTAAGAGGTTTGAACTAGGGTTGTAAAACGCGCCAGACGCGGATCTAGGAAGGCGTCGAAGGCGCAAGCTTCTAGTGGAGGTTCGGGGGTAGGCTCCCCCAAGAAATGTTTTGGATTTTAACTCCTTAAAGTCCCTTTTCCTGGGTTTCCGAGTCACTCAGACAGGATATTGAACAGATTAAAACTTAAGAAAGTGTCTTTTATTATCAAAAATATATTTATTACGAAAAATCTGACCGATTTCCGTAAAACGGTGGAAACCGGTGTGGATCCGTGCCTGCGCGCTACATCGCTTTACAACTCGCTTTGCAGCAATGTTGCAAAAACAAAGTTGAATGTTTTTGTTGTCCGTTTTATCGAAGCTTTATGTTATTGCTTTCTTTTGACCCTATGAATTTCCATAGAGCTGGCCACGATAGATGATCTCGGAGCTGGAGACTGTCCCTTTTCCAACGCGCTCCGCTAAATAAAACGTCTTCATTGTAGTGTAACGCTTGTGCACTTGTAAAAGTAACTAGAAGTACCTATTCTGCTGTTGTATCTGTTGTATCAAGATGATGCATTTGTTATGTATTTACAGTGGAAGGTCATGTTCATGTGATGTGAAAACTATCAATCCTGACTTAACAAAGCCTTTATATTTGTCGTCACCATTCTCTCAAGTGAACAATCGAACGGACACTTTTCTGGCTCCGCGGTCTGGAAACGAACAACCTTACTGGTATTCCCCAAGTTACTTTGGATGGCAGTATGTCACCAAGGGTAAGTCATACGTACCTGGTGATAATTCGTCTCGTGACAATGAACATTATTGGCTTTTCATCAACTTTGAACCATCAGCGACAATTGTTATTTTTGATTGAATGACGTTGGATCAAACAATCGTGTTTCTTCTTGAATATTCCGGCAAGTAAATAGTCGTCCAGTATCTCGCAAAAAGTGTATAGATCTTTTCATAATTCTTCTCTCTAGAGCAATAATTTTCAAACGTTTCATACCGGTAAAGATGTAAGGCCCCTCACCCATTTTAGATTTTATGGGAGATACACAACTAAAGAAAAAAACTCAGTATAAAATAAGCCAACCTGATTGATGACGTTTTCTCCGAGAACCCAATGAAGATATACCGGATTCAACTGGGTCTGTTGATGATTTAGTGAGGGTGTAGTGGCTTCAAAATGCGCACTGTCTAGTTACCACTTACAGAGACAGCTATACATTTTCAGGCTAAAAATGCGATAGAACTAAATTAAACGGGATTCACTGATTCTTTCAAAACTGTTAATTGCATACCTTATTTCTTTATCACGTGTTTTCGAAGCTTTATTTTGCTGTCTCCGGGGAAGAAAATTTTATTTATCAAGCGAAGCGAAAGTAGAGCCTGTTTTCCCAAACAATTCCCTGTAACCGTAGTAGAAAGGGTAGTTTAAGTAGAGATGGATCGGTCTAGAGAAGGTACCAGTGCAAGCCACCAGCTTTTAATACAGCTTTCCTCCTCTTTGAGGTGAGAAAGAAGAGCAGTTACTAAGACCATAGGTAGTTATGAAGATTTTTATTCTCTTCTTCAGCAACAAATATTGCTCACCAGTCGTCATTTCTCCAGTTAAAATATGCGTCATCTGTGGATTTTCAGCCGGAGCGTTACCTCGCAACTGCGGAATATGAGGTTGCTGCATGCCACAATGCAGCGTTACAGAGCGCTACATGTCACACATCGCAATATCAGTGCATGGGATGTAAGGGATTTGATTGTCAAACTACCGGATGTCAAAGGTGTCAAGTTTCCGATTACAGAATCGAGTGTGAGGCTACCGGATGTTCCTCAACGGGACATGGATGTACAGAAAGACACGTAACTAAATATCTCTCCACTGAATGTAAGGCAATGTCAGAATGTCACAAACCCAGATATCAAGACATGGAATGTCACGCAACTGACTATCGGGGTAACAATAGTCACGCAACTAGATTTCAAGCTTCAGATTCAGAAAGTGGAAAAGCTCAAAGACACGATGGATTGGCCTACGATCACGGTGAATTTCCCAAGATAATTTCGGTGCACTCTCTGCCTGAAACCCAGCCCACCATGCAAGAAAATGCCCATATTCTTAATCCGAGTAATGACATTCGGTCCGATTTCGCTAAAACGGGACTCGACTTGTCAAGTTCCGTTGCTAACCAAGCTTGTAAGAGATGGACGTCTGTATGCTCTGAAAACTCGACCACAGTAAACAATGAATGTACAAAACAACTAGGTCCCAAGACATGCGTCAATGTAGAATGCCATGAAAATGATGTTCTTAACAAGTCGACGTCGGATTCTTTATGCAACATTAAGAGTGAATCGAAAATTGTTCAATTCTCAACCGCGGAACATGCGTCCAGCCATCACTTAATGACCAAGATTCTCAAGAATGACTCTCAAACCAGCGCATCTCAGGGTGCTTGCGATATTGTTGCAAATACAGCATTGAACCGTGCTAGAGACTGCAATAAAGAAAACAGGGGGCTATCTGCGACCACCACAAATAAGTGCGACGGTCTAGGTGCCGAAAGCCTCAAGGTAAGAGCATTAACAGTTTCATTTTCACTATCTTAATTTTGATACTTTACCAATATGGTTTTCGTCTACGGCAGTTTTTGGTTTAAGAAAAAATAGTTTTATAATTATTCATTGATAATTTTGTTCGGGGGTGAAGCATTTCAACTCAGGGGAACTGAGTAAATTTAAGAAAAAATGAAAACATGTAAAGGGCTTTAGACGTTTATGGTTGACGTTTAACCACGGTGGTTCAATAGGATCCAATATATAGCGCTGGTGTCCGACAGCATTTTTCCCCACTCGCACCTTCCTTTTCCATTATTATGACGTGAGACCCTTTTAGGTACGAAATTGTGCAGTTTCTGAAAGTCTGTGGTACGAGTCAATCTCGACCCAGAGCTCTTCTGCGCATGTAGAGGAGAGAGATCATTTCCAAACCCGTAAGCACTGGGGTCGAGAATGTGTACGAGTCATCAGTATTCCCCGACCTCACACCCTAGATTTCCTCTTGATTGTTCTGCGATAACTGAAAAGTACTGCCTTTCATTTTTTTTCAAAGCGCTAAAGCGAGTTTAAGATACCACGACGGATAAGTCCACGAAAACTTCGCTTAAAAAGTGAATTTGCGTTCTTTCAATCTCTATCGTGATTTTACTTTGTCAAATACAAGCGAACTCTTTTTGAGCCGAATTCCTCTTATTAAGATTTAGAACCATATTTGAGTTCAGAAAGAGAAAGAAAATTTAATCGTCGCTTGTTTACGTCCACCAAAAAACGTGAAATTAGGCATTTCCCCGTCGTAGTCGTGCAGTTACGGCAAAGAAATGTACAAATTAAAAGAAGCGTGATGCACCTGTAGAGTTCTTGTTTTGCCTATTCAACCAATTGCTTTTTGACGTTCTTGTTGTCGTCTTCCTCGTGGCACCTTAAACGCCCTTATATTTTTCACAAGGAAAACAAACTTATTTTGCACTGAATCTCTTTCTAGAAATTCTGCTTTATAAACTAGCATTGTACAGCTTGGCAAGTAATGGCAACTCCCCCCCTGGCAAAGTTTCTTCTTAAAGCTGGGTGACTGGGTTTGAATTTGCTCCAACCGGAAAGAGATCACCATTTAGGCTGAGTGAAAACGAATGCAACAAACCCAACTATAGGCTTAAGTAAACCTGAAGTAAAAAAAAAAAAGATAGGTTGTGTGAGAAGCTTTCTTTTACTTGGAGGATTTAAAATTTACTTGTCTTGAAATATTTCTTAGCTTATTTAGGTTCTAGTGTAAAGACTACTGTTGCGTGCGTTTGTACGTAGCTCAAAGTTTGACTGGTTTCAAACATTGCGCAACAACTCCTAACAGCATGCATCAACATACAACAGGGTGTGCAAACGGACGCAACATGTAACATCGTGATCCAACAATGTTGCGTCCGTTTGCACGAGGCTTTACTTTAGTTTTTCTTGATGGGCCACTCTCCTCAAAGCCCTGTGAGGTTCTGCGATACACGTATTTCTAGTAATTTTGTTTGTTTTTAGGTCCCATTCGGTACTCCTACACCATTACGTGTTATCCAAGGATCGCCAGAGAGTGAAATCAAGACAACTGCTTCCACGGAATGTGAGGGAAAAAATTCCTGGACACAAAACCGCGAACAGTTAGTGATGCTAAAGAAGAAAACTATGATTCAAAATCGCATTCA
Source organism: Porites lutea (assembly GCF_958299795.1). Taxonomy (NCBI): domain Eukaryota; kingdom Metazoa; phylum Cnidaria; class Anthozoa; order Scleractinia; family Poritidae; genus Porites; species Porites lutea. Next base: position 3,333,506 of record NC_133210.1, read on the forward strand.
GAAAATCAGCAATGTTCAAAATCGTTTGATTAGCGAGGATAGAAAACAGCAGACACTCCTAGTTAAGAAAACTGCGACACTTCAGAAAGAAATCAAGCATCTTTCTAATGACGCAACGGATATCGAGGGTAGTGAAAACTTCATTCGAGAAGGAAGTCCTCAGAAAACGACGCCCGTCAAAATGTCATCGCGACTACCAAATAAGGAGTTGAAGCGCGAAACAAGAAAGAGTGATGCAAAGTTCACTCATCAAACTAGCGAAGTGGTAGCGATGAACGCAAGAGATAGCATGAAAAAGTCTATCATTTCCGAGCAGGCAGATGAAAAATTATCGAAGGATGGCTATCGTATGAACTTATTTGAAAAAATGGAACTCTTGTATGGAAAAAGTCGAACCTCGCCCCCAACTGGCCTAGCAAGTGAACTTACCAACTCCACAGTCGCCAAACTGCGAAAATCTCGAACGTCGCACACAAAATATGGAAGTGTTTCCGAAGGACCCTCTAAGGGCATCGCTGAGTGTAATGCCTCTGTATTTAGCGTGGTGTACTCTGGAGATACCCAACAGCCAAAAGATAGGCAAACCTTGGATAATTCTTCAGGCGACTTCTGTGATAGGATTACCGGGGAAAAGTTTGAGCATTTGAGTTCAGATAAAGTTAAGTTTAAAACATTTTATCCCGAACTGCCTAACAGTTGGTCATCAGCCTTTATCTCCGAGAGCCAGGTCGGGAATAAAATTAAAGCAAGCCGCGGAGAGCTAAAAAGAAAACAGGTTGACATCCATGCGTTCAACGTTGATTCTCTCAAACGACGTTGTAAAACTTTGCCTCGAAAAGTTGTCAGGAAAGATGTCCTAGAAGTGAATTTCGACGTAACAAGTTGTCTGGATGATCTGTCGATGTCGGAAAGGGAAAGAAAAGGTAAGCAGTGGAAAAATTACTGTATGATTGCTTATGAAAATGTCAACAAAATCACTTCGTTTTCCCGTCATTTTGTGTAAACGCGCCAATGAAATTATGCAACAATATGTTGCTGCCAGCAAAATTATAGGATACGACTCTCAAAATACCAGAGATTTGACAGGCATAGTTTTTTTAATCCTTAATACTGAGGTTTTATGGTGGTTTCATAGTATTTTTTCCATACAAATCGTTACAATTTTCCATACGTTCTTAAATGATAGTCGTTTGCACGTGACGTGCGGCGGCCACGTCGGTGGTCAAGAACAAAAGCATTTCTCCCCTCTAGGAACTAAACTCTATTTTCATGTAAATTCTTCGAGAAAAAGTACTATTGTATTCACCCCCAACATGGCCACTTTTTCACGTGGTTGCAAACCAAGAAATGTCAGTCACCACAAAATTCTTTTTTTAGCTTATCTTTCCATCTCTGGGTGTTCTTCAAGTTGCATCCCATAAATTTTAGATTTAAATTTTTTTTAGCTAATCTTTCCATCTCTGGGTGTTCTTCGAGCTGCATCCCATAAATTTTGCTTGAGGAAGGTAATGTTACTGCGAGCTTTATTCAAAAGATTTGATAGGCTATATGTTCAAGGTGGATTTTTCTCAGTATTAAAATAGATGTGGTGATTCCAATTAATGTTGCCATTCACAATGACCTATACAGGATTTTCTTTTCTTTTTACCATCCATCATTTATAAAAGAACCTGGGAGATAGCTACTGCTTCACTCTAACAAGCAACACCGTGCAGTTCTTATTCTTTGTGTCCACTGGGAAGCAGATTGTGTACCGGCTTGCTTCCCAAATGAATTTTAGCAGCATATTTCTTTATAATTTGTTCTCGACTTACTTGCTCACTTCACCAAGCAAAAATAGAGGCTGACTGCAAGGAATGAGGAGAGGTGAGTTTTAGTAACCAAAAAATTTCTGATGGCATTTGTTTCATGTCATTAACACCACCTTTTTTTCCCTTTAGAATGCAGATACAACCAGGAAAGTCTTTCACCTGAGACTGGAGAAACTAAGGAGAGAGATGAAATTATTGTAGACTGCACTGATGTCAACCTGTTAATCAAACCTGGTTGTGAGTTCAACACCCCAAAAGTGTACGAGGATGAAATTTTACAGAGAAATATGGAGTTGCGAGAGAGCAAGATTAGTGACCTTCTTCGTAAACAGAGAGGACTGTTGCAGTCCCTGGAAAAGAAGGCTACCAACATGATGAAGTCAGCTTAGTGATTCTTGATTATAATTCCTGGGCATTGACTGAATTTGTTTTAGTAACGTATCATTTGTTATTCTTTCCATGACTTACAGGATAAAGGCATTTTGAGTGTTGTATTTTTAATGGGAAGGAACTGGGAAGTCCCCCCTCCCCCTTCTCCCCAGCATGGAAAACCTGTTTTTCTCTTTCCCACTTCTTCATTAGGTTTTGTCAAAAAACTTTTTGCACTTATTATTTTATTAAATAGCTTCCGTACATGTTGTAGGTAACCAAAGGATAGTGTAAGAGTTTTTAAGGATTTCAAAATTCATCGTGGGGATTCTCTCCTCATATTATGCTTTGCCTCAGGGCATCTGGAAGGCTTCACTCAAATTGACTTTGAGGTGTCTCTTGGAAGGTGTAAACACACATGATGTATTGACACTTTACTTAGTGTCCCAACATTGAAATTCCAAATCCAGGATAAAATTTAAACTATAGTCATCTCTGTCCAAGATGAAAACCACTGGGAGGGTGAATCTTAGAGTAGCCTGTATAGAAGACGTTTCTGAACAAATTATTGATTTACTAGTGACTTGAGTGGAAATTAGAGATGCGTCTATCTTACAGTGAGTCGGATGAAAGCACTGAAGAATGGCATGGATATATATTCCAGTTTTTCTTTAGATGTCAGTCTGAAGTACCATTACAAGTTAGCTGGTCACAGTTCATAATATTTTACCCACTCAATTATAAGCCCCAGATGACAAGACTGTGGGTTAAAGGGTCAGATAAAATTAATGTCAAAGAAAGTTATTTTAGATCACGGCCAGCATTCATCAACCTGTCTCAACTCTTGCAGTTATGCTTTGGTTACTTACAATGCAAGCTCAAGATGATCAAATTTTTTTTCGTTTTCAAATCTCTTGTGCAGTTACTGCATTCCCATGAAGCAGCAGCCATTCAAGAAGCTTTAAGAAAAGGTCATTGCTGTGCTTTAAAAAAATGATTTTGTGTTGGTTCAGAAACAAGGGCAAAAGTTATGAAAATCATTCAAGTTATTTTAGATTGTGAGTGTTAGAGGCATTTACAAGGCTTGTTGTTGTTGACATTTTTTAATATTATAAACAGTTGTTTTGTAAAGCATTTTCCCCAGAATTATTAACCACAGAGTTGTTACGGACACATTTACCGTTTGCATTGGTTCTGCTTAATCATATTACTGATTTTTTAAATCTAAATTAATCAGTATTAAAACACTTTCTTTGTAAGAATGACACATTGTGATGTTATAGATATCTTGTGAAAGAAACAATTTGGTAGCCTGTGCCACAAATAATTCTAAACCTTGGTTAAGTCGGTCTGCAAAACAGTACTGAAATCCTTGTTCTGGGTCCCAACTTGTGTATCAGGATTCGAGTACGCACCATGGTTGGCCTCTGAAAAGCCATTGTCATTTTATCAATCAGGTTGAAAGGAAATTCGAAGCGCACGTCAGGAAAATTGTTGAGTCTGTTGAGGGCCCAGAACAAGGATATTGGTGCTGTTTCACAGATGTTACAAACTTAGCTTAGATTATGTTTGCAACACAGGCTACAATTTGCCAGAATGTCCTTAGGCAATCTGTTTGTGTAACCATTAAAATCAGTGAACATGTTGTAGTTAATTTTTTATTTCAGGTAATTTTTGTTTTTCTTCTGTTTTCGGGTATGGTAATATATGCTAATGAAGTTGAAACAAAAGAAAAATAAAAATTACCAGAGATAAAAAATTAACTACAACATACATGTGCACAATAAGAATTTTGCCAGTTTAAGGGCAATTTATTCATATTGGTCCAAACCACGATCATCTCTAAACCAAAATCTGAGTGTTATCTGTGCTAGGTAACTATCATTTTATGATTAATTCATTTATTATAAACTATTAAAGCTCTGTTCAGTCACTATTTTCAGAGACACTCCAAAACAATTTCTGTGGACTCGCAGTAAGATGTTAGCCACTGGAAATAAAAATTTGACATTTAGAAACCTTACAATAGTCACTTAGGAATTGAAACTCTGACATGAGCATCCCGAGGTTCTTTTCTTTCAGATTACAGTCAAGTACTTTTGTTGCATTCCTTCTCTAATATCTTGTGTGAAGATTTCGCATTTTCTCTTCCTTTGCTCTTCTACTGTGGCACAACTGAAAAAAAAAACTAGTTATGTTACTGGAACTGTGCACCGTCCTTTGATAACTGCACGCCTTTCTGTTTATTTTCCCAACCCTTTTCCTTGTCACAAGAGGGGACAAGGAATCTCTCAAACAGTCTCCCAAAACTCCCGCCCCGCTCAAAAGGTATTAGAACATAGCTTCGCTTGCCCTAGGTCCATTTTGCACGACCGTAAACTAAATTTCGGGCAAATTCAACTGGTCAAAGAAAAAAGGGCATTAGTCAAATAGCAAAAAAAAGGGCAGAGTGATATGAAAGATGTATGATGGTCACAAGTGGACTTAGGTGCACTTTAATTTTAAGTGTCACTGTGTTGATGGTCGCTTGGAGATGTGAAATCTCTCTTCTCGTGTTGAAAAAAAATATTTCACTCGTTCGCTGCGCTCACTCGTGAAATGTTTTTCAACACTTAAAGAGAAATTTCGTACCTGTGCGCGGCCATGTGATATCCTCTATATCTCAAATCAATATCAGTTATTCGGTTGTACAGGGAAAACCCCCATGGCAGCACAATTTCTGTCAGGGCCGGATATGAATGAGCAGTCATTCCTTCACTTGTAGCATGATTTCTCCCAGGGTTCGTTCAGAGACTTGAATTCTTACAAAAAAGTTTTGAAATTCCAGACCTGGAAAAAAGTTGGAAAATGAAGGAATGGAAAAAAGGTGAACTGTTTTTCTTTTTCAAATAGTGGTAGTCAAATCTTTAAAATTAAGTGTCTTTTGTAGCCAAAACATTCAATGACATAAAAAGAGAATTTTCAGAACTCTGTTATGCGCACATTGCATTGTGGTTACTTTTAGTTTGCAGTGCATCATAGGAAAAGTTTTTTCTCCTGCGTATGTCAAGGTCTCTATCGATCTGGCGCCTGTTTCATAACCTTAAGTCCATCTGGAAAAAGAAAATTATATTGTTTGGATTTGCATCAAAACTCTGTACGAACCCTTGTGACCCTTGCGTCTGTCCCTTACCCGTACAATTACTAATGGTTAGGGTAATCTGTCATCTCGCCACCAAAGAAATCACCACCAAAAAGTCGACTCGCCGTCAACCAACTCGCCACCAAGTAATGACTCTGTAATAACTCACGTAGGATTACTTTCCTAGGATTTTTACGATTTTAAATAGTCAAAAGTTGCTAAACCAAGACAAAAATGATGGGTTTCATGGTTCCATTGCACTAAATACCGGTACTCGTTGGTGGCGAGATGACCGTAACCACGGTTAGTTACCTTTCTTTTCTCTAAAAATTTCTGTATAAATTCTTCTGGCGTTATTTGTTCTATACATGATAAAAAAGCTGAATAAATTGACAATGGAAGTGCAGAAAAATGCTGCTAATGTCAAACATAATAAAATCGATGTTTGAGAGAAGAAAATACAACGCAAAAATAATGTAAACCACGATGGAAGTTGGTAAATGTAAATATAAAATAAAAAACTACTGATTTATAAAGATCTTCATAAGGTAGCTGTAACTGTAGGCATTCAGGCCAAATAGAAAATTTAGTAGTTTTTTAAATGCCATCTGCTGTTCACACAAAAGGAAAATTAGGATTATTCTTGACAATTTACTACGGCCCTCCTCGGAGTGAAAGCAACTCCAAAAATCAGGGATGTTTAAGAGTAGAAAAATGAAAACAGATCGCAGGGGCACCCAGCGGCAATTTTCGGAAAATATCTGTTCGGAAGACGATTTGAGATCTAGAATTTTCGGAACATTTGTTGTCAAATTTCTTGTTTGCCTGCCTCTCCTAGGATTTTCGAACATCCACAAAATAGTATAATTGCCCATTTTTAACGGATTTTGACCCTAAAAAAGGCCAACTAGAATTTTCGGGAGCCTTTTTCCAGGCTGAAATTTTCGAGAAGCTAAGTTTTTATCCCTATAATTTTCGGATCACTTGACTTTCAGGTACGAAATCCGAACAGATGAAAAGTTCTTAGGGGGTAAAAATATGCCTATATCTACCTTTTAAATACTAAAATACGTTCAACAATGCTATGTTAAGTGGTTTTGAACTATATCCTCGTTGGGTGCCCCTGAGATCGAGCAGCTAATAGACATTACGACAGATCTATAGTTGTGTTAACGAGTTATTTATACTCACTTGAGAGAAATTCATCTGCAATGGCCTTTGAAAATGATAAAAGAGACAATGGTATTTAGTACACGAACGATTTTAACCTCGAAATAACTTTCAAACTTGCTACACCTAAAAATGAATCACTGTTTTTCTCGTTAAAACTGCGGGTCTAGAAGATGAAGCAGTACATAAGAGAACCCCCAGTTTTTTATTCAAGTATTTACAATTTCTTATAAAGCGATCACGGCCTTAGGATCAGATATTTTATTGACAACACTTGTTGGGTGTTACCGAAACTTGTAAAGGGTGCTTTAACTTATAATGTTTCCTAGGGCTGCAAGTATACGCCGAGGAATCGGTAAACCGCGATACCTCTTCTCATACGAATATCGCTATAAGAACAACTGTCAAGATATCGCAATATTGCGATACAATAAAATATGCCACAATGACAAGTTTGCGAAAATCGCGATCTTTATTATTCCTTAGCGAATATTTATTTTAGCCCTCGTAAGGCAATTTAAGAAGGAAACAAATTAACAAGCAAACCATCCATTCATCTTATTCGAGATTGGGGGACAAGATCGGCAAAGAAAAACGCATGCGCACTTATTTTTCAAATGTCAGCTGTACAGTCTTGCGCTCCCACAATGTATCATATCGCGTATTTTGTCCTGGCTCTTGTATCGCGATTTGTATCGTATCGTGATGCGAGCAGTCTCTCTCAGTTTTCTTCAGATTTAGTGAGGGGAGTGCACGCGCGTGCGAGACGCGTGAAACGAGGCGTGCCTCTCCCGTCTCGCCCCCTCGCGCCCTCAGTCACGTGCGTGGTCATTTGCCTGTCTCGCGCGTTTTGCTCGAGAGACCAAGCAGAAAAGAGACTGCTCGTAGTCCACATTATCAGTGCATCATTCGAATCGCATTCGCTAAAAGCTAACCTACCTCGGATTCCTCTTCAGCCTCAGATGCTGCTATTTCTAGATGTTGTCGTATCGAGGCAATGGATAATAACTGTGGATAACAAAACAATATTATTATGATAGCATATGAGAATAAACTCTTAATCGAAGTACGAACACACTGCTAGGAACGTGCCTCTTCTCCTTGCACATATAACTACTAACCAGTGCAAATTCCTGGGAACAAAATAGACTGATACTGTAATACAATATAAGCATCACCTGTATCAATTCCCTTTGTTTTTTGGTATTGTTATCGAAGTCCCGTTTTAGTTCAGATCGACGTTCACACTACAAAACAACAATCAGAATTACACAGTTTAAGGTTTTCTCTTTTTTTCCACAACCACACTCTCGTAAGCTATACGGTTAACAGAGATCACTGTCGCAGATTGCCTAGGAACTAGTCGCGCAAAAATGCTTGCTACGCAGGCTCGCAGGCTCGCAGACTCCATGTAGGTCGCAGAAAGAATCCCTTACAAATCCTATGAACTTTTGGTCACTGGTCCTGAAGCACTACCACTGATCATGAGCCACAGGAGACTCCTAGAAGTAACAGCAATTTAACTACAATCTGAGACAAAAACCTTGAAACACTTTGGAAAATTCTGCTCCCTTTCTTCCCCCCCCCCCCTGCCATTTGTAATGTTGTTGTAGCCACGTAACTTTGCAATCACATCTCAACATTGCAGAGCAAAAGGGACGTGCATAGGTGTTTCAAGGATTTTTGGCGAGGATTGTCGGTTCACGTGACTATATCTTCGATAGAAGGCATATTTATAGTAATATAAATGTCACGGTGATTTTTTTCGTTGCACATTGTTCTGTTTTCTTTTCTAATTAAGAGAACACGTAAAGTAAAAATTCATACCTTTTTTAAAAGTTCGTCTTTGCTGTTTTCTAATTTTGGTTTAAGGGACAAATTAAATCCTGCAGGAGAAAAGGGAAAAAGTAACATTCATCACAGACAAATAGCAAAGAGAAACAAGGTAATGACTTCTCGATTTAGTAAATTGAAGTGTGATTTACATGGAAAATATCAAGCACCTTTAAAACCGCTTTTTGCAATTTTGCATTTGAAGAAATGTAAAGAAAAAAACAAGGACAAAAACAAAGTCAAACATCGCCTCATAATTCTGAGCGTCTTGTTTCATTATTTTTTTATTAGTTCAAAAAGCCGAAAACAAGGGACTTAGAGAAGCTTTGTTCCACCACACAAACTGAGAATAAGCCTTTGTGTCTGCAATATCAAGATGTCCACTACGGAAAAGTTAGTTGTCTCTGATTACATGTACGTGAAAATAATTATAAAATTATGAGGGCAAACATGATGAATTTGAAGTAATTACTTGCTATTTCTTCATTTTTCTTCATTGTTTCTTCTTTTTCAGCTTCTAGCTTCATCACCTGTCGATACAAAATACATGTACTTTTGTTACTACTTTATTTCAAGCTTTGAGTATATTTTTAAACAATTTATTTTTTAAAAGGGCTATCGTAAACTGCAGCATAAAAGTGAAGCTCTAGGCTTATACATCTTCGTAAGGGGGGTTTGAGAAAGCAGGGTTCCTGCTCTTTTAAGCTCTTTAAATTCTATGACTTTCCACGAATTTTTCCATGACCTTTTCAACGGTTTTCCAAGACTTTAGGTTAAGTTCTCACTTTCAAAAATTTGTAAAATTCCCCTTCGTTCTGGGGTATTTTTGGACCTTAAACAGTTCAACAGACACAAACTCTGGTGTCCAACAAATTGCGTGCCGTTTGCGCTGTTTAATTACTCTTCTCTATCTTACTTTGTCCTTGCTTTATCATCTGCAGTAACTAAACTACCAAACAAAACTTTAATTTTTCATGAGTTTTGAGGACCGACAATTAAATTCCATGACTTTCCAGGCCTAGAAAATGAAATTCTTAAATTCCATGACTTCTCAGGTTTTCCATGACCTGTACGAACCCTAAGACTGGCTTATAAACGGAAGGGCTTATATCTGGGGGTGTTACAACCGTAAAATATCGGATGCATTTTTTTGGTTACAGTTAGTTGGGCCTTATAGCTGGGGGCGTGGAGGTGGGAGGGGGGGGTGCTTATAAGCAGACGGTTTACGGTATATCACGCTTTTTGCTTTCTTTTTGAAGAGGTAAAAGTGTCTTAGTATCAATTGTTATTTTTCAAAGACTATATTTAGGCATTAAAACTATTTCTTGTGGTCTGTTACTATGGATGGCAAGGATAGACGTGGATTAAAACTTGAAAAAGTTGACCAAAAATATCATGGTTAGTGCTCCCTGATGGAATTATGATGGAAGTTTCATACATTCGTGTTCACATGACAAACTCTACATGGTAAAGGCACTAAGCAACGACTTAAGCACCAAATTGACATCAAACAGCAATGTCCTGTTGACATAGTCCCTTTAAGTACCCATAAAAGGTCTTTTGAAGCTAGGTCTTAAAAGTATTTATAGGATATGTATGGGCTGACACTTGAAGAATAAATCGTTGTTACAATACTACAGTCAGGCCAGGTCAAGCGTAGCCTGCAAGATGCCATTAATGAATTTATTATTCGAAAGTAGGAATCCATTCGTAGTTGTAGATGTCAGATTCATCTCTGTATTCTTGCATGCATAACAAGCCATGAATTCACGTGTTCGAGGCAGTTATTAAATTTCTACCAGCTCATTTTCCCAGAATTTGATGTAAATGTCCTCAAAGCATTAAAAGATTTTCAATCTGACCAGATACAGAGAATTTCTTTTAAAGTATTCACTGCTCATTACGCATGCAGGAATGCCGATTTGAATTTGACACTAGTTACGGCAATGACTACTGGATTCATTGTTCAAATAATCAATTCATTAATAGAATCTTGAGGGGTATGCTTGACCTGCCTTGACTGTAAAGATTAATAACTTACTGATTCGTCTTTTGATACAAAAAGTTTCATAAGTTCAGGTTTGTCGTTAAGATCCTTGAGCTCTTCTAGGCTAGGAATAAAATCAAAATCAATATTGGATATAGATTTGTTGGCATGACTGAAAATAGGACAGTCAGCGTAACTGGTGGTTTTGCTGGATTACAGTCATGTGAAGGATTTAGTGAGTAGCGAAAAATATAGCCCATGCCAGGCTCTCAGATAGCAGAGATGTCGCAAAAACAAGGTCATGGGAAATTGGATGCGTGCCTTTCTCTCCCCAGCCCCTATGCATTTTTTGCACAAATTATCAGTTTTTACAATATCTGCACATTGCTATCTTGGAGCTTGGAACAGGCTGTAAGAAATAGTGTCTTCTCTCACAGCTTTGTCGCAAAAGAAGTTTTCTTCACTGGGCAGCCTGCAACAAAACTGCTCACTGCAATGGCTAAATATGAGAATTTGTCGGGTATTTCCCTTACCGAAAGGTCAAACAATAGGCTGACAAAACCAACAAGATAACGATAGATACATAAAGTGAGATACACTGAAACCTAAAATAGTTAAAGCCAATCCAAAATTGACCAACTTAAACAGCATTTGTACTGATTATCTGAGAATCAAATTACTGGTAGTAAACAATATTTGGAAATAAAATTAATGTGTATTAAAATAATTTAAAAAAAACCTTAAATTCTCCAGCTCGGGGAATGGGCTGACTTTTTTGACTGGAAGAGTGGGCCTGGGTGGTATCGGTGGTCTTGACGGTGAGGTCTGAGTGATCTAAGGAATAAATTATTTGTATTATTTCACACTTTAAATACAAATTATCTTTTCTGATCTCCATACATTTCCTTAAAGAATTAGTTAAGAGACTGATAAAAAATCAAAGCATAGTTTTTTCTCTTTAATGATCAAATAATTTGTTTTACAATCAAAACCCACTTTATTGACACCTGCTTAATCGGGACACCTCATTATTAGGGACAGTTTGCTTTGTCCCTGAGGAAAGGAAGCCCTTACATTTTCTCTAAATTCAACCCGCTTAATGTGGAAACTTTCTATGGCCTCCTCAGTGTCCGTAATTAACAGGGTTTGACTGTAATACACCTCTTTAGCTGGTACATTTTGTTTTCCCAATACAGGTCACGTGATGATACGCTAGAGAACTGTTTCTTTCAAATTTTGTCTTATTCATGTGCATATCTATGCATAAATTATGAAAAGATAAAGGGTCAGGTTTTCCTGGGACCTCTATTGGGAAAACAAAACATACAAGCTAAAGTAAAAAGAGGTCTATTCTTATAACCGGTTTTTTTGATGACATATTGGCATATTGGCATTGTTTGGAGAAAATTGATGTTGGTCACTCTTGGGACTAAATGAGTTAATGTATTTATGGTGAAACAAAACTAAGTGTATCAAGCAGTTGATAGTCGCTTAAGGTGGCTGGACACAGTTTTACAGGCGGTCAGCATAACTCGCGTGACGGCGTGTGTGTTAACATGGTTTTACTTTTATCATATTTTAAATAATAAGTACTTTAAAATGGAAGTTGAACGGACGAATTTTGTGACACATTTAATAATTACAGGACAATTATATTATTGATTATCTAAAGACTCGTCTGTTAAAATTTGGTCAAATTAGTTTCAAATGGTAATAATTAATTATAGTAAGCTGTGTGCAAGTTTATAGGAAAATCTAATGAGCAAAGTTTATGTAAACTGAGCATAAGTGAAATTTTAAGGTTGCATTCTATCGTTCACGTTGCCTGGATGGAAACTATGAAAATGTCATACTTTACCGGCCAATCAAAATCTTTCATCAGTATATTTTTCAATTGCCAAGTTTCAGCTTGTGAGCTGCGACCTTTCTCTTGCCATGATTTGGCAAATGAAAGCTAGATACTCACAAACTGCCAAAACTGTGTTCAGCCACCTTAACAGAGGTGACAACAACAAGAGAACTCTCACTGGGATGGTGGTTGCCACCACTTGATAGAGGTTTCATTTACAATAATCATTTCAGCAATTATCTTTGTATTTCTAATAATGCAGCTTAATTTGCAGGTGACCACAAGAAAGAGGAATTTTCCAGGAAAAGTGAAAAAAAGGCATTCACCTGGTTACAGTTCGATGAGTCTAAACAAACAATGTTTTGAACCCATCCAATCCATCCATACTTTAGTTTGCCCCATTTATTAGCACAATTTTAAGTAGTTAATATTATTGTAAGTTCAAGAACAGATTCTTGGATAATAAACTTTATCATTTGGGTGGTAAATTTATGCCCACTTACCCAAAGGGTTAGTTATCCAAAAAAATTAATTTCGAGCCCTGAGTAGGTGGCCGCTTAATAGAGGTTCAACCATACCTGTGAGTTTCCTACCAAGTGTGGCATAGCCCCCATGTTACTGGTAGCAGCAAGTGGTGAATACTGACTATGTGGTGGACTAAGTGATGACAGAGAGGGGGTACTTGAAGGCACTGATGACTGGGGAGTGTACATTGGCTGATAACCAGGAAAGCTGTATTGATTTAAGGGTTGATATCCACTGGTACTTGCTGGGAATCTATGAGAAGTCATTTGCATAAACAGAGCAAAATTTCATTACATCAGTTCCTCCCATTTCCAAGGTAGTGCCTGAATTGACCTTGGAAACTGCAAGGAGTCCACAGTCCTGACTCCTAAACCACGATGCCCTGCATCTAAATTCTTTTGTCCAAAAACTATGAATCTTCAAGTAATTAGGGGCAATCAAAGTTATATAAATGTATTATTCGTTTCTTCTAAGAGTATTTGTTAAAATACACATGTTAGGGGCCAGAGGCAGTAATTACGTTGAAGCACTGAAGTCAACTTTACAGTTTTTAAAAACTTGGAAAGCCAAAGTTGTTGGCACCTTCTGTTCTCATAATGGAACAGTATTCCAGGCGGATGCTGAAAGCTATTTTGCATGAAGATCAGCGGCATATGAGAACAAAGGTTTATGCATAAGCCTTTAAACTTACAGTGGTGATGATGCTGGGGTTCCTAGAAACTGAGGAGGGTGATCAGTAAATTCTTTGGCTACATCAGTGATGGCTTTACCCAAGTTAGAATGCATGTAGAACTAGAATATAAAATTGGAACAAATAAATCATACAACTGCACGTTTCTATATCCCATCCATGTAGGACTTAAACCTTTAAGAAGTGACATGTAACTTAGTTTTCTTGTAAATACTCATAATAAAATGGTGATTTAAACTTTGAAAATACTACATTGATGAAATGGTTAGCCAATATCAGTTACCTTGACTTTTCAACAAATGGATTGAATTAGTAACAAAAAATGAAAAAGTAGAAAAGATATTACTAACATGAACTCTGGGAAAAGGTAAAATAAACCATAAATTGATTTAACTTAATAGACAAGCTCTGTACTGACAAAATGGCCAATATATTTTATGCAAATTGATGCAAGTGAAGACTTGACATAATAAAAATTTAATATATAGTGAACACTTCCTTACATTGTTAATAGCAGGACAGCCCACAACAACCATCTGTAAATGAATAAAAATAAAAAACACAAAGAGAAAAGTTAAATTTACATCTACAGGTAAGTGCGTAATACTTGATACAAAAGCTGTGGATAGCTACCAAATTATTTCTTGATCTGCAACTGAGCAACAAGGGGTGTGATGTCTAATCAGTTGAAGATTACTGTATTTACCTGTGTATAAGTTAATATCTCACAACCATGATAAAAGTTCTCCAAAAAAGCCCTCAAATTATACTTGGGTCACAACACAAGTTTTAGAGGAATGATATGATGAGGCTTTGGTACACCAAATAATAGGAATTAAGTATTAACTTGCTATGCTCTTTAAGCAATTACTGGTAAAAAATGTGTCCAATATTGACTGTACATACCCGTGAGGGTACTTTAGCAATTTTTGGGTAGGGATGTGCCACTGTGACCCCCGAACCCTTAGCCTACCCTATATTAGAATAAACTCCTAAAATCCCTCCTTATCTTAAAGTCGCTATAATTTTCCAGAAATTACTCAGGTTGACATTTTCTTTGCTATTAAATTTGCCAATTAAATTTTTTTAGAGTAGTCTAGACTAAAATCTTCAACCAATTGATCAGTTTCCTGGAAAATGAAGCCCTATTCCGGCCCCACACTGTCTGATTTCGATACCCTAACCCAGAGTAAACTGCTCGAAAACCAAAACCTTCACGGTGAGAAATTCCTATATATTCCATATTTGGCAGTAAAAACCCAATCACCCCAACCTGGGTGTAGTGTACATAACTACAGGTATGTGGTGTCAACATATTTTACATTTTTTTTTTAGTTTGAGTCAGTATAAAGTCAGTGAATGATGAATCCTACCTGGTCATTGACCCATGGGTGTACCAAGGGTGGAGCAACCTTGACAAGGGGTCTTTCATTTGGGAACTGTGGTGGTAAGGTTCTGAAAAGATAAACACAAAACATGACTGTAATGTTAGGACATATATGGTACAAGAAGTCAAAATGGCCAGACCTTTTACATCTATAACTCAAAACATTATGATCCACACAAGTTTTTAATAAGAGAGGACATAACAAGAACAAAAAGAAGGCTAAATTATAGCAATAATTAAGCACTCAATAACATTGCACCATGTTTTTCAACCTTAGCAAAAAATGTGTTAATATTTTTATTGTCTGCTTTTGTTATGACAGTTCAAATACAGTGAATGTTCTACACGTATGAAGTTCAACAAACTGCTGTAAACTTGACTGTCTTTTACTTCGGTACAGCACAATTTCAAGGTAGGCACCTCAGTCCATTCTTTAATAAAATGACACTATACTAGTCAGTTTAAATGGTAAAGTTAAATAAGTTATCATTGGTCTTTCATGGGAGACACCATGCATAGGTCTAATCCTTTTAAAAGAATTGACTGGCATGGTTGAATTGCTAGTCTTGAAGTCAAGGAAATTGGGTCTTACTCTTTCTTTTCTAGGAAGACAGGCTTAGGCCCGTGTCAAACGTTGTGCTACTGCTGTGCCAAACTCAATTGATCAAATTAAATTCGACTTTAGTACGGCAGTAGCGCGACGTTTGAAACCAAGTCGTGCTATTGCCGTGTAGCACGGCAAGCCTTGCCATGCTAAACGGCAGTAGCTCGACTTGGTTTCAAATGTCGTGCTACTGCCGTGCCGAACTCAATTCATAAGTTCCAAATACATTAGAATATATTTAAAAGTTTGCTAACCCATTTCTTTATTTTTGTGTTTTGTTTTTGGCAACAGCCGTTCCACTCAACTGTCAGTGCGTGAATTAAATTCGACGTCTGAAACCAAGTCGTGCTAGTGTCGTGCTGCAGTCGAGCTACAGTCGAGCTAGCTTAGCATGGCAGTAGCACGACGTTTGAAACAGGCCTTATAGAAGACAATACAGCATGTAATATGTTCAAGATACAATGGATTTAGCAGGCTGTAAGCAGATGGTGTTACCTGATTTATATTATGGTAACAAGGTCCCAAGGTTGAAAACCCCCCTTTACTAAAACTGCAGAAAACAATACATTATTTCATACATGTTTAGAAAAATTGTTGAGGTCCCTGACTTGAAAGTAACTCTGTATTCCACATCTCTTTGTACTTCTGTGATACTGCAAATGCAAAAACAAAAATATTGATCAACACCCACAGGGACACTGTCATGTATATGTTACAGAACATATTTGATTTCAGGCTAAAAAACTTTAACCTAGGTTGATCCTCAATTTCTTTTTTCTCCTAACCCTAATTATTCATGAATTAGGACTAGGAAACAAAGGAAATTGAGAATCAACCTAGGTTAATTGGAAATTAACCTGAAATCAAATTTGACCTGTAACATATACATACATGAAATGCCTCTTCTCAGAGTGAGCATTCAACAATATTTTAAATGCTGTCAAAATACAAGATTTGTTTGTTGTTTATATGAGGTGTTCATGTTCACTGGTTCTAAACATAGTGTCTTGACTGGGAAAACTTATTTTGGTTTTTAGATATTTGGTTGCTGACAAGGTGGTCACACATGGATGTTCAACTGTATTTCAGACAGGCCTTACTGACAGTTTAACAAGATAACCAATGTTAACTGTCTTTCAACAATGGCCCTTGAGCTAATACTGAGGTAATTTTGCATAGTTTACAAGTTGGTCTCCTTCGAAGTCATTTTCAGGACGTCATGCATGCAGGACTATAACAAAAATTAGAATTATAACGAAAATTATTCTATTTTTATCATGGACGACATGAAATTTTGCTTAATTTATAGATAACTACTTTTTACTCTTTTTCTAATTCTGAAATTTCGCTTCTTTGTTTCGGGTTCTGCAACACTGGGTAAATATTTTGGGTGATCGACGGAGAGCGACAATTGTCGCTTATGAATGCTCTAGATCTTGAAAGAAAAATTCTAAGTAAACCTCATAAGTTACGGAGGGAGCTATTCTAGGTTTTTCCTGTTGAGGGGTTTTCCTACAATGTGTAGTTTTTCTGTATTGTAAAACTATTAAGTTAAATTAAATTATAGTATTTTAACGTCAAAAATCCCAGAACAGGCGGAACCTAGCCTTATTATTGGCTTAGCTTACTTGTGAAAAGTTCGTAACGATTCAATCTGTTTGATCCTTTGTTGCTGCAAAGCAGTTGTTGGCGGTAGCTGGGATTTCGATGTCTTTTGTGATCCAAAAAACCAACTCATACTCCCAAAAATGCACGAGAATGAAAAGAAAACATCAGAAGTATTTAGCCTCTATTTGGTCCGCCATTTTGATTTTGAGCTAATAATATGCATGACATAATGTCATAAACCGCCGGCCTGCGATAGTGGGCTCCACATATCCCAGAGCTTTCAGCGATCTACGCGGAAAAAGCCGGCAACGCTTACAAGAACTTAGCGATATATTATTATACATTGTCAGTTTTTCATGCTTGACGATATGACAGGCCCGCGTTAACGTCTGCCCACTGATGTTATCGACCTACAAAATGGGGATTTTACCGGGGAATTTTATCACCGATATTTGTATACGAGACAGTTCATAGCAAGTAATTTTGATTGTAATCCCTTGTTAATGAAACGTTGATAAACGCAGTATTCTATGAAAGCTAATAACTAAACGAAAATGTTACAGTTTAAACTGATCCTCTAGTTCCAGGAAGTGGAATGTGGTGGGGGAAAAAAAGAATAACGTTTCTTTGATTGCCATCCAATTTCTTTTTGTTTCCATTAACTTTTTTCTAGTTTATGAAAATAGAAACTGAACTCATTTGTGAAATTAATATGTTTCGACGTTTACCCCCTATTGGTAATTTTTATCGATTTTGGGACTCGATTTTAAAAGCATGGTACGGATAAATGAAAATTTTACGACTGCCGCGTAAGTAAAAAAGTCCCCCTTGAAATCGATCGCAAGTCGCGGAGCTGACTGAAAATCCGTAATTTACTGGCAAGAATATTCACCTAGCTACGGAAGGCCTCCCGGTAAAATCCCACTTAACGGCGTTTATTACTCTAGAAACATCGTACATAATGAAAGTTTTCATTTTAGTTTAAACATTTGCATTAATAAATAATGCGAAATATATTTAGGTAAGGCACTTGATGATCAACCCATTATTTTCCTATAAAGGCCTATTTGCCCAGAGCATTTTTGCGTCTCAGTTTCGCATAGAAGTAATGAATCAAGACCTCAAGCTTTCACCCTCTTTTGTTCTGTCGTTCAATGCAATTGAGTAATTGTAATAGTTTTGGGAAAACTTAGGCTTGTGTTCCGCGTCTCTGTTTCATCGGTAATTAAGTCGCAACGCTCCAGGCGATGGGTAGACAGTGGTACAGTACTGAGCTTATCAGACAAGGCTCAATTCACTTTAACACGTTCAATCAACATTGCAGTATCACTAGCACGGTCAAACTCGCGTAAATTGCTCTTAAAATATCTTCCCTTTAAGTCACTTTCCAACTCTTAAAGTTAAAAATCGCTTCAATTTTTTATTTATTATTATTTTTTTCATTCCATTTAGAAGAAGAACCTTTTAAGACTGAACCAGTGAGAATGAGGCATTATAATTACCGTGGAAAGATCACATACGTTCTCTTACTCTTTTACGCTTGCAATGAGAGCTCGCCGGGCTATTGAAAAGCAATCAGAGCTATTTGCCGTTGTTTTCAATAAGCACTCCTCACTTTTATACATTCAGCAGGAGAGAGAATTAAACACAAATAAACAGGTCACAGAGTATAATGGCATGATTTAGGACAAGTCTGAAAATCCAGTAGATAAGGTGTTGATGATTGCAAGGGCTTGTAGGCTTCGAACAAAAGGAAAAAAAATTAACATTTAAAAAAATGCGAAATTTGACAAATATTGGGTTTTTGTATACTTGTATTTGACATTTCCGAACCCTCACGAAAGTCAACGAACGTGTCTTTTTTATCAAGTCAAAGAATCTGATCTGGAGTGGTTTTAACCAACAAGCTGCGATCGGCAAACACTATTGATCGATTATGGATATCGCTTTCTCTCACTTACACCTAGAAGCGTGGGATTAAAGATTATGTTTTCATAGAATCAAGTACCGAAAGGACACATTGACAGCTAATGACTTAGCTATTACTATAAAAACGAAAAATTTGCCGCAAAAAATGACTCGTGATCCGCATTTAAAACGTTTACTTAAGGCACAAGTTTCGCACAAATTTTCCCGCCGAAACCGAAAAAAGAAATTCGCGCGCAAAGGAAGCGAAACTCGGCGAAATCAAACTCTCTCAAAATCGGCAAACAGATCATCTTGAACACATTTTACAAACAAACCCTGTGTTATAAATAAAATAGACAATGGCTATAATTGAAAGCTTTGATTTTTGGCACTTGCATGGCCTCTTTAAGCCCAATAAATGTCGCACAGAGTTTACAAAGGCCCGTCGCGTTTTGCCATCTGCTTGAGTTGTTAATATAATCCGCACGTTTTCCTACTGAAGACCTTTTTGCAGGCATTTTTAGCGCATCTACGTGAAATATCCATCGTTATCCTTGTTATGAACGGTCTAAAAACGATTAGAATACTCTCGATTATGAGTTAGTCGCTTTTATTTCTCTACCTGTTTGCTTAAGACACACTTTAAAGCGGCCCTTCCTTTGAACCGATTGTGTCCCTACCGCGTTCTTTAAGCATCTACAAACATGTAAAACCTATTCGAATCATTTCATCACTGCCTCGTTTATTCGGAAAGCCATGCCTTTCATTCCAGTCTCTCCCATATTTACCGATCAGGCTATTGTGCCGCTATTCAGTTATTGTGTTCCGTGGATGTAATCTTTTGTTATGGAGATATTAGTATTAGAGCAATTGTAATTCATTCACCTTTGTGATTCATTTTATCTCTTCTTGATCGTCCATTTATTTATTTATGTCATCTTTTCCATTCAACACCTCATGTATTTTTTATTATGTTGTTATTCCCCGCTCTTGTCTCTCTGTTTCTTTTATATAATTATCAATATGCGAAAGCAAGATTTACAATGAGTCACTGCTGAGTTTCTGTGAAGAGCTCACTACAGCTGTGTTTTTCACTGAAGCCACGGGATATCGAGCTAAATCTATTGAAGGGGGAGATGTTTTGTAAAGCGTTCTAGGCAGCAATGAGATTACAGATGCTTCCGTTCAAAGATGCATTTGAAGGAAATAATTTTCCTTGCGGGATACCATCTGTTTAGGGTTTTCTGTAATCATTATACAAACGCACCTTCCCTCAAATCAACGCAACCCCAAAGTAAAAGACAGTTCCCGACGACCATGCTATTAGCTCCAATATTATGTGTGTTTAGCTTAGTTACCTTGCTTGAATACTTGTGATCGATAGATTGTCTTATACTGACAAAGTACCAAAACTATTTGCTGTTTTAAACCACACATATATAGTTTACACCTAAACACAAAAGATGTAAACGAACGTCGCTGCCTTTGTTTTCAAGATAGACTGGAAAAACGCTTGTCACTTTACGAGGGAAAACGTTTTAGAGCTAACGGAATTTTTTCATACTTCACGATGAAGGCCAGTGTCAAACAGGCCAACTGAGACAACAAAACTTGACAACAAATTACATTGAATGCTAATTTTAATGTGACAGATCGGTGAAAACTTTGGGTTAGTTTTGTCAAATTTAAATTACAAGTGAAAGTCGCTCTTGTAAATAAAAAACGACTAAACCGTTTGGAATCGCTCTTGTGGCGAAACTGTTAAAAAATATCGAAGTACTTTAGCCACTAACCCTACAAATAAAGTCGAATAAGAATTGCTTCAATATTTCAATATTCACACACTTAGCCTTTATAATATACAAACTCTATACCACGTTGCAATCGGGCAACGATTAATGCGGTGAGAAATTTGGTCGTTAAAAATCTTCAACATCACTATAAACTGAAATGCTTGTCATCAGCAGAGTTGAAACCAAAAGGAAAGCTTGGCATGTTTAAACGCGCGGATAATAAGATTCTTGCTTGTTCGATAAGAAATAATTTACACCAGTTATTTGCTGTATTATACATAAATAGTTCATCGTGATAAATAGATTTAGAAGTCAGTCACTTGAGCTAAAGGAGTAGATAGGCGACCGGCCTCCGTACATCTTGTCCTTGAGGCCACGATGAACAGTTACAAGGTACGGTGTACTGTCCATTCGCGCCCTGAATCGCGTGAAGATGGGAATGGGGATTTAACTGTCCGCCAGGGAGAACAGGCATTCCAGAGGAGCTCAGAAGAGCTGAGCTTGTCGTTGAAGCGGCGCTTGGGTAGAGTGAATGAGGGTAAATTTGCCCTCCCGTCAGCATGTCGGGTCGGACGGCGTTTGGGATCTCAAGTCCGCGGTCAAATCTGGATGGGGTAATGGAGTGGTTCGCACTCGAGTCGAAAGTGTACGCCGATGACACCGGCAGAAACGATCGCGCTTTACCATTCACGCTTGAAGAGTACGGATCAGTCACGAAAGACGTCGTTGGGATGCCAGGCGGAGTGCACTTGAGCAATTCTTCGGATGTCGGTAAACACGGTGGTAGTGGGAAGGGATAGCGGTCTACTTTCTTGAGTAGTGATTTAGGCTTGCGTCTGGGCCTATACTTGTAATCAGGATGGTCCTTCATATGCTGGGCTCGGAGGTGTTTAGCTTCCTCTACAAACGGCTTTTTCTCCACGTCTGTCAACTTCTTCCATTCTGCGCCAAGTTTTTTGCTGATCTCCGAGTTGTGCATCTTTGGGTTGTCTTGAGCAATTTTTCGCCTCTCCTCTCGGGACCAAACCATGAACGCATTCATGGGCCGCTTGACGTGCTCTGCTGGTTTCGTAGACATGTTGACGTGTCGAAGCCTTGCTTACAATGTTGAAAATATTCCAGCTCCTAGGTACTTCTAGGTGGTCGAAATTAAATAAGCTCCGTCGTTCTTGGTGCCTCGTTGAAACTGAATTATACGCTGATTGCTTCACGCGGTAAGATCAAAGATCGCACCTCAGAGCATGCGTGTGAAATAATTGAGTTTCATTCTCGCTTTCACAAAGTATTCGGACCACGCCATTTTACGAAAAGGCTATCCAATTAAAATAGAGGAAGTTAGATTTGAAATTTTTCTTCAAGTGCTGCCTTGGAAATGTTTAGCAATATTACCTTGATTGCCGTCTCAAAGAGATATTTGGATTTTGTAAATAATTTTCTATTTTGGTTTAGCGAAAGTACAATAGGCGAACTTTTGTTTTCCAGCCATCAATTGCTGAGCTATTGTTCACGGACAATGCACTCAAAATTCAGATATCTTTATGCTTTCTGCGGCCCTTGTGAGGCCAGCCGCCGCGAACAAAAGAGAGTATGTTTTTCTTTTCAAACTTCAATTCCGCACTTCCAAAGCTCCTGGCGAGAAGTTTGGGCAAACAGCGCGTTAATATTCAACTTGCACTGGGAAATTATTAATTTATATTGAAACTAAAGCAAAGTAAATATCCGATTCTTTCTGTGGGTCTGTCATTTTCTTACGACGAATTGCCTTACAAATGATCAATTATCGAACCTTTTATTCGTCCGTTTAGCATAAGAATACATTTCGCTTATGAAAGCTTTTGTCTCGACGTGAAATTGCTAACGACAATGTCGACGAGATCTTACTGTAAATACTCAACAAAAAAAATCTTTTTTTTTCCACATTTAACCCCTGACACCAATTCCTCGCTTTATGGTTATCGCGCTCGCTCGCGCGAATTTGTTGGAAAGCAAGGCGCGATTCCCTTTTCTCTAGGCAGATTTTTTTCATTATTTTAAGTGGTGAGTTTATTGAAGTTTTTTTCACAATTTATTCAATTATGGTTTTGGTCGGAGAGGTTTGGTTTTATTTTTTCATTACTTATCGCTAGATGAAAAGTCGTTTGCATTTTCAATTCCTTGCCTATTTCTGAGCTGATTAATCGCTGGGGGCAATGAATGAGACCAAAGAATAAAGTGCCCTTTATGAAAAGCTTCACTTCCTTCGCTTTAATAATCTTTTGTTTGCGGACAATAGCTTGCTCGTTATCATGGTAATTCCTGAATGAAAAGTCTTGAAAGCTTGTTGTTATAGGGGTTCCGTTTAAGTATTACCATAAAAAAGCTTCGATGACTCACCTAATAGGATATTTGTGTGAAACAGAATCCAAATTAAAATTATACCTTCGGGTTATAAAACTCTACCAGAAAAACAGAGTTTCCTAGTTTCATTTTGTAGCAAGTGAGCTGTTAAAACAGCCCCTAATAAAACCAAACAGTTCGACAAGCCGCACTATTGGAAAGAGTCGCAAATGTGACATGTTTAAGAGAGATGTTTTGGTAGTTATCATTTTAATGACTTTTCTATCTGTCCTTGCTATCAATCTTGAGAGGCTTAGAATTATTTTCAATTTGGGGCAATCTTATCGAAAATGAGATCTGCAAACTAGCCGGGAACATGAAAGGACAATGATCTCAACAGGACCCGCAGCCAAAACCCAGGAAAAATATCCTTCGTTGTTATGTCGCAAAACAATTCTCAAAATGAGCGTCAGTGAGTATAGAATTGTCGGAGACTAAAAAGAAAATCTCATAACACCGCAAGACTTTTTTTTGGCTGATATTTACTTATGTTTGTTTGCTCGTAAATGAATTGGTTTGTTATCACTGTGTAACTTTGGTCCGTTTAACAGTACAAACCATTGATAACGGACTAACTAATTAAGCCTTTACAATTTTATGTGTGTATTTTCTTTTAGAAAAAGTGAAATATTCCAGGCGGATGCGAAAAAATAATAATTCGAGTCCAATTTTAATAATAGGACTAGCTATTCTTTAAAAATTTATTGAAAGGAGAGCGCTATTTCTGAGTGTAAATAAAAATAAATGCCTTAAAGAGGGAAGCAGAAAGACCATTCATCGCATTCAAAGAGAATATTTGGTCTTCATAGAGTTTCTTTTGTTTCTTGAAGATTGTTTTCGGTCAGGGCGTAGATTCGTCATTCTTGCTTTTAATCTTGTCCTTTGTTAAACTTTTCCTTTTCTTTGTTTTAGGGTTAGATTAAGACGCATGAATGTAACATTGCCGCGCATATCCATATTTAAATTTTCTACAAACTTCGCCTGAGGATGTGAAAGTTTTTGTTGAAGTTCAACCCCTCATTTCCTGTCTCGAAAGAGAGGAAAGGAAATTGAGACTTTGGTGCGTGTTTGTTTCGTGCACCTCACAAACGGACTTATCGAGCTAACAAATGGCCATTCAAATGAAACACAAAAGGTATAACTAGGAAGAGAGTCACATTCAACAGAAATGAGCTTTTCGTAAATTGCAAGTCTCGCATCTGTGTTTCTATACGTGATTAAAAGAAATTCTGAATTAGCCGCGGTTCCTTATTTCAGCCGTTGACAATAGCGACCTAAGAATCATGGTTTTAAGCCTAGGATAAACGCAATGTGAAATTAAACTCGGTTTGTTTAAGAACCCTTGAAAAACAACTAAACAAACAGTGTTTGAGTTGGTTAAGTCAACCATAGGTGTGGTCTCGTCCGCTATATTGACTAAGCCTTAGTACCAGAGTACCTCGCACCCACACTCGAATGATATAAGAGCCTTTTTTGTGCCTTTAACAGCCTGTTTTCTGAGTAAGAGTCAAAATAATGGAGTTTTTTTTGTCAGGCATTTAAACTAAGCGATGCTCAATGAACATTTCATTCCATTGGGGCATATACACACTGCCCTTTTAACTAAAATTCGGCATTAAAAAAAATAGCGAAATGAAAATAAAAATATTAGTGGAGGTTTATAACAGAGCAAAACAAGAGGCAGAATTCAAATACAAATACAAGTACTCACTCACTTTTATTCTTTATTAAATGTGCTTGTGACATAGGTTGTTCCAAAGATACACGTTCGATATATGATATTATTATCAATGGTCTTAAAAACTGAATCGTGGAAATCGAACAAAAAGGTTGCTTTTTTAAAGTAAATTTTCGGAAATTTGATGCGAAGAT
Source organism: Porites lutea (assembly GCF_958299795.1). NCBI lineage: Eukaryota > Metazoa > Cnidaria > Anthozoa > Scleractinia > Poritidae > Porites > Porites lutea. The sequence continues at coordinate 3,358,410 of NC_133210.1, forward strand.
TAACACGTTGTTCACTAGTTTGCAAAGGCACCTGAGCAAAGTTTGTCCGTAGCTAGTCGCCTCTTCATTAGCAGCTCGTCATGCATGTTCTGTAACCCATCTTCTGGAGTATTGTTTATTGGCATGGCCTGTTCGATACTTTCACCGCCGCTAGCAGTAATTGCAATCAAATTATAAGTTTCAGATGCCTCCTCAGGCCTCAATGGTAATACTGCTCTGACAGTCACTGAAGTGACTGCTGGGAGCAGTATTTTTGCTGAAGAAAAGTTTGAGAACGAGAATAAGATGATTTAGAGGAGTGAAAAAGCACAAGTTGATCACGGGCTGAGCCATAAGATCTAGCATGTGTCCTCGTGCCTCTTTTTCCCCGCGTACGATTTATTAACAGGCTTTTCACCATTTGAACGCTGCGCTCTTCTATCTGAACGACTGGAAAAGCCAAAAGCTTGATGATCATTCTGTTTACCTGTAGGACTAAAGACAAGTCTCACGTTCGAATGTTGGAGGATTGAATATACTTGTCTTGGAATTGATTTTGTTTGATGCCCGGAACAAACCAAAAAAACTACTCCAGGAGTAGATTTATCTTACTCTAATTTCGTTATTAGCGCTGAAAATTATATGCATTTCAAAGTCAGCTGTTGTTTCTCATTTGAACATCAACTATTTCCAGTAAGTTAATTTGAGAGTTAAAAAATTAAAGCAATCCACGTTGAAACCAAAATTCGAACAGAAATAGAGAGCGACTTTTCTTGTACTAAGTCACTCAATTAATCTCACAGTCTCATGCAATTTTACGCTTACCTTTAAATACGGTTTTTCCTCAGATTTCTGTATGTGGTGTATTTACTGTATTCATTTAAGACATCTACTACGCTAGCTCAGCATAAAAGCCTAATTTTAGTAGAATCACCGCGGCAAACATTTCTGTTTTGTACAAAGGTACCACTGAAATGCAACTCGCGAAAAATGTTCCTTCGTTCGAATTTCATTTTTCATTTGTGATCACGGATCCCCCAATTTCGTCGTAAAGCTAAAAGCTTTCGCCAGCCAGCTGTAAACTTTCCTCTCCAGCGTTTTAACAAGAGGCGAATATACAGCTTTGAACATGGCGCAAAGAAAATTAACGCGTGTCATAAAAGATGAAGTAAATAAATGAATAAATAGGCATTCAATTATATATACACGCTTGCGTTTGCAACTCTTTAAAGTTTTAAACTCAAACTGTGGGTTGAAACTTGCTTCAAATCTCAACTGGAGAGACTCAGCGGTTACCTAGGACAATTCCGAATAAGAATTAGCCTGTCCTCGGAAATGGAAGTAACAGAGGAAACCGTCAATCAGCTAAAAATTACGTTGACCGAAGATGCGGTAACGACGCTGCGCGTCGATTTTTATCATAGAAACAGGAAGGGCAATTTTCGGTATCACGTATTATTTTTGTTTTTACCTTATGTAAGGGTAAAACGTGATAGGGAGATGTTTCAATTTAACATAAATCGCATTTCAAAGTGAGATGGAATTTTTAATGGACTTGATTTCCAGGCCTTGGGCAAGTGTAATTTACCTAGTAGATAATATTGTCAAAACAACAGCTAGACTCAACAAAACAAGGTGCAATGTAAATACAGGCGATTATTTTCCTTAAAAGCTGAATAATCGTATGAATTTGTAATTGTCGCCATTGAAATCAAAGTGTTAGAACACTTCGCTTAAGAATAGAAACTTAAAATAAAATGGACTACCGTTCCTTTGCGTGGCTGAAGGGGCAGTTTTGAAAGCATAGCAACAGAAACGGTTGAATTTGCATAACGGTAATTCTGACTTCGACGGTAAATATTCACACTTTGATCTTTGATCAACAGAGTAATCCGACACTAAATGATTTACGAAAGATAGAAAAGAAGCGAAGATAGGTGAACAGTAATTCCACGTTACCACTTTTTGATGATTCTTCTGGGCGTGTGTGAAGAAAGAAGATAGATTTTTAAATAAATGTTGATAATTGCGCCGCTCAAAGCAATTTTCTGCACTTTTTTCTCTCTAATATTTATGGGGGCCGGATCGCATAGCTATCTGTGTTAAAGCTGATTTCTTCCGGAACCACTCGAAGAATTTCTACAGCAACAGAAGTTTTGCTAAAGCATTTTTCGTTTATTCAGAATGTTCCTTTAGAGTGGGTTGTTTTTGTCAAGCCGCCTCTTTTGTTCAAACCTTTTCTTGGATTCGTTAGACAATGCTGTTGATTGTTTCAGCTGCTAAAAGCAAACGTTCCAAGTAATTTGTACTATTCAACGAGACCGATTTTTCATTAGACCCAAAGACACGAGTCTTTGTTTGTCGGGGATGAAATAACATTTGAAAATTTGCAGTTTATGTAAATATCAACGGGGGGTGAAGAGAATACTTGAAAAGGCCTCTGTGCCACTGGGAAATTGCTTTTTTTCTTTGCTGGTATAAAAAAGCACAAAGATTTCTCTCAGCAAGCCATTTTTTAATTCGGTTTTTCTAAAATTTGAGCTGCTGGAGTCGGTTCGTTACATTTCGAGCGTCACTTTCAACGAGTTTTGTGTTGTGTTCCCTTTTTTAATTCTAACAATGCTTTTAGTGTTTTATATGTTAAATCCCTTTTGTAATTGCTTGGAAGTGACTTGAGAATAAAAAAGAATAAAAGGAAAAAGCTGTAAAGAGGTTTTTCGAACCTCTTAAAATAGTGGGCGTTACCAGTTGCATGGTCTAGCTGCGAGAAACTATCAGAGAAGTAAAACATAAATATTTTCGGCAATTTAAATGATTAAACCCTATATGCCCTAAAAACCAAGATTTTAAAAATATTAACTTAAAGTTTCGCCTTGATAAGCACAAAGTTAACGACTTACACGATGGATAGAAATAGTAATACAAGAGATTAAGCTGAAACAGTGTACTAATGGACAAAATCGGAATTTAAATTATTACTAATGCATTCTATTTTGTGATCTATCGCGCTTCGGGAAAAGTTTTGTTTCTTCTTTGTTTGTTTTTTTTTTCTGTTACGAATAGCCCTTTGTAACTACAAATCACGGCTTGAAGAGAATTTGTTTTCATTTTTATCGTAACCTAAAACAATTTGGTCTAAAGAAGATGTCCACATTAAATGAAAATCGTGCCGGGCTGTCGCTTTCAAAAATAACCCCAGGGCCTTGATAAGAAATATATTGAAACGAGGAGCTTTTGTGTCTTTAAAAGTCGTTTGTGAGGCAGATGGCAAACTAAAAAAAATGAAATTAGAGATTTATGGGAACGATTTAAGAAAAGATAGAAACGAAACAAAGCCTTTTCGGAACACGACAGCGATTATTTCATTGCCTCTAGCCAGAAGTATATAATGCGTTTGATCATGTCATAGAAAAATCATATAGATTGTGATTGATACTTAGAATAAAAGAAAACACTTTTAACCCCAGTTTCAGTCTTCATTTAAATTCTAAAGAAATAGGATAGTGAAAATATCTAAATCCTGCGGAGCTCACCGTTGAAGGGCAGCCTGAAGCTGTATATAGAATACATTATACTGAACAGTATTTCGGAGTTATCTTTTGCCAGTGCTCTTGTCGCGCGGTGGGCAGATTAATTCTCATCAAATTGTAATAAATACAGAGTTCTCAGCGGGTAAATTCATAGAAGCTTATATTCACAAATTTGTTGATTCATTAGTGAAATAACACACCATTACAGGAGTGTTTGCCTTTTTATGTCTGGATGCATTCACTGATCCACATGCATCTTTAGATCTCAGTCTTTAAGGGCTAATATGTTTTACCCTGGGTACCTCAAGATTTTTTTCAGTTCTGACCGAAAAGGGAAACCGGGCATGAAAAGTCTCTGGCGTAGCCTTCTTTGAAGTCCATTCGCAAACCTCCGCAGCATTAGTCTACGCACCTTACTCAATAAAGTATTTGGGATGATAAGCAGAATCATTTTTCAGTGCGAAATGAAATATTTCATCTGCTCTACCCTTCGGCCTAACATTTCAGCATCAGATTATTTAAAAAAAAAAGGGTATCAGAGGATCAACCTGAAATCAGGAGCCTTGTAACCGCTTCAGTGCGCTCCATTTTTAGGATGTGCAATACTACAATCAGCGATGAAATATTTGTCGCAAGCATAACAAATACAAGTCTTGATGATACATCGCCCAACTCGAGTATATTTTTTAGTATTTCCATGCTTTTTCCAATTTTTTACGAGTCGGTAAGAAGAGGTGACCTGAAAAAGAATGAAAAACCGTTTCCGAGTACAACACGTTTTAACTTTAAAATTATGGCAAACTGAACATTGGGGGATCCTTAGGGCGGGTCCGCTCCTCTCCCCTCCCCCGTCCCAAAAAAAAGAGGGAGAGAGAGAGAGGGATCTTTGAGTCGCAATTGACCTCTTTGAGAGTGAAACATTTACGACAGAAGAAAGCATAGTGCATTCAAGATCAGATCATCTACTAGTTTAAAAATGAAACTTGAGTATAATGATCACTTAAATAACTCTTGACCATATAAAATACCATACCAAGAGAGAATATTATCATCTCTTGACGATGTTATATCCCTCGCTTGTTCAAATCTGCCTCTAACGAAGATGGCTAGAAAAATGGGACCCTTAAGGAATGGTGAAAAGTATCACCTGGGAAAAAAAGTTGTAACCTCTCAAGAAATTTAGGATTCCTGCCGTAGGGCCGTCCCTACTGCAGAATTTGAAATTTTGCTTTTGTAGGTGATTTCAAAGCCTGTATCAGGGTATGTTCTTTTCTCTTGCGATACATTAATCGACTCAAGAATGCCACCATTAAATATAATATTGATGCCCTATGCACGAAGAATTATACGACAATTATTCAATACGGCTTCTATCGGCTGTTTCGCACTGTCTCATTCTCACCTTAAAATGCTTGAATTAAGAAGTTCTTGATTCATTTAAAAAAGAAAATACATTTTCCTCAAATTTCTTATTGGGGCATATTTACCGTTTACCATTACCGCTGATTCACTATCAAATCAACTGATATTTAGGGGAATTGAGGAGGGTCAGTCACATTTTTGGCCTTCCGTACAATGCAATATTGTTGCCTTTTGACAGAGGTTTTTCAAAGTCACCTAATTTCGATACAGACCGGCACTCGATCCAAGCCATCTCATCACACTAGCCTGCCGAAATAACTTCATATAACGATGAAAAAAAAAGGAATTTGTTCATTTAGTTTAGGTTTATTTGTTTAGTCATAATAAGAAGTTGCCATCAGTATCAAAATATATATTTCTGAGACAAATTGTGGCCATGTTTAAGGCAAGTTGGTCGGTTTTTTCGTAACAAAATACGACTGATGTTCAAAGTAGCTAGAGCCCGGAATGTTTGTACAAAAAGTATATGGCAATTACATTTTTAAGTCTAGCACGGAAAATGTTCGAGTTTTTGCCGAATATTTGGAGAAATTTGAATTTTCATTAAAATAAAAAATGTCGCACCTATTCGGCTTGTTGCAATCTCGTCCCCAGGGCTTCCTCTTACAAAATGACAGCTCAGGGAGAAGCCCTGGGGACGATACAGGCCTTTGTTGATGCTGTCAAGGTTTCTTAGTGTAAATGTTTGTAACATCTTGTGGAGCACAAACCGGCTCTTACTCTAAACCCATAAGTCCGACGACCACCGCAAAAAATAATAAGCAAAATTGTCCCGATCGAGTCTTTCATATAAAGTGACATAATTATTTTAGCACATTCCATGGATATTCAGTAGAATTGCCCTGTGTCGATTTAAAAGCCAAATAACCATAGAAACTCCTCATGAAAGTACCAGACTAAAAACGAAATTTCATCATTTTAAGTCCGTGCCCACACCAAGAAAGGGCCTGAATTGTCATTTTGTTGCTTCCGCTCACTTTTCTTATTTCGCCGCCTTCTTTTGATGAATAAATCTATTATAAATACGTCTTAAGGTCTCGAATTTATAATGAAATTTTAACATATAGTAAATCGACCAGTCCATGGCTCAAACACAACGTGGGGTGATAACATATATTAGAAATATCGAGTTTATGCCGGGTTCGATTTTGAAGAAGGAGGCCAATACAGCTGGCCAATAGATATCTGTAACTTTGATGTGGTTTTTAACTTAACCAACACTTAAATCATTTCAAACGAAATTTTGGCCACATGAATTGGAATAAAACAAGCCGCTAATAAATTAATCTGTTTTTGCTACACTATGATTATAAATTTTAATTCGCAAAGTTATTGTACTGAAAAGAAACTTTTAATAAGTGTGGGAACAACATCTATAGCAAGTCAAACTGATTTATCACTGTATTTTCATCTCGTTTGCGAACACAAAACCGGCAATTAACAACTGATTTTTAATCTCAAAGGATAAAATTAAAATCGTAATATCAATGTCTCTCAGGCACATGTTAAGGCAGATATTTTTTTAATAAAAATAACAAAACGAGTCAATTTGAATTAAGACACAGTCCATTACAAAGCAAGTTTAATTCCAGAAAAATAGAACCAGGAAGTATCGAACTATATATATTCAATCTGGCGGTGTTTTTCGCTGGAACAAGACAATTATTAGGAGTGAAAGTTATACCCAAGAATATCTTCATTTTTATCAAAGGTGACAGTGATTTTATTTTTTCCAAATGCTTGGATCATCGATCCAAACGGTTGAATACCGTAAGCAACACTCAGCACCCGTAAGCTTATTTGGCTGACAAATTTGTGATGAAAATAAAGTTGCGAAAGATTTCTTTTTATACTGACCTCAGTTTAAGATTTTACTACGAGTACGATGTGTCGAGTACGAGTACAACTTACATTTCAAGCCTGGTATGTCCCAACATCGATGACTATCTCAGCCTTGTTGTTAACCGAGGCTTTTGATAGAAGAGACTTACAGATGACAAGACAAGGGTGCACGTGATCAAGTGGTTATTTTGTCCGCAAAATACTCAGTTTGGAGTACTCGGACGTGCTCAGTTTGGTTCTCGTACTCCAATTGTCTCGTCGAAGTTAAGGTACAAGCGAGCTCCAAGCTTTATTTTGGAGGATCAATGCACTTATCCTAGTTCCTTAATAACAACCCCAATTTTGTGAGAAAAAGGCTGCGAGCACTTCACTCGACTACAGCTGAAATTTCACGGACCCTATAATAACCGGCTTATCATTTGGCCAAACAGATGGTGTAACTTGCTTGGCTCACTTTTTTTTTTCTTTTCTTTTTTTAATTAGCTAGTCTTTTGTCTAGTATATAAGTCTCAACAGATTTTCTGATTCGGATCACATTATAAAAAAGTGATTATTTTGTTTTTACTTTAACAATTCTTTTTTTTTGTTCGGTAATATATTTCACACACGTTCATCACAAAATCAGGAGAAAAAAATACACTTAACACATGGTTAGTTTTAGAACGTGCCAGAAAGGCATACAACAACCTTATTTTATTAAACCACGAAGGATAAAAACGTTTGGTTCGGCAAAGAATAAAGCGGTGTTGATGAAATTTTTTAGATTTTTAACTTAAATAATTGCCAACAATGCAAATATTGAAATATGCCGGAAAAACCAACTTTTATTGAAATATTTGGACTTATCCGATAGATTTTGGGATTTCTTGTGGATTTAGCAAAAGACAATTTATGTAAGCTACAATCTTGTTAAAGGTTTGATTGGACTTCTGAGGATATCTTTTTCGGGAAAAATTCTCGTCTGGATACTACAACTGAGGCTATTTTTATGTCTTTGTCGGTCAGGAGCCCGTGTCGGTATTATAAGCTGTTTTGTTAGTTTTGTAGGCTGTTTACATTGTCAGGTATAATATGACTCTGAACGAGAAAGAGTAGCTGTGAGAAAAATTGGATAAAAATTTGGATAAAATGAAATATAACTGCAAGTCAAAGAACAAGTACAATATATGACAGGGTTGTTCATAGAACTGATAGGTTTAATTTAATTCTTGCACCCTCAGATCACGATTAGCGTTTCATGGACAAGAGTTTAAAACGCAACTGGACAAACTCCATTCAGCACGCCTTCTTCAGCCTCTGCGGAGAACTATCTTCTGTCTTCAGATTTTCAACTGAAATGACAATTTTTATATGATAATTTTTGGACATTTTTCTACTCTCTTTTTCGAATTACTCTCACGACAGTTTCAAAATTTGAAATTTTCTCTTTTATATCTTGTCTTGAAGTACCCTTACGATGTAGCTTGGATATTGTCTTGTAGTAGGTGTTTTTAATTGAAGATTTATTGACGTTTTTTAACTGACTTTTTTTCTCAAGTTACCACTGAATCGAGAAAACTCAACCCAGTAGCTTGTAGAAATAACTTAAGTGACATATTTAACGAATGCCACTTTTTTAAAAAATCTTTTCAAAAAATGCTATTTATAGAGGGTTTTTATATATGTCAGATCCATATTGGCAATATCTGCTATGATGATTATACTCTTTTTGGACCGCTAGGTTGAGAAAAACAAGTACGGAAGGAATTAAAAAGAACCATTGACTTCTTTTAGGTGGATGTCCTCATACAACCTCACATATGCCAGTTTCATGTTATAACTATAAATAACTATTAACATTTTTGAGATACTCATCGATTTCAAAGTAGGTTCACATCGAACGGCACCGATACATGCAGATGTTGCTCCTATTCAGTCGAAATTAAAACTTTCGATATTTAAAATTGGTTCGCCCACATTTTGCATTTTAACAAAACGTTTGAGGGAACTAGTCACCGCCTTCATAAGCGCGGCAAAATTGCCTGCGTGTCGTTGAAAAGGAATGTAGACTCGAAAGAAAATCTCAATCTTCTTTCAGATAGTTAATAAATTCTTACAACTTAACCTTCATGTGTTGCTATGCTGCTAACTTTCGACTCACTTACCTAGTATTCAATAAAGGAGATTATCGTTGCCTTTATTCAATTGTTCTTGTTTATATTGTTTGCTTTTCCAGTTTGAGGCTAATGATAGTAAAAAGTCCGAGCTATATCACACGTGTTTCTTTGCACAAATTTTCCTTCATAAATTATTTAATGTCCGATATCCCTAGAGGAAAAAATTAACCATGTGCTCTACA